>NC_137952.1:44761347-45081399 GCF_963924665.1 Micromys minutus
TTAGATGAACCGTTCATAAATGGGGCATGTGAAACTGAGAAGCTTCTGCATGACAGAGGACACCATTTTTGGCTAAAGTGGCTGCCTAGAAAATAGAGAAATATTTTTGCTAGTTACATATCTGAAAGTAGGCTAATATCTACAATCTATAAAGTTTCCAAGAGAGTAAATATAAATAAAACATATTAGTCAGTTAAAAATGGGGTACACATCCAAGCAGAGAGTTCTCAATAAAGAAAATTTAATTATTTGAGAAATACTTAAAGAAACATTCCTAACCATCAAGGAAATGCAAATCAAAATTACACTTAGATTTCATCTCACAAAAGTCACAACAACTAGGTCAAGAGAGGAAGGGACAGCTCATTCTGGAAAAGATGTATATCCTTCATCTACCATGGATGTCTATTTTATTCCTGTTCTGAGTGAGATTCGCACATCCTGGCTTGGGCCCTCCTTGTTATTTAATTTCTTTGGGCCTGTGGATTGTAAAATGGTTATCCTGCACTTTATACTTAAAGTCCACTTGTAAGTATATACATACCAGGCATGTTTTCTGTGTATGGGTTACCTCACTCATGATAATTTCTTCTAGTTTCACCCATTTACCTGAAATTTTTATGATGTCTGGGTTTTTAATAACTGAATAGCATTCCATTGTGTAGATGCACCATGTTTTCTTTATCCATGATTCAGCTGAGGAACATCCAGTTTGCTTCCAGTTTCTGGCTATTAAAAATAAACTGTCTATGAACATAGTTGAGCAACTGTCCACGTGGCATGGTAGAGCATCTTTTGGATATATGCCCAAGAGTGTTGTCGCTAGGTCTTAGGTTAGAACTATTCCCCAAGTTTTCTGAAAGATCACAAAATTGATTTCCAATTTAGTTTAACAATTTTGCACTCCCATCAGCAATGGAGGTTTATTTCTCTTGCTCCATATTTTCCCTATGATGTTCTATCACTCGAGTTTTTGATCTTAGCCATTATGGTGTGTGTAAGATGGAATCTCAGACTGATTTTGACTTGAGTTTTCCTGGTGATAAGGACACTGAATATTTCTAAGTGCTTCTTGTCCATTAGAGATGACTGGGTGGGAGAGGACTAAGAAGAGGAATGGGGCACAGGATCACTTCTTGGAAGGTGGCAGGAGAAGGCTGGAAGTGAGAACAGAGATAGGTGGGAAGTATCTCTGGGAATAGCTGGAGACCTGGGACAGGGGAGGCTCCCTGGATTCTGTAGGAGTGACACTAACTGAGACCACAAGCATCTGGAGACATGGAAAGTGAATTGGCCAGGTGAGACTTCCGGTGGAGGGACAGGGATATCAACCCACCACAAAACCTTCAATTTCAAATTTGTCTTGCCTCCAAAATACACAGGAACAAAGAAGGTACAGAGACTGAGGGAACAACCAACTGATGAGTAGCCCAAACTGAGATCCATCCCTTGTGAGAGAGTCAACTCCTAACATTATTAATGACATTCTCCTATGCTTACAGAAAGAAGTCTATGATAACTTTCTCCTGAGAGGCTTCATCCAGTAGCAGATGGAAACAAATGCAGAGACCTTCAGCTAAATATCAGGTAGAGCTCAGAAATCCTGTGTAAGAGTTGGTGATAGGATTGACAGAGCTGGAGAAGTCAAGGACACCACAAGAAGACCTATAGAGTCAACAAATCTTGACAAAATAAACCAGGGCACACAAAGACTGAATCACTAATCAAAGAGCATGCAAAGGCTGAACCTAGGGCCCCAACATATTTGTAGCAGATGTGCAGCTTGGTCTCCATGTGGGTCCCATAAGAATTGAAGAAGAGGTTATCTTTTGATCCCCTTTCCATAGCTGGACTGCCTGATTGGGCCTTAGTGAGAGAGTATGAGCTTAGTCTGGTTGCGACTTCTTGTCCCAGGGTGGGGTGGTACCCAGAGGGTTCTTTCCCTTTTCTGAGGAGAAGAGGGTGTAATTGGAGGAAAGATTTAAGGAGAGAGTTGAAGAATAGGAGGGAGGGGCTTCAGTTGGGATGTAAAGTGAATACATATATAAATTAACAACAAAGACATAGTTTCACTTCTAATGCAGAGAAAAAAATAAATAAAAGATGACATTTGATTTGAAAAACAAAAAGAGGAATATTCATACATTACTAGTAGGAGTGCAAACTCATACATGCACTATGGAAATCAACGTTTCTCA
Organism: Micromys minutus; assembly: GCF_963924665.1. NCBI lineage: Eukaryota > Metazoa > Chordata > Mammalia > Rodentia > Muridae > Micromys > Micromys minutus. Next base: position 44,763,546 of record NC_137952.1, read on the forward strand.
GAGAGATAGGAATTGATCTACCTCTAGGTTCTGCTATACCACTCTTAAACTTATAACCCAAAGGATGCTTCCTTTGACCATAGAGACATTTGCCATATTCATTTGTCATCTATTCATAATAGGCAGAACTTGGAACCAATTTTTATATGTCCCTCAAAAGATAAATGAATGAAGAAAATGTGCTTCATTTACAGAATGAAGTATTACTCAGCTGGTAAAACAAGTAACATCATGAATATATCAGACAAATTAATGGTTCTAAAGAATTCATTCTAAGTGAGTATTCCAAACCTAGAAGGATAAATTATGTGTGTCTTCACTTCTGTGTACATATTAGCTGTTAAGCCATTGATAACCAAGCTATAATCCATAGGTTCACTGAGGATGGCCTTTCTTTGTTCTTTACATTTACTCTTTTGATTATTACAAAATGTGGAAATTTTCTTTTGTGGACTCATCTATTTGGTCTTTTGTATGCCTGCAGACATCTATTGAAGTCATTTTGATCAGCATTCATTTCCTTATATTGTAAAAATTTTCTATGACTTTGTAGAAAAATATTAAGGTGCTTTGGCCTATGCCTTTTCACCTTCATCTATATACTTTTCATAGGTTTTGATCTTTTTATAGTGTCCCAAAATTTCTGCATATTTTTTTTCCTTGTGGCTTTTGAGATTGGACTTTTTCTTTGACTGAGTGATCCAAATTCTGCCACCTTCAAGATCTGATATATTTTATCTTCCACTTGATCCAATCAATTGATGAGGCTTTCCCTTGGACTTTGTGTTTGTGTTACTTAAATCTTCAATTCAAGTTTTATTTCATGTTACAGAAAGCAAGATGGAAGGTCATAATTGGCTTGGTGGCCTGAAGTACCTTTCTATAAGAAGAGAAGGTTTTGGAGTGGGAGAAACATAATGTCTTTTTTTTTATTATTATTATTTTAATGTATAGAAATATCACTTGGGCATACAGACTTCTTCTTTGGTTACATGTCTGATATAAGATTCAAGTTTGTCTCAGTTAAGGGCTATTACAGAAACTGGATTGGCAGAGCTATACTGAGAAATATTGAGATTGTGTAACTGGGCTTGATTCTCACAGATTCAACAGGGAAACTAATGTACAAGCTGTACATCTAGAGGCTTGGTTCTAGATTGGTTTATCAGGAAAAGGCTGTGCACACAATGTGTCCAGAGCTGGAGCTAGAAATGTGTAGATGACCCAGGAAAGATCTACTTGTGTCTTATTTCTAAATTCTACACAGGTTATATTTATTTTGTGAGTATAGCTTATTTTATTAGTTTATTTCAATAAATATAATGGTCCCCTAATTTCATACATTTTCCTGGAAATGACACCATTTTATTCTTTGTTGTGAATGAATAAAAGATAAATACATACCACAATTTTTTGTCTATTCTGTGTTAAAGGGTACCTAGGGTGGGTTTATAATTTGGCTGTACACTACTGTCATACTCTTCAGAAGCATGCATATTCAGGAATATCTACGATTTCCACACATATCTATCCAGGAATGGAATAGCTACGTATGGCGGTACTGTTTATATTTCATTGTTTTGAGCAACTCTGTACTGATCTCCATAGTGACTAAACTAATCTGTATTTCTATGAATAATGGGCAAGAATTACTTTTTTACACATTCTTTCCAACAGCTATCGCTTCTTCTGCTCCTGATGATAGCCATTCTGATTGATGAAAAACCCAACATAGTTTAATTTGCATCTCCTTGACAGCAACATATGAGGAACAGTTTTTCATTTTTCTAGCTGAATTTTTCATATGTAATGCATCTATTCAGTTTACTAATTCATTTGTTTACCAGATTATTTTGTTCTTTTGATTTATAATATTTTAAGTTTTTATGTAGTATGGATATGGATAAGCTGAGTTTCTGACAAAGACTTTTCCTCCATTATGTAGGCTATCTTGTTTTGTTCTTTCTTTTGCTGTACAGAAGATTTTAAATTTGATAAAATCACATTCACTAATACTTGCTATTATTTCCTGAGCCACTGGAGTCCAAGTCAGAAGGTTATTCATAGTGCATCAATTTTAAGTGTACTTTGCTTTTTTGAGTTACCATTGCATTCAACTGTAAAAGCTTGTGGCCAAGGTTATTGAAAAGTTATTCTTCTCAGACTTTGGTATATATATAACTACTGCCACATTTATTAGAATCTGTGGACATCCAGATAGTTTCCATTTAGTCTATGCTAAATGGGTATACTGTCATTATTCATGAACCTGATTTAGTCAATATATATTTTTATTTATCTTGAACTATTCCTACAACTGGAAAAAAAACCTCAGAAACTCTACCCTTGAAATTTGAGAAACATAAAATCCATGCTATTTTCCCATGAGGCTATATTATTTTGTATCCCTACCACCAATCTATGAATGTTCTGGTTCCTCTGTACCATAAAGAATACATGTTCTTGACACAGTACTATTATTTTAACTTTAGGGTATACAAAATAAAGTCAAACCCTGGGTTTGATCACATTTCTCTGATGGCTAACAACTTTGAGCTTCTTTTCGGATGCTAATAGAGTACAACAGACTAGATTGCCATGCAACAGTAAACCAAAGTATTTGGTAGAAACAAAAGATAAGAGCAGAGAGAAAGTTTAGATGGTGTTATATTCACAGATACAACATTCAAAAATTTGAGTCATTTGTAGGAGTATAATGTTATAGTATTACAATTATGCAGGTTAGGACCAATGGTAAATAAGTAGGATAACAGATACTGAGTAAGGGAGGTATGCCGTTAAGTCTTTAAGCTGATGGATGTTCAAGCATGAGGTAGTCATATGCTATGTGATGTCATTGAGTGATGCATCTGAATTCTGAGCATCCTACTGCATGCGTTCTGGACTTCAACACAACTCTTTAGAATTTTAAATGTAAGAGATGAAGAAAGGAAAATCTCTGTGTCAAGCAACCCAAGAGCTATAGGAAAGAAGATTTAATGATATATAGGATAAGAAATTAAAAAAAAAAAGATTGCCTAGACAAGAACTTGATGCAGATTTTTTAAAGCAGTTTTTAATCCATCAGTTTTTGTCAGTTTCATTTGAATTAGTTATTTTTATAATATGGCAATTTGATAGCTAAATTGCTCTCATAATTTGAAATCTCTAGATATATTTAACGGCAGGAATGAAATAATTTCTATAATGAGTAAAAAAAAAAGTCAAGCTTACAAAGATAAGAGGGCATTAATGTAGGCTGTCCTTAACTTTAAAAGGACACTATGTGGGCTGCTGAATTTTTCCATGTGATTTAACGGCTCAGAAAGAGTGTCCATGAATGGCACTCAGTGTATTGCATAAAAGTTTAGGAAAAAATTATACAGAGTAAGTAGTCTAGTGTGTACCATTAAAAATGTAACAATAACAATCAAAGTAAAAAGACTATCAACTTTGGAGGCTATTGAATGGTTTTAAGAAAAGGCACCTGGGAATGACTTGTGGAGGGGGGAATGGAGGGAAAAGAGTGATTTAATTCTGTTTTAACTAAAGTAGAATTTATTTTTAAAACACAAATGAAGAAGTAATAAATTTATATCATAAGGATTTTATACCTGCCTATACTTACAGAGCTCTTGGAATGATTTATTAGCACTTACCTGTGAAAAGATGGAGACAAAAACAAATGGAGATGACTAGATCACAAAAAGAATCTCGGAAAGGCATGTGACCTGTTCCATTCTTCGTGTTCTCTGATACAATCATATAATTCTTGGGACTTAGATAAATCTTCAGAGGCAGGGACTAAAAGAAGAAGTTACTTGCATGTGCTTTTCTGCAAAATAGCTTTCATTGAAAATGGGTAAAAGTTGTAAGGAAGCTTGATATATTAATGAGAAGATGGTGCAGTTGTAGCTTAGTATAGATATGAAGAGCCAGGTCCCTTCTTGGGACTTTAGAAGCAGGAATCCACCAGAGTTGCTCTACCAAGAATCAAAGTTAAGCACACTCGTAAACTATTACATGACTCCACCCAGTAATTCAAATTCTCTTTGACAAAATTTCATTGGCCTCTTCTAAAATCTGCCCTCAGAGTCCCAAAATTTACTTTCTGTTTGTCCATTTTTTAGCAAGTCTCCTAAATCGATTTAGTAAAAATATATCATTCTTTTTTCTTCCATATTCTATTAGTGATCATAGTTATGAAAACTAATGGTTTAACTATGACATATACATCCATGTCATGTTTTCTCTTATTACTCTTTGTCCTCAGGCCACACTTCTTGGTCAAAACATCTTTCTTCTTCAAGGGAGATTACACATATAAGAGATACATTAACATATACACACACATTACATATCACATTTTCTTTATCCATCCATCTAAGTTGATTCTTTGACTTGGCTATTGTGGATTATACAGCAATAAGAATAGGTGTGGAGTATTTGTGTACTACATATCTAGTCATGAAATGGCTTGCAAATTGTAGTACGATAGTCTTTTTAGTGTATTATTTTACATTTTTAAAATTAGATATTCTCTGCATTTACATTTGAGATGATATCCACTTTCCCCAATCCCATCCCCCTCCCCCTCCCATTGTATTCCTCTCCACTTTTCAATCATATATCACCTTAACATACACCTACACTTATCAGTGGCAAATATATTTGCCTGGATTTGTGTTAAATGAAAGCCTGTGATGCTGTAGAAGTTTGGAAGTTCTATTATGGTAGTATCATCATTTAAAAGTCATCTACTCAAAACCTCACACCAGAAGAAGAGCTAGAGTTACATATTTGTTGTTGAGATAGGCAGAGTCAGTTCTATTCAGAGATGAACCCCTTAATCGCATAAACTATCCCAAAAGGACAGCCCTAAACAAATATACAAATGATCAATGCTGAATGGACTCATCAGATTATATATACACATATACATATATCTGTAAGACTAATAATAATAAAGCCGTCATGAATCTGAAATGAAACTGGAAAGTCACAGGGGAAATTACATATGGGAATAGAAATGCAGAACTTATATAGGTATAGTACTCATATATGAAATAAATATAAAGAATTTTAAAAAATTTAATCAATCTTTCTCAAGACCCAGCTATCCAACTTGTGGGCATATACCCAAGAAACATTCTATCTTATGCCAAGGACACATATTCAACTATGTTCATAACATCACAATAGCCTGAAACTGTAAACACCCAAATATTCCTTAATTCAAAAATGAATAAAGAAAATGTGGTATCTTTACACAATGGAGTATTGTTCAGCAGTTAAAAAGGGACAACATAAAATTTGAAGTCAAATAAATGGAAATAGAAAAGAATAATCATGAGTGAGGTAACCTAGACCCAGAAAGACAAACAAGGTATAGACTTATTTATAAAATAATATTAGCTGTTAAGTAAATGATGATCATTCTACAGTCAACAGACCCAGAGATGCTAAGTAACAAGGAAGGATCAAAGTAGGACACATGGATTTCCTTAGAAAGGAGAAATAGAAAAATTTTGAGGGTGGACGTGGAATAAGTAGTGATGGGAAAAAGATGGCCAGGTGAGGGAAAGGGATGGAGGGAGAGAGTATCAGAGAGACAGTTGGAATTGGAGGGCATTTTGAGGGCCATGTGGAAACCTAGTACCATTGAAACTCCCTGAGAACTATGAGGGTAATCCTAATGAGGACTCCTATTAACAGAAGATACAGAGCTTTAGGCATCTATCTCCTATAAGAACACAGAGCTTCCAGTAGGGGAATAGGACACTAACCCGGCCATAAGGCTTTGATCTATAATTTGTACCAATTGCAAAATATGTTACGGTAAAGGCAGCACAGAACTTGTGGGTATGTCCAATCAATGGCTTGTCTAATTTGAGCCCTACACCACACAAGGAGAGGGAGCTCATGTTGTACAATGCCTAGAGAACCAGAAACCAGATGCTGAATATCCCAGAGACCTGGGATAGAAAAAAAAATGGGAATAAAAAGAAGAAGAAGAAGAAGAAGAAGAAGAAGAAGAAGAAGAAGAAGAAGAAGAAGAAGAAGAAGAAGAAGAAGAAGAAGAAGAAGAAGAGACACAGAGAGAGACAGACACAGGGAGAGAGAGACATAGTGACAGAGACAGAGAGAGAGGAGGGGAATGGGGAGGGGGAGGAGGAGAAGAAGAAGAGAGAGGAGAACTGGGAAGAGAGAAAGCCCAAGTTGGAGGGTTACAATTTACATCAGGTTCCTTCCCATTGGAATTTGAAGAGTTGGTAAAGATCTTTTCCCATTCTGTTGGCTACCATTTTGTTTCCTTGACAATGTCCTTAGCCTTACAGAAACTTTGCAATCTCATTAAGTCCCATTTGTTAATCTTTGACCTTAGAGTTTGAGCCATTGGTGTTTTGTTCAGAAAATTTTCTCCTGTGCCTATGTGTTCTAAGGTTTTCCCTAGTTTCTCATCTAATAGTTTAAGTGTATCTGGTTTAATGTGGAGATCTTTGATCCACTTACACTTGAGCTTTTTACAAGGAGATAATCAGATAGAGGCCTAATATCCAAGGTATACAAAGAACTCAAAAAGCTAGACACCAGAGAATCAAACAACCCTATTAAAAATGGGGCACAGAGCTAAACAAAACGTTCTCAATTGAGGAATATCGAATGGCTGAGAAACATCTGAGGAAGTGCTCCACATCCTTAGCCATCAGGGAAATGCAAATCAAAACAACCCTGAGATTTCACCTCACACCAGTCAGATTGGCCAAGATCAAAAATTCAGATGACAGTAGATGCTGTTGAGGATGTAGAGAAAGAGGAACACTTCTCCACTGTTGGTGGGGTTGTAAACTGATACAAACACTCTGGAAATCAGTCTGGCGATTCCTCAGAAAATTGGACATGGTACTACCCGAAGACCCAGCTATTCCACTTCTGGGCATATACCCCAGAGACACTTTAATATACAACAAAGAGACATGCACCACAATGTTCATAGCAGCTCTATTTATAATAGCCAGAAGCTGGAAAGAACCCAGATGTCCTTCACTAGATAAATGGATACAAAAATTGTGGTACATTTACACAATGAATACTACTCAGCCACCAGAAACAATGACTTAACCAAATTCTTAAGAAAATGGCTGCATCTAGAGAATATCATCCTGAGTGAGATAACCCAGTCACAAAAGAACAGACATAATATGCAGTCACTGATAGTGGGATGCTAACCCCAGAGGCTCGGACTGCCCCAGAAACAACTCACAGACTGTGTGAAGTTCAAGAAAAAAAAAAAAAGAAAAGAAAACAAACAAACAACAAAAAAGTCATGCTCAATCCTTACACACCAAGAACACATTGACAAATTCCAGGTTACACCCTGTATTACATGTACTTTTTGCCCATTGTAAAAAAAAAAAAAACAAAAAACAAAAAAGCCAGGCACTGACACAGTTGTATTTGTATAAATTTATGCAAGAATGTTTAAAAATTTTTTTCTTTGTTTTTTAAAATAAAGTCAAAAAATTTGAAGAATTCAAAATAAGAGGGAAAGGAGGACTTGTTAGACCCAAGGGGTTAAGAACAATATTAGAGTAAGTAAGAGTACCCCCTCTGATGAAATAAGCCAGGTTCATGGAGCTCACAGAAACTGAAGCAGCAATTGAAGCAGCAATTGCAGAGCCTGCATGGGTCATATGTCCTTCGCATATATGTTATGGTTGCTGTCTTGGCGATTCTGTGTGACTCCTGAAAATGGAAATGGAGTGTGTTTTTGGCTATTTTGCCTGCTCTTAGGACCCCTTTTCTCCCATTGGGTTGCCTTGCCCTCTCTTGATATAAGGATTTGTCCCTGCTCTTATTTTAATCTGTTGTGTCTGGTTGGGTTGATGTCCCAGGTATTAAAAATAATCACAACTTCAATATACAAAAAGTGAAATTCAATTTATAGATATTAACTCATAGTCCAAAACTTGTAGAGCAGTAATATAAACTCTTATTCCAATCTCTTCCATCTACAAAGTGATATATATGAACCTTCACTTAAGGAGCACTGTGTTAAGGCATGCCAAATGACATATGTCTATTAAAAGGTTGTCTTTATTTCGGTATCTAACATTAACCCCAAGAAAATTAAATCTTTGCTTCAAGATACAGCATTTACAAGGTCCTACCTTTATGTAACCATATAGATGTTGTATAGTGCACGTATGTTCTGGATAGATTTATGTCAACTTGACATAATTTACAGTCATGAAAGAAGACATGTCAACTGAGAAATTGCCTCCATAAGATTGGGCCATGTACTAGCCTAGAGAGCATCTTTTGTTAATTAGTGACTGACTGGGGAGGGCCTAGCTCCTTGTGAGACAGCCCTGTGCTAGTTGGCCCTAGGTTTTACAAAAAAGCATGTTGAGCAATTCATGGGGAACAAGTCAGTAAGTTGCATCCCTCCATCCCTCCACAGTCTTAACATCATTTCCTCCCTCCAGGTTCTTGCTCCCCCCTTTCTTTTTTTCTTTTATGTTTGTTTGTTTGTTTGTTTAGTGCTTGTATACAATATGGATGTGTAATCCCAATAAACCCTTTAGTCTTTGACTTGCTTTTTGGTCATGCTGTTTTCCTTGCAGGAACAGAAACTAATACAGTATATATGCATATATATGTCAAATGACCCATGACATGTTCTGGTATTAGGCATCATTATAGTTAAGCATACCTCTAATTTAGACCAAGGCCTTCTAGTATAGTAAAGTATACTAGAGAAATAAATGTTAATATGTAGTGGGAGCAAACCATGGACACTGCCTGGCCATATGCTGATGTAGATCTTACAGAGAACAGGATATTAGTGGTAGACACAGTAAGGATGAGTGTTTGAAAAATGACCTTGATTTCACAAGAAGTTTTAAAATATGATTTGGCTACTTTACACATTTCAGTGATTAAGACAGCCTTTCTTGTGCTTGCTGACTTCCAGAATTAGAAAAGATACAACATGATCATCATTGCTTTTAGTTCCATAAGTCTCTAATTGGATTTGTGTTATGATTTTTTACCATCAACAGTCATCATGCAGATAACTTAAAATAAAATTGGATGCTACAGAGGAGAAAAAGCATCAGCATTAGTAAAAACAAAGACATGTAAATCAAAAGAGAAGAACGGAGAATACACAAAACCAGTCTGTTGGTTTATGAGAAAATACTGAGTCAATTGGATGGCCAAAGGCAAAATTTGTTAATAATGATGCTAGATATTATTATTAAATAAAAGATAAACTTTGAAATCACCAGATACAGCATACAAAAGAACTCAAAATGTATGACTATCTGAAGTATGAAACACAAAATTATAAGCTATATGTAATGTAGTAGAGAAGAAATTGAACCTGAGATAAGCAGAGAAGATTAATTGCTTCCTGGATAAAAAGGATGAGCCATTAGATGAAAAGCAAAAACATGGGACTGCATTTTTTTTTAAAAGTCCTTTAAGAGACATAATTAAGAAAACAAAATGTCAAGCCACAGAAAATATATGCCATATATCAGACAAAGGACTTGTGTCCAGAATGTAGAAAACACATCCAGCAAGTATATGCATAACCTAATAAAATTAGGGACAAACCCTGTAATAGAAACTTCACTTAAAAAGATATGCAAATGAACAATAAGCTCATGAAAAGATGCTCGGCATCATTAGTCATCAGGGAAATGCTAAGTAAAGCCACAAAGAGATAACAACACAAACTGTGGACTATCTTCATTTAACTTTGGAGGCTTTCTGCTGTATTTCAAAAGCAGGTCCTTTCGATTTTCAAGGGCAAATGCAAGCAGGAGTCATTAGCAACCCAACCCAACTGGGAAGGGGCATACATAATTTCATTACAGCAATTTAAGAAAATGATAATTTTGCAGATGCTATTTTTCATTTCTTTCATAATGAACTTGGGAGGTTCAGAATGCTTAGTTGTGAGTGTCATTTCAGACTGGGATAATGGGATCCCCTGGGTTCTTTCTGCCTATGTGATGTAGCCTCACTTTCAGAAAACAAATGACACCATCTTGCATTCCTGGCCATCACACCCATGCCTAAAGATGCTTTTACACAGATGATTCTGGAAATGGAGGGATTTAAGTGCAGCTGAAAGAATAATTGTCTCAAAGAAGCCGGGTATTTAGAGCTTGGTCTGGGAGGCTGAAAGGAAAAAGAGGATGAAGGGTATTACTAAATAAATGTCCTGTTTCTGCTGTTGAAATGGATACATCATCATCCTGGCTGTCACCAGTCACCACTAAATGAGAGTACATTTGTCATGCTTCATTTAGCAAGCTTTCAGGCCTGCTGGTCTGAGTCTGGCCAGGATTATAGACTGTTTAAAGTCTCTAAACCAGAGTTCACAATAAATCCCACCACAAAGCCAGGGCCAGGAGTGAAGGGAGCCAGGTTATTGAAGGGTTTTGTGAAAGGGATAAAAGGATCAATACTTCAGAAAGGAGCATAGGAAAGGAAAGAAGAAAGGCAACCATTTTCCTGGGCTTAATCTGCATGGACTTTTTTGAGATCATGTGAATCCTACTAACTGCAGGCAAATTGTCACCACCACACATATATCCATCATCAATAAAAAACACAGAACATAATGTAAATGGTGGGAGTCATGTGTAAGAAGAGCTTGAACAGGAAGTACAGAGATTGATGGCACGTCTTTGTCTTTGAGTCTGTAAGTTCATAAGGCATTCTCTAACTTGTTCGTTTTCACTTTTTAAAAAATGTAAACCATTATTCTAACTACATTTATTATTTCATTCAGTCAGTCAATGTGGTGGGGAGGGAAGCATATGTGAAGCAAGTTCAAGGACAACTTCAAAGGTTGAATATCTCCTGCGGTGTGGTTCCCAGAAAATTGGACTTAGGTCTTTAGGCATAGAAGGGTTCTCACCTACTGGACCATCATTATAGTCCAGCTCATTTGTTACTTGATAGAGCAAAAGCAATTTCGCTCATCAGAAACTCTTATATTGTAACATTATTCTTTGTTTAGAATACTAAAACATATTGTACCTCCTGTGCTGACCAGAAACAGAATGTCACAATTCCATGTCAACCAGGTAGGTGATCACGAAGAAAACATATGATACTGTTCAGTGTATGAGAGTCAATAAATTGCATCAGAGTTTAGACACTATATTAGATAGAAGGTTTTGTCATTTATTTCCTAAGTATAGCCTGAGGAAAGTATTCTGAGTGTGTTAGAAGTAGATGAGAGAAAATTATGTTCAGGAACTCAGGCATATTAAATGTAATGGATGCAACATACACAATTTTCTAAGTGTGACAGTCTTAACTGGGCACAGAATCATTCAAAAAGGTGAATCACCAGAATCGTAATCTAAAGAAGGACAGTACAAAGAAACAAACAAAAAAAACAAAACAAGAAACCTGTCCCAGTATCTTCCTTTTTGTGTATTGTATTTGTAATTGAATGTGTAAGTAGCTAATATAAAAGCTAGAGAATTCTTAATACCTAGGAGGTGATATTACTTTGAATGACCATCTAATTATAAAAATCCTTCATCTTGATCTGTTCTCTTGCATTTTCTCTTGAGGTATTTATAAAAACAACAATATAGTCAAAAAGTGGAGGAAAATATCCAAAGGCATCTGTGGTTGCGTGTGAGTAGACTCCTTATCCAAATGAGTAAGACAGAAGGAAGGCAGAAGCCAGCAAGTGATGAACAACAGTGTTTCAGGATCACCACCGTAGTCGGGTACAGAAAAAAAATGTCCAAGTCTTTAGGAAGGTTGAGCCAGAGTAGAACTAGACATGCATAATGGACATGTAGGAACACAGGAGGAACAAAGGATGGAAAAGTCAGTAAGAGAGCTAGACAGAGGATAGAGTTAGAGCTTCTCATTGACCTAAGCAGTTCATGTACCTGATGAGACAAAAAGCAACTTTTAGCAAGTGTTCTGAATTTTTGGAGGTTCTTGAGATGTTATACAGCGATTATGAGAAACCCCCCATTCTTAAAATTCTTACAGTGTATACAGAATTTCGAAGGGAAACAGAAATAAAGTTGGTGTTAATAGAAAGGTGAATACTCTGATCCATCCACATTAAGACAAAACAAAAACTAATAACAGCAGATCTACTGAAGGAAGAAATTGAAAGACAGCAATAGGTTAATGCATTAGGAAACAATATTGGTCTAGATTTGTGATAAGGTGACTGAATACTAGTTTCCCTCCTTTTATATTTCATCTTTGGCTGATAATGATAGACTTTTAGCCCAAACTTAATTATATTCATTAGAAATCTAACTTCTTTATAAATTCCAAATTCTTTTTAGGTTTGTCTGTGCTTTATAGCTATAGAAAAATATCAATGACTGTGCAATACCTACATAAATGTTTTTGTTTGTTTTGTTTTCTTTCATTTTCCATCTTGGGTTTGTATGCTCAGGGACATTACACCGGCAACTTCATGGCTTTCATGATGTCATCCTCATAAATGGCAATATAATGGTGGGCCTGTGTTGGCTATTATTCATTGTCAACTTGACTATATCTGAAATTAATTAAAATCCAAAGGAATGGGCACCAATGGGACAGAGTTTTCATAATAAAATCTTTTGAAGTAGGAAGACCCATTTCTAATTTGGGTCTTTGAGGTAGGAAAATAAGACTTTATCCAGATCTTTTGACTTAGAAAGGTTCAGTCTTAATGTGTACCAGACTTTCAGCTAGAATCCTTTATATAGGATGTGGATAAAGGGATATTCCTCTGTCCCCTTCTCTCTCTCCCTCCCTGATTCCTGCCCTGCCAACCTCTTTCTGCCTGCTTTCTCTCACTCTGAAGTCTATTTCTTTGCTTGCATTAAGGTCTACTTCTTCAAGATTCCGGTGTATATGTAAGAGCAACTGAGACAGCCCCATGGACTGAATAAATCATTACTGTATTCTTTGACCTTATTTCATAGGCTGCCATTGTTGGATTAGTTAGACCATAATCTATAAATCATTCTATAAATGCCTTTTATTATATATATATATATATATATATATATATATATATCACAGAGAGAGAGAGAGAGTTTTGTTCCTTTTGAAACTTAAGAAAGCTTGACTAATACAATATGTGAGCATGATCATAAGACAAAAAAGGAGTCTTTTTTCTGAGGACCATTTCCTCAACCATATACTTACTTCTTACAAGCCACCTCCCTTAAAGGATATACAACTTTCATTTCTAAGCGTTATGTTTATTACTCACAGCCTTATTTCTGTATAGCTCGACATTCATTCCCCATTCTCACCTCCCCACAATCCTTGTCAGTCATAAGTGGTTCTCCTTAATAGGATCATGTTCTTGTATGAGAAATTCCATGTAAATGAAACTATGTACTATGTGGCCTTTGGGGTCTGGCTTCTTTCCTTTTTATCTATTTTCCTAAGTATTTTCCATGTAATAATATCAAGATTTTCTTCATTTTTATAGCCCCAATTTACTTTAGTGAATACATACGTTGAAATCCATTCACTGTTAATCAGTTAGACTTCAGATTGCTGACACTTTGTGAATTTTATGAATAAATCTGCTATGAACATTCCCACACAAGTTTTCTTGTGGGTACATACTTTAACTTTCTAAATAGATGTCTAGTAGTGTAAACTCTGGATCACATGTGATGACATCTTTTATACTTTGAAGCATTGGCAATTATTTTCACAAAATGTTTCATCTACTTTAACATGCAATTAGCAATGCACACAGACTCTGTGCTCTCCCCATCTTCTTCTGTAGTTCTTATTGTTTGAACTACAGAGACTAGAGCTAATAACATGTTTTCACTTATCTGTAGTTCTTGCTTGTTTAAATTATAGAGACTAGAGAAGATGCATGTTGTTACTTCTTTTGGCTTGCATTTTACTGGAAGATAGATGATTCTGAATATCTCATTATGTCCTTATTGGCTGTTTGTGCACATTATTTAAAAATATGACTATTCACCATTTTTGCCAACATTTAACTAGGTTTATTTATCATATTTATTATAGAGTTATACAAATTCTACACAATTTAATTGGGTGTTTTCTGTGGACAAGATATCATTCCATAACCTGTGACTCCAAAGATGAAAAATCAAAAAACCCCTTGCTTTTATAAAGCTACATTCTATTGGAACTACAAATAATGAAAGTAAACACAAAAGTAAGAAAGAAATGTCTGAGAAAAAATACTGGATATTAAATGGGGACATATCAATGTCATAGGATGATAAGGAAGGGGGTTAAAGTTGAGTTTTCTTTGCATGAAGAAAAGAAGCAGAAACTACCATGGGTTCATAAGGTGTCTGCTTAAAATACATCCCAGGTCTTCACTGGCATATAATAGGAAGAAATCTGTCTTCCAAAATCATATGTACTCAACATTAATCATTCTGCTTAATGATGCAGATAGAATTTTCTTGTTAATTTGGACTTGAGATATATATTTATACAAATGATCACGTTTTCCTGGGTGACATATTATTCACTTAGTCTTTTTGTTTTGATATGTTTTGAAATAAAATGTCTTTTAAATCTTGTTTCTCATAGTTTATTGTCTTAAGCCAATATTTATTAAGTATATATGTCAAAGCTTATCTTTACTAATTTATAGTAATGAGACCAAAGGGCAAGAGGTAACCAAATCCTCCTCTTCATTAATAAACTAGATATCAAGAAACAAGATCAGGTATTCAACAATGCAAGCAGTAGGTTTTACTTTGCCAATATTGAACTTTCCTTGAAATCATTTTCTAAAGCAAATCCATAAAATATGAAGTGACCGCGTTTTCTATTTGCAAACAATGCATAAAACATAAAGTAACAGGCACAATATTCACATTTCAAAAATGCAATTTGGAAAGTAGTGCTCTTTGCTTGTTTTGAAGCCAGCTGCCAGAGGATATGAATAACAAGATCAGAAAAATCCAATAAAGGCTAAATGTGCTTGTGGGTAACTTCGCCTTCATTTGGGTGCAGTTCCACTTTGATGAAGAGCAGATACCTAAAACCAGTGCATGCATCCCATTAAAATTTAAGTTATAAAAATGACCTTCTGTTCAGAAACCCAAGATAGAAAACTGAGTATCCAGCCATACATCCTTATGAAAGCTGACACTTTGACTAAGCTGGTTTAGAGTAGAAACTTACATCTCACCACTAACAAAATGCCTCAAGAATAACTAAACTATGAATAGTGCTGTTACTGATAAATATCAGCCTTTAAATATTAAACAGCTGTTTCTTGGTTACCCATCAGCACATCCTAGTCAATAATATTTATGGCGACACAAATATGAGAGAGGAGATGACATCTTGCTCTTAATGTTGACTTCTAATGGAGGGGATGGATAATAAACAGATAAACAGGAGAATTGTGGGATGTAGTGGATAATGGAGACAACAAAAAGGTGGGTGGCATATGCTGCCAGAAGTACCTGAAAACAATGAGATAAGATGACTAAAAAGGTCTCTATATTACTGTAAAAATTCAACTTGATCTTTGTAATGGTAATCAGGAAGGTATCTTGTGTGATATTTCATGCCAGATGGACTTTACTTTTAATATTATTCAAGTGAAATACAGCTGTGTTCATCTCTTCTCTGGACTCTAATCACTAATATTATGCAGTTTGAAATAGGCTTTCACAATTTATTGGGGAAATATTAGTATTGTTAAGATTCAAAGATGCATATTTAAATAAGCTTTTAACATATTATTTAGAAACAGTAGTCTATTTTAATTTTTCCTATATCTGATTATTCCTACTAGTTTACACAAATTAGCAATGAGAACTGTTTTGTTTCAATGCCTGAAAACTTTGCAGGTGTAACACCAGTTTCACTTAGATAGCACTTTACTGGTGCTGCCTAGAAACACCCTGATACAGTCATCCATCAATTGCTCTAGGTTATGTGACTCGTCATGGTGATCAAATATGGGTTCTCAAGCTGTAGGTCCAAAGCTACACACTGAGTAAAGGTTAACCATTCTGTTTCCTATCAAGTAGTTCCTTTCAAAATTCAAGTTTATACATGAAAAACAAACTCATAAGAGACTGTGCCAAACCTCATTGTAACTAGTAAGATCTTAGTGCATACTATCAAACCTTTAAAAAAAAAGCCAAGCAATGACAAAAATGTATTCGTATACTTTTATGCAAAATTGCTTAAAAATTTGTACATTTATCTTTGTTTTTTTAAAATAAAGTTCTTCAATAAAGAAAAACATGAGTCATATTTCAAGTTTCTGCTTTTGTCAGCTGTGCTAACATATCACAGAGTAAAACATATCAAATGACCAACCTAAGTTTAGTTTCAGAGACTACCGCCTGTCTATCATGAGGTCTGAGGAAGGCTCATAGCCCAACATGAGTGGGACACAGAATCACTTCTCCCTCACAGGTAAAATCATAAACTAAAATTCCATACCCTTCAATCACCAACTAAATAGCAATAACTTATTATATTTAAAGCATTGTGCTATGCATTGTGAGATATAGAAAACAGAGCATACTCTATATGCAACCACATTCAGAATACATATAAATACGCCTTTTCATTAGTGCAAGGAAGCAAGTGACCAACATATTCTCTACGAATTGAATAAAAATGTTTCAGACATTCAGAAAGGAAAGAAATAATTTAAAACCTCTTTCTCATATAAATATTTATATGTAGAGGGATAGATACATACTTACTATCAATATCTGCCATGCATGTTTATAAGTTTTCCTGTATGCAAATTTATTAAATATCAGGTGGAACACAATTTTTGTTGTTCTTGAAGACATCTTCTATGCTCCATCATCCACTTTGTATGCACCATCATGTAGTCATCAATACAGTTTCACTGGAACAGCCTGTAGTTTCATGTCTGAGACCTTTGTCTGCTTCAAGGTCCCATCCTTTTCGGCCTGTTCATGGTTCTGACCCAAATGAGCATAGAGTTAAAATCCTAAAAGCTTCTCTCAGCTGGGGATGGCCTATAGCTGGTGGGAAAATGGTTCAAGCCACTCCTTTGGTTCATTTGTGATTTCACAGCTGGGTATCATATTAGTCACGTGGGTATTACTCTACCAATTAGCTGGCACTCTATTTGCCATCTCCCTGTCCCCTCCTCATTCCTCACAACCATGGGTACTGCTAGATTACCATCTACGTTAATGAACACTCCTTTGTGTTAAAACCCTTGTCTGGTTCTGCTGCTGGATAGCCCAACTCAAAGATCTCAAAATGGCATGAAATAACTCAAATGATGTCAGGATTTATTAGAGATAGAAACATTGTGCTAAAGTCAAAATGTCATGAGGTGGGCAGTGTTTCACTTAGTATTATTTCTGAGCACTTAATGTGCACTTAGTTTCTATATGAAATGCAAGATTCCTTCCTCCAAATGCCTTTTTAAGCAAGGAAGAGGAAGATAAATTTGAATTACCTTAGTAAGCATTGGCATCCCCTGCTTCAGGGACTAGAGATAGAATCTTATGAAAACAGCCCCATTATTCACCTGAAACTGATAAAGTCCAAACCTTGCCTTTAAGATCAGATAATTTTGTTCTTGATAATTTTAATTTACATACATTTGGTGCAAATTTATTTTAAGAATGATATCATTCAAATTTCTTGAGTTTAAATCTTCAGATTGAGGCATGCTTTTGCATTTTCTGAATCAGTGATCCAGTCAAGCACTAGAGATGGAAGGTTTTAAACACTGCACTGTAGTACTGCCAATAGAAGATGATATATTTAAGAGGCAAAGGAAACTTTGTCCCCACCTACCTGGTAACTGCTAGGAGAACACTCCACGATAAATAATGAGATACAGGTTGGAATGGGTGCTTTAAAAAAGATAAAATGTCTTGTAAATAAACACATACAACACTTTAAACATGGGGATATAAAATTTCATCTGCAATGCTATTTGTTTTAGTCAAGAAATTTTTTTAGGTTTTTTATTTTAGTTTGTTTCATTTTAAGACACAGTCTCTGTCATTAGGTTCAACTTGGAGAGACTAGATCAGGAAACATTTGACCCCAAAACTGAAAGTATTGATATTATCTTTGGGGCCAGGAATTGGTCCAGATGTGTTGGGGGAACATGGGAGTTAATGCCTGAAGCTTTCCGGAGATAGAACATGAAAGTAAGTGAGTGGGGATGTAGAGAGATTTGGGAAAAGTTGTGGTAAGAGAATGCATATGGTCAAATATATTGAATGACAGTCTCAAAGAATAAAGAAAATCATTATTATTTTTTTTTTTTTGCAGTCTAGAGTAGAAAAGCAAAAGGAAAAGAGATAAGGCTGCTGAGAAGAAATAAAGATACAAACAACAGATCCAAAGGGTTTTTTTTGTTTGTTTGTTTTGTTTATTTTAAGGATCTAGAAATGAAAGTCAACCGCAAGACATTGAGAGACTTTATACGTCCAGTGCCAGCCATGTGCTCACAGAATCCCAGGTATACCAGGAAAAAATGCACCGACATCACAGTTGACTCATATTGTGTGGAGTTTTGAAACAGTTATCATTTTGTTATTGTTAGAATAAAAACACAAAATCTAAAGAAGTATCTTCTCTTCAATTGACTGGATCTGGCCAAGATTTTTTTGTTGATAACCCTTTCTTGTTGAGGTAATGGTAATGAGATCTACTTCTGTACATACTGAGATTTTTTTGTCAACCGTGGAACTGTGCATTTAAAAAATATTTATTCTTCAAGATTTTAATACAATTGCATCATTCCCCCTGTCCCTTTCCTTTTTACAAGTTCTTCCATAACCCCCCTTTTTAAATTCAAACCCTATTTTTCATTAACTGTGGACACACACACACACACAATTAATACATAAATACAACCTACACAGTTTGTATGATGTTACCTGTATGTATGTTCTCAGGGCTGCCCAAACACCAGTGGAATCATGTACTGTTTTCATGACTAGAAGGCAGGTGTTCTGTGGGGCTTCAGACAAGATAGGAATGCTCTGTTCCTTGGGCTAGGCACTGGTTCTCACCCCAATACTGTGGTTCTTTAGTACAGTTCCTCATGTATTAATGACCCCCAACCATAAAATTATTTTTATTGCTACTTCACGACTATAATTTCATTAGTTATTAATTGTAATGTATCTGACATGAATACTTGGATAAATATAATATGACATGAATCAGAATGAATCTGATATGCAGGATATCTGATATGGGACCCCTGTGAAAATGTCATTTGACCCCTAAAGGTGCCGTGACCCATGTTGAGACCCACTGTACTAAAGGGTTTGATTGACATGGAGCTCCATCCAGTGGCTACTGGTTAATCAGCTTGGTTCACAGTTCTCTTAGTTTATCCATAGGCAGGAAATTCATGGATGAAAGTGGGTGAAAGTCACATTACAGAAGTCTCCTGAGATAGTTTTCTCCTTTGCTAACTCCCCTTATCTCCCCTACACCTAAACTTCACTTGGTCTATGTTAATCTCCTTTTCCGTTTTTCCCTCATTTTTTTCTATTCATCCCCAATGGCCAAGCTATGTTACAGAGTGTTTGTGAGTCTTGTTATCCCCAACTCTACACCAATCACTCCTTTCTCTTCTGTTACTGTTGTACAACTGCTACTTTTGTTCTAATGTTTTCTAACCATGGAGTGCATGTAGGATTAGTTTCTATAACTAGCCTGAATTCATGATGGCAAGTATGTTATAAAAAAATGATCATTAAAAGTAAAAAAAAAAAAGAATGAAAGGAAGAGGAAGAACAAGATAAAATGGAAGTACAAGGAAAAATAGAAAAAGCTAGAGGGATAAGCTGGAGGTTATCTTGAATAATTAACAAGGAGAAAATGCAGCTTTGTAATCCACACTTTGATCTCCTTTTTTGATCATTTGTATATATTTTTTATTTTGATCATGCTTCACTTTTTTATGCCTTTTCCTGGTCCACCCTCCCAGACTTCTTCAACCCCTCCCCTTCACCTCTGAGAGGGTGCTTCCTCTCCCACACCCCCACAAAGTATCTCTTTCCAGGGGCAGCAAGTCTGTACAGGATTAGGCTTATTCTCTCCCACTGAGGACAGACAAGTCAGTCCTCTGCTACTTGTGTGCCAGGAACCTCATACCAGCCCTTTGGTTGGTGGCTTCATCTCTGAGAGCTCCCAGGGGCCCCAGGTTAATTGACACTTTTGGTCTTTCTATGGGGTTTTCATTCCCTCTAGATCCTTCAATCCTTCTCCTAACTTTCTATAGGGGTCCAATGCTTGACTGAAAGTATCTGCATCTGTCTTATTAAGCTGTGGGTAAAGCTTCTCAGAGGACAGCAATGCTACTCTTTAAGCACAACACGACATCTGTAATAGTATCAGGGTTTGGTTCCCATCCATGGGATGGATCCCAATTTGGGCCAGTCCTTGGTCAGCCATTATGTTTAAACAAAACAACAAATTCGGTATAAAATTTTTTAAGGCACATTGGCATCCCCATAACACCTCTGGGGGACCTGTCTATTGAATGTGGTCTCTTCAGGTTCCATCTCCCCACTGTTGGGCATATCAGCTAAGGTCACCCCCATTGAGTCCTGGGAGCCTTTCACATCCAAGATATCTTGGAATTTTGAGAGGTTCCTTCCAACCCCCCACCCTTCACCACCCTCTCCAACCCCAGCAGTTGCATACGCTTGTCATTCTTCTTCTGGGCTTCTCTTCTGTCCACTCCTCATACCTGATCCTGCCCCCTTCTCCCCTCCACCTCCTCTCTTCCACCTAGGTGTCTCTTCTTCCCTCCTCTGCCTCCTATATTTATTTTGTTTCAGTTCTAAGTGGGATTGAAATATCTTCACTTTGACCTTCCTTCTTGTTTAACTTCCTAGGCTCTATTGTGTGTATCACGGGCATTCTGTACCTGTTGGCTAATATCCACTTACCAGTGAGTATATACTAAGCCTGTCCTTTCTTAACAGCACCATGCATTTTGGCTTCTTTTAGACAAGAATATTTTCAGTGTTTATACAGATTTATGATGCTTTTAACTTCTGAGCCAGGCAGCTATCCCCACCTTAGTAACCTCTTAAAATTCAGATTCACTAGGGTCCCAATGTAGAGGATGTCTGCAGACAATGGCCTCCTTTTTCTCCTCATTTGTATTTGTTAATATTCAGCACTGACTCATTTAAGTAATATTTACTGTCTTCAGTAGCTGGCAGGCACAGTTCGATCTCTTCATCAAATATGATATTTAGTGAGGTATGATCAGAATATGAAATTCAGATTCTTACACTTCAGATTCTTACATTTGAGCCTGATACATGATACATGAATGTCATAGCAGAGCAAAGTAAAGTTGCGTCCCTACCATTAATAGCTAATACTGTACTGTCTGAGGTGGCTGTGTTCATTCAACTTGCAAACTATTTAAACAGATATTAATCTCAGTATTTAAAATGCTAGAGATAGAGCTTGTAGTAAAGTGTTTCTGTGGTGTTTGTAAGGCCTTGGACTCAATTCTTTAAATTATTATTTTCTAATTAAATTTTTATGTCCTTTTTTTAATTAACCAACTTTTTTTCTAATTGATTAATGCCTGACCCCAAGACTCATCTTCTAGTGACTACAATCTTAACTTCTCCGTATTTTGTATCAATGGGAACAGGTTGTTGCCATCTTGTACATGGCCTATTTCAGTAATAAAATGCTTCCTATCCCAGTGCCAACCACCTTCATACATGCTATTACAAATGACAGGGTTTCATTCTCTCTGAAAATATGAATAGTTTTTCACTACATCTCTTTATACCCATCAGTTTATGTACTCACCCCCTTGGGCACTCTTACCTTGATTCCATTTTCCTTCTGTTACTGTCACATGGCACTCAGACTTGTAGCAGCTTTAGAAGGGAAGGGTGAGTTTGGCTTACGCCTTTTGCTCCAACCCTTCATTTATAGAAATCAAGGCAGAAGCTCAAGCAGGGACTGAAGAAGAAACCATGAATGACTGCTGCTGTGGGCTTCTTTCTCACACCTTCACGGCTCTTGCTCAGATACTTACTTAGCCCAGGCACACTTGCCTACAAATTGTGCCACCATGGTGGGCTGAGTCTCCCAACATTAGTAATCAGTGAAGACACTTTCTCACACGCATGACCATAGACTAGTCTGAGTTGGAAACCTATCTTTTGAGACTCTCCCATCCCCCTGGGCTCTGTCAAGAGGATAGATGAAGCTAAAAGGACTCATGCTTTGGTTGTTTTATATAGTGCTTTAGTGGACATGGAAACACACATATCTCTTCAGCATATTCTCTCCATTTATTTTGAATATTTCCCAAGGGGTTGAAATGCTGAATCATATAATACTTCAGTTTGTACTTTTTGACAGACCCCATACTTCTTTTCTATAGTAGTTGTATATATGTGCACTCTCACAGTAAATGACAATATTCTTCTACATTATTTTTTCTTTCATTGATTTTTATTGTAGACATTTTAGATATGAGTAATATTAAATTATAGCTTTAACTTGTTTCTCTAATAATTAGTGATACATACTTTTTCCTGATGATGATCTCTGTAAACTCTTTGGAAACAAATCTATCCAGGCCATTTCTCCATGAGGTTGTTTCCTCACATTATGTCTGTTAACTCTTTAATTGATATGTGTTTTGCAAGTGTTTTATTCCGTCCATCTGGTTATCTTTTTAGGCCAATCATACTTTCAACATAATTATGTATGTTTATTTTTTTATTTTTTTGGCTATGCTTTGAAATAACATCAGAAACTCAATGCCCAGACTACTGCCATGTAGTGCTCTCTAGTCTGAGTATCTCTCAACAGTCCTTATTGCTTATATTTGCTTAGAGAGGGAGGAGTCTAGTAAATCTGCTCAGTTACAGTGACTTCCTAAAGCTACTGAGATTTGACTCACTACCTGGGTGTAAGAAAATTACTGCAGGATGGAATGTTTTATCTTTCCTTAGAATATCTTTGGTCTTAACCAGCTTACTTTCATGATCAATAGTTTTATCGTGGAGGAAACTAGTACACAATAATAGTGCAGAAAATGATATATATTTTGATATTTGACATTAATATTATATGTTGAGATTTTACTTACTTTCTTAGTTGTTTTGCAGATAATGATTAAAGATATTTTGTTCTTGTCCCCTGATTATTCTGTAGTTTTTTTTTTTTTTTTTTTTTTTTTTTTTTTTTTTGTTCCTTTGCAAACCTTCCTTGGTGCTAAAGGCATGAGTTCCAGCATTAAGCTTTCACTCCCTTAATTTAAATTTGTGTGCATCTGCATTAGGTTTGTTTTTTTTTTTTTTTTTTTTTTTTTTTCTTTCTTTTAGTTTTGGTTAGCATGAGACTCCTATAAAACACCTCATATTTATAATAGACTATTTTATGCTGGTATCAGCTTTGATTCCCCCCCCAAAAAAGATATTCAGTTGCTTCATTCCCTTTACATTTTACACTTTCAAGTAACACTGCTCTTTATATTGTGTATCACTTAACCAATTACTACAGCTATAACTGGTTTGTAACAGTTTGTGTATTTTATCTTCATAGTAAAATGCAAGAGATTTATGGACCGTTACTACCGCATTAGAGGATTCTGAAGTTGGTTACATCCACCTACCAGTGAGTTTTACACTTCTATATGCATTTATGTTCCTGATTTGTGTCCGATCCTTTCTGCTGGAACATCTCGCTTTAGCACATCTAGTACGAGATACTTAGTGATGGCTGGATACCTTGGGGTGTTTTAGGGTATTGGGTAGAAATCACTGACATCATTCATCTCAGAAAGAGTTTTGTTAAGTGTCTAAGTATGGTAAAGTTGACCTGAAATTTATGCTGTCTCATTGGTTCCTGTTTGTTGTTTTGTTAGTCCTTTGGTGTTTTGAGCATACCATCCTCATCTCTCCTGACATTAGGTTTCTGCAAAATTTTACATCTTTCCATTTTTTTTTTTTTTTGGTCCCTTCTGTAGGTAGTTAACTTCTTTTACTGTTTACTTAATTTTTTGTTGTTTGGGGGAGTTTTACTGTAACATATGTTAAAATAGTATTCAGTTAGTTTAGGATTCTTTAAGATAAGCCTCAATGTACTCCCACATGTTTGATCTTCTTACCTTTGTCTCTTGCATAAGGAGTTACAGGTGTGCTATCCTGATATAATCCTGTTTGAAGTGCATATGACAGACCTTTGATTATCTTCTATGTGTTTCCTAGTATCTGTCCCTAGAGTTAGAACACTTCCTACTATTTAACTATAACTTCTGTCTCACCATCTCCCCTATTTCCCTTACTGAACTACTATTAGTTCAGTAGTTTTTCTTTTGCTGTTACTTCGTAAATTTTGTGATCTTCTTCATTTTGTTATTATTATTTTCTTTGTTGTTCTCTAATGCCATGCAGAGACAAGGTTTTGCTTTATAGCCCTCCCTCCGTCCCTCTTTCTCTCTCTGACTCCCATATGTGAATGAAAATATCATCCAGCTTCCTACTCTTGCTGCACTACCTTCTCCAACATGTGGACACTATCTCTTCGAGTCTATAAATTAAAACAAACCCTTTCCTCCCTAAGCTGGTCTTGGCTGTGGTATTTTCTTACAGCAACAGAAAGTTAACTAATATAACTATCACTCTCTATGTCTGTCTGTCTCTTTGTGTATATGTCCATAAACATAAACTTTCAAAAACATACTTTTAATAATTGTAATCTTCATCATATTTTATTTTTGGCTCATTTCCTTGAAGTTCACTGGCATTTCTTAAAAGAACAGTTTTCAATTCTTATCAGGCAGTTTGTACATATATGGGTTGTAGGATCAGGTTCTGTAAGATTAATGTGCTCTCTTGGTGGAGCATATACTTCTACCTTTTCACATTTCTCATTTTTTATATTGATATTTTTTACATTGGAAGGAGTAGGGTTTGTTCCAGTTTTTTGAAGACTTCTATCTGAGAAAGCCACACTAGTTAGCATGTCCCAAGAGGTCAAGTAAGGTCATATGATATAGTATACAGGTGGATTTATTCTGAGAGTATCAAAGCAAGGTGGCCTAGTTTCTAGGAGCCCTACCCCCAAACCACATGTATAAAAGTTTGGCTTATAAGTATAAAATTTGGATTTGTGAAATTCAGCTTGATGTCAAGAACTACTGAGGCCATTATTTGGGGTCCTAAAGGTAGGCCTGTTCATTAAAATATGCCTAGAGCCTGGATCTATGAGCCCTAATTTGGAGAATTAATCTGAAGAGATGGTCCTAGAGCCTCAGTCTACAAAGACCAAACAATGACATAAGCTATTTCAGTTGCTTGGAGCATGTGTGGACTCTAAATCCATTATAAGCTGGGCCATGGGTTCTGGTCTGCATCATAGGGACAGCTGAGTAGAAAAGCAATAATAGAGCTTGAGTCAAGTACAAACATCTATTGGGAAGGGCGTGAACCATAGTTCGGGAGTATAGAGCTGTAACTACTACTATGTGAAATTAGACAACCAGAATGACCACTAGGTAGTGCCAACTTAGTATTTGAGGCCAATGGTGCTGAACTTATACAACTGCTAGCCATGTCCTGTGGATGTATACCTGGAATTTGTTCTAAACTGATATGAAATATAAGATATCTCAGGCCATTTTGCCTCTACTGACATTTGATGTGCTGTATTGATTGAGCGTGTATCTAAAAAAATCAACATAATCCTCATGAAATTGTGACCTGGAACATGGGGCAAGTGTGTGGAAGAAGTGAGAATGTGTCGGGCTATGAACTTCATTCTGAAATGAAGAGATGTAAAACCTAAAGACTCAGGTCATTGCAGGGTACACTTGGTGTCTGTGAAGGTTAGTTAGATACCAGGGTATGTTTAAATTATAGGGTTGTCAGAAATTCCTGTGCATAGATGTTAGAGGATCTGGAGTCAGGTTAGTGAGAGAGTAAATAGGGTCCAGAATGACACATAAAAACCAAATGCTGGAGTGGTATAACCTCACCATGTGTGACCACAGGCTTGGAAAAAAAAAAAAAAAACATACTCAGCTGTCAGAATTTGAGAAACATTTTAGACACAGACATCTTATTTGAAACATCTTCACTGTGAATGTTTTTTTGTTTCTCTGCTATATCCAGTCATGATAATTTGTTCCTAGGTTATTACAAGACATTCTATCATCCTGAGTGAGGTAACCCAGTCACAGAAGAACACTCATAGTATGCACTCACTGATAAGCAGATACTAGCCCCAGGAAGCTCGGAATACCCAATACCCAAGAAACAATTCAAAGACATTATGAAGCTTAAAAAGAAGGAAGGCCAAAATGGGGATGCTTCAGTCCTTCTTAGAAAAGAGAAGAAAACTCTCATGGGAGCAAATGTAAGGTCAAATAGAGGAACAGGGATTGAAAAAGGATCACTCAGAAGCTGTGAGTGATTGATCAAAAGATCACACTCACCTGGGGATCCATCACATATGCAGTCACCAAATCCAAGCACTATAGCTGGTCCCAAAAACTACTTACTGGCAGGAACCAGACAGAGATGCCCCCTCAGGGACCATGCTAGTGTCATGTAGATACATCTGAACATGTTTGCAGTTAACCATTGGTCTGAACTTGGGGACCCTAGTGAGGTTGCTAAAGAAAGGACTTTAGGAGCTAAAAAAGGGTTGCAACCTCATGGGAAGAAAACAATATTATCAACCATCCAAACCCTCCAAAACTCCCATGGAGTAAAACACTAACTTCTCTGTGCGCACTTTGAGAGACCTATTGATCCAGGTGCATATGTAGCTGAAGATAGTAGTGTCTGGCATCAATGTGAGAAGAGGCTTTTGTTTCAGAGAGGGCATGTTGTCCCAATGCAAGGGAATGACAGAATGACAGGCAATGTGGTGGAGAGGGAAATCAGAAGGGAGCGCACCTTTGTGAAGGCAACTGGAGCGGTGGAGGAGGATGGGGTATGGGAGCAGGGTGGAGTAAAGAGATAACATCTCAAATGTAAATACAGAGTATCTAGTAAAAAATTCTCTTGCTAAAAGAGTTATATAAAGTGATGTTTCCATAGGTAGATGAGAGTTGAGATACTCTACCATTCTGATAAAACCCCGTCTCATATTTGTACACCATCAGAATTCAGTCATTAACATTTGAGTTTTATCCAAGAGCAAACAAAAGAGATCTTCTATATGCATATAACTAATGTGCTTACTTTGTTGGTTTGAATAAAAATGCCCCCCATAGGCTTATATGTTTGAATGCTAGGTCATTGCAGAATGGCATTATATGAGAAGAATTTGAGTGATTAGGAGATGTGAGCTTGTTGGAGGAAGTGTGTCACTGGGAGTGGGCTCTGAGGTCTCAAAAGACTATGCCAGGGCCAGGGCCAGGGCCAGCTTATCTCTTTCTCTCCGCTTGTAGATTTGGACGTAGAATTCTTAGCACCATGAATGCTTCTGTATCTCCTACCAGGACGATAATAACTCATCCCCTCGAACTGTTAACAAGGCACCCAAGTTAAACACCTTATTTTTTTTTTATTTTTTTTTTTTTGGTAACTTGCTGTGGTTGTAGCATAGTCTTAGTAATCTTAGTCAGAAATAGAACATTGACTAAGACACCTGTCGAGGCAGTATCCCAAGAGGGGGAAACAGAGCACTCCAAGGACAAGCTCTATCACGACCTCAACCGGGTCAGAAAATACTACTCATTTAATACACAAATAACTAAGTTCTGTGAATCAGTGTGTGTGTGTGTGTGTGTGTGTGTGTGTGTGTGTGTGTGTGTGTGTGATGTTTAGAATAATATATATGTATAAAATGTTTCTATATATATGTAGTGTTTAGAGGAAGGCTCCTTCAGTAATTACCTCTATTTAAGAACAAGTTTGTCCCGATAAGTATGATGTAGAATGAACATGGCAAATTCAGAATGTTTCCTCTTATTTAATGTCTAGGGCTGAAAAGATGAAATCCCCACATATCAAGGTTTAGTTCAATGAATATTGATTATTACCATGATGGGAAATGTGATCGTTGGAATCTAGCAGCATGAGTCAATTGTTCTCCCCCCCCCCCCGACCTTCATCAACATTAACAGAAAAGTAATTTACAAAAACATCAGTGTTCCCAGGTTGTCAGTAGCACATAAGTGAATATTAGTTCTCATTAAGCATGGTCAAATATAATTGAAATATTGACATAATTCCATAAGATTCAGTAGAATGTTTTCTTAGGATGAAATTTTGTCCTGGCTGGAGAATTCACTGAAATAATATTGCACACAGACAATCAAATTAAAAAAAAAATGCACTGTCATGTATTTAAAACCATAATCTACTACAAAGCCAGTGCTAGGAACGATAACCCTACCCTAGCCTTAATAACAGTGCCAGGTCATTTGCTTAGCAATCATCCATTTCATTTCATCGTTTTTAAACTACTGACTCACTTCTAGCATGTGGCGATGGGTAAAATTAGAGCACTCGGCTGAAAACCCATAGTATTTACTTAGATTTAATAACTAGGTGGGTAGTCTTCCTTCAACACTCAGGCCTAGAGGTTGGTGGTAAGGATCATCTAAAACTTTGTAGAATAATTCCAAGGTACTGCTTAGAAAAAAAAGAAAAGAGAAAAAAAACAATTGCATGCAAATCCTCCAAGAGTAAATCCTTAACTAGCAACTCTGGGTCTACACTGGTTAAGCTATTCCTCTTTCCCGGTAACTTTTATTTCTTTTCCTCACATGAGTACCTGAAAATGATACAGCATGTTTGTATCAAGTAGGGCAAATGCAAGTAAAGGAGAGGAAAAGATTAGCTCACAATAAGAAGGCAATAAGCTAGCTTATTATTTCTACCCATTAATTACCCCCATTCCATTTCACCCTTGGGTTAAACATCATTTACATGATCTTATAATGACTATTTCCAAAGTGTGTCATCATGCAAAATAGATCAAATGAGCTCCATTTAATGATGTAATTAATTAATCATTGGGGCCTTATTTAAATTAAGTCCTAGACATTCTCAACTAAGACATATTAATTTATTGATCCCATTTCCTATGCACTTATGAACAAAGAGGACTTGAATGGAAAACAATCTTACCCCTGTCCTGAATTACTCTGAATGAAGATTCAGTCAGATGGCATTACTGTCTGGTACTGCCTGGAGTCTTGAAATAAATGAATAAGTGCAAGATAGCTCTCTTTTACATGGTACACAAAAGGCACAGTATGACCTTAATATCAGTGAGAGAGCTATCTCTTGGCTCTGGACTTTTGACATCTCTAATTTTTATTTCAGATTTTAGCAGCTTTCCGGTCTGTAGTGCTGTTTTCAAACACTGGGAATCTACAAAATACCAGCAAAGATTTCTTTGTGCTTTTTGAGTTGGATGTGACATTTTTTTCCTTTCCTTTTCTTATTTTCTTCTTTTTGTCTTTTTCTTAAGTAATGGATTTAAATCATCTATGATTTGTCAAGATTACATGCTTTTTATCTAGACAGGTAACACAATGTAACAGAAATGATGTTCAAATCCATACACAACCTTCCATGATGGCAACAAAGGAGATTTATTTCAAATTCCCCATTTTATTTAAAGAAAAATAAGGCATTTATATCCCTTTAATTTTCTAGACTTTGTCATTTAACTTTCATCTTGCAACTTTTGTCTTTTAACTTTCATCATGTAACAATTTCAACTTAATAAGGCCTTTTAAGGGATGTTTTGCCCATAAAGGTTTGTCTAGAGGAAGAAATAGAGTTGATTCATTTCCATTTCTTTGGTTGTAGAATGAAAGGATTTTTAGTTAATATATCTGACTCAACCTGCCCACTGAAAATATTATGCAGATTGGGTATATCCTTGTTCTTAAAGTCATTCTTATTAATAAGATATTCAAGGTGTTCCAAAGTATCCCATGAAACAAGAGGATTTTAAGGCATGTGTAGGAAGGGTGTTAATGAAAAAGAACATAAGGAAACAAAAGATTTTCCTGTTAAAAGGACAAAATGTGGGTGTTGGGTGTGAGGCTCCTGTTCTAGAATGTTAAGTAATACTGTATTTTTCCTCTCCTATATCACTGAGTTCATGGCATGAAAAGGCACCAGAAGAAGGACCATGATGCACTCAGTCACGCAGAAAATGCTGCTCTTCAACTTATCTATTTCCTGAACTTAAGATATTTAGTTGTAGGAAAGGAAAATTCATTTTGTCTTTAAAGCCTTTTTGAGGTTTATAACTAAAAGTAGTCCAAAATATGAAGGCCTTGGCCGTCCAAGTGCTGGGATTACAGGTGTGGACTCCTGTCCTTGGCAGAAATCACAGTTTCCTGCCCTGTTGTTCTTAATACTGTCCCTTCCAATTTGGAGAGAGTACCTTAGATATACATTTGAATATCAAATCATTAAAATTCCTGAAACTTTTCTAATAAAACTCCAGTTCAAGCCAGAGAGTACCCAACTCGCCAAGATTGGTTGGTTTGTTCTTTGGGTATTTTGAGGTACACCTTAAGACAATGCATGGGCACAGAGATCTAGTAAATGGAAGATTAAGATCCACATAAATTAACTAGTTTTTTTAGAACTCCTTTATTATTAAAAATGATTCCAGGGGCAGAGAGTAAAGAGAAGAGAAATTTGGGCTCTGTGATGTGTCTCTCTTGCACCCATTAACTGGAATGGTATGATAGTCTTCCTAGACCGTTCTTTAAGTCATGTTATTGAACTAGTATGTTTTTTTTCAGTCACACATCTTCATAAATATGTATTTACTTCTTCAACCCTCCCTAAGTTTGTAAAGACATTAATAGAAAATGCATTGATATATTTTTGTTCTTCCTTGGTTACACATATGGTTTATGCATATGATTTTAGTACAGGCAAATTTTATTTATTGATGATTATATTTGTGGAACTGAGATGACTATCACACATTCATGGAGCTATTAAAATTTTTGGTTATATATAATTTTTTTCTGATAGATGAAACCTCCCTAAGACACATTACTTAGGTAGGTGAGCCTCAGTTCACCATAGACTATAAGGTAAACAGGCAAACCAAATTGGGGAACTATCAAATAGTATACATACATATACACATATACATCATACACATATACATAGACACAGACATATATATTCACTCTTACATTTTAGTTTGGTTTGCATCAATTTCTTGGAGATTAGAAAATGCTGATCTTTTTTTGTTTACTAGTGTTGATATGGTATATACTAACATACATCAAAGCAGCATATCCTTTTCACTGAAATATTCTTTACAAGTAAATATTTGGTTCATGGTATAGTTATTATGCTATAACATCCTGTATGTTTGGACTGGGAATTTTAAAAAGCAAGAGTCATGCCAGGGCCTAGTGATAAGAAAGTCACCCAGGATCTAGAGAGATGCCTCAGCACGTAAGAGCACTTAATGCTTTTGCAGAAAACTTGAGTTTAGTTCCCAGGAACTCTACTGAGTCTCACAATCATTTGCATCTCAAGTTCCAGGAGATCTAATGTCTCTTCAGCCTTCTGTAGTCTTTTGCATGTACATTGTATCCATATACTTGTGTACACATATATTCACACACACACACACACACACACACACACACAAAGACACACACACACACACACACACACACACAAAATTCCTCTGTTAATTCCAGGAGGTTAGATTGCAAATGTTTGACTATTACTTTCCAGCATGTCTCCTGAAGAAGAAAATAGTGTCGCTATGTTGTATAGAGCTGATTGAGAGGTCATATTATTCATTCTGGCTCTCAGTGGATGTTGAATGAGCATTTTTTTTTTTGGTTTGTTTGTGTTGGTGGAGGATGTAAAAAGTCACATCAAAGAAGCATTTTCTTTTCATTGAGCTATCACTTTGTACAGGTAAAAATCTTCTTCACACAGTGTTTAATATGCCATAACAAACACATAAATCATCTCCAGTCAGATTGCTAATGCTAGGTTATAGTCATCTTGCCCTGGGTGCTGAAATTCTAGTACTTTCAGGGTTGTTAACCCATAATGTTATTTCAACAAGGAAATGATATCATATTTCCCTATCTCTTAAAAAGATGTTTCTGGCATTTTCCAATACATTAATCATAAAATCTGTGTTTAATAAAAAAGAGAAATGGAAAATATGAAGGAATAGATTAGATTCAGCTGCAGTGAGGCAGAAATATGACTGAGCATGACAGGTGATGAGCGGTCTGGAGGGTTGACTGTGCTAAATGTAAGTGTGTCAGCACTGGGGATATTTCTCTATTTCCTCAAAGAAGGAATGCTGAATAAGAGTGGACTCTTCATAGTCCATTTGCTTTTCAATTTTTAGTGATTTTTTTTCACAAAATTTCCCTAAATCATGAATTGTAGAATTGAGACAAGAATATGTCTTCCTTTACGTAGTTAGGGTAAACTTAATGGCCTGAAAAAGCCTTTAGAAGGTAGTAAACAAATGTAAATTATATTTCATAAGGGAAATAGTTAATAAGTATGTTTCACCAAACTGTTTCCACAACATGGATGTAAGGACAGCATTGTAATATTAAGAATAAAACTAATGAGAGAAAGGATTAAGGACTCTTTAATATTTGAGACTTTTCTATTGCACGTAATGAAAATGTAAAGATCCCATGAGGTAGGTTTCTAAGAGTGGGTCAGCCTAAAGTAGAGAATATTATAACATAAAGCCTCCAGATGAAATTACAGGACCCCTGCCTTACTTTCGTTCCTTCGTTTCCTGGCTCAGGCACAGCTTGGGCAACATTTCCCACTGCTGCCTGTCCTGTTATAGGTGATGGCGGGCATCAAACAAAGCAAGGGATGGAATTGTGTGCTGTACAAAGGCAAGCCTCTGTGAAAAGGTGAAATAGTGCCATCCTCTCTGTTCTCCTTCAGCTCTGATTCAATATACTAATGGTTTGCAACAATAAACTTCAGGAGCCCTTGACATTTGCATAATAAGGTGTGCATACCTATCATGACACTCTTGCAATAATCATAATACTTTGATCTTTACTACACTTTAATTTAATGATTCTTTATTTTTTATTGTTGTGACATGCCACTGTTCATGTGATATAATGTAACTAGCCTGTAATTCATGCTATTCCAGTTTCTTTGCCTTTGAGAATAAATCTTAAAATTACTTTTTGTAAGTCCACACTTTTCAGTTATAATTATTACCCTTTCATGACATAAACATGTCATGTCACATTGATCTCAGCTGTCTGGATTTCTTTAAGCAAAATTTTATAACTTTGTTCACATGTATCCTGTGCGTATTTTGGTAAGAATGAATGGGAGTCTGCAGCTTCTGTGGGCAGTGGGTTTGGAGAATCTCTAGGAAGTCCCAGAGATCCAGGATGGGAAGGTTCCCAGGAGTCAATGCAGGTGACTTTAGCAGAAATGTCTAAGAGTAGGGACATGGAACATGAAGAGACTACCTCCTGTAAGAGCCACAGTGGAGGGGTAAAGACAACAAACCACCCACAAAACTTTGAACCCAAATTTTTTCCTGTCTAAAAGAAATTCAGAAACAAAGTTGGAGCAGAAACTGAAGAAATAGCCAACCAATAACTAGCTCAGATTGAGTCCCATCTCACATGCAAGCGCCAACCCCTTACACTATTTAAGATACTCTGCTTTGCTTGCAGACAGGAGCCTAGCATAAATGTCCTCTGAGAAGCTCTACCCAGAATCTGACTGAAACATATGCAGATACCCATAGCCAAATATTGGACAGAGGTCAAGGACTGTTATGGAAGAATTGTGCAAAGGATTGATGTCCATGAATTAGATAAAAATTTCACAGGGCAACCAACAGAATCAATTATCCTGGACCCATGGGAGCTCTCAGAAACTGAGCCACTAACCAAAGAGCATGCACAGGCTGGAGTGAGGCCTCAGACACAAAAGTAACAGAATGCAGCTCCATCTCCATGTGGGTCTTCCAACAACTGGAGTGGGAACTGTCTCAAAAACTGTAGCCTGAGTGTGGAATCCATTCATCTGTGTCCCAACAGGTCTGCTTTGTCTTTCCTCAGGAGGAGATGATGCATCTAATACAGCAGAGACAGAGACTTGGTACACCAGCATCCAGCATTAGGGGATAACCAAGTGGGTCCTCACCCTTCCAGAGGAGAAAAGGAAGGAGAATGGAGAATGGGGAGGGATGCTTCGAGGAGGGGACCAAGATGGGGCAGAGTTTGGGGGAGAGGGTGGGGGGAAGGAAGAAGAGAAGTAGGGAGGAAGAGAAAGAAAAAGAAAAAAAGAGATAGAGAATTCGGCTGGGCAGAAAGGAGGAAAAGAGGGAAGAAACAAAGAAATGAAGGAAGGAAAAATGGAAAGAAAGAGGGAAGGAAGGAGGCAAAAAGGAGATAAAGGGAGTATGAAAAGAATGGAGGAAGAAAGGATGGAAAGAAAGAAGAGAGGGAAGGAGGGAGGGAGGGAGGGAAGGAAGGAAAGAAACAATAGGATTGATTATTGGCCTCTGATCTTTCTAAATTCATTAATTATTATAGTATTTTTGTACATTGTTTTCTAAACAATCATACATCCTATAAGAATTGTAAGTTTTATTTCTCTCACTGTCTTCTGTGTTTATTGATTGACTGACTGGGTGAGACCTTTTGTATGATGTCAAATAGTAGTTAGTTGTAAGAATGGGTACTTTCACTGTTTTGCTTTGCTCTTAATCTTAGGTGGGAAAAGTTTGTTCTGTTAATATCGGAGTGATCTTTGCTATGACTTTGTTATTGTCCTTGTGAAAAGAATGATGTCATTAGAAGGAGATAGATCCTGCTCTATGTTTTGTGAGTTTTTATTATAGATGGATGCTGATTTTCTTAAATACAACTTGGACACTAACATGACAGTGTGTTTCCATTTTTAATATGTTAAAATATAGAATAAATTAATTTATTAAACAATTAAATACCCAGCCAATGATTTGAATAAGAATCACATTTTCCAGGGTAATTTCTATTCAGTCATAATATGATATGCTTTTTATGCATTATCAGTTTTGGTTGGTGTGCTAATAAATTCTGAAGACTTTTGTGTGTAAGGACATGAGGGATGCTAATCTGTGGCTTTTTCCCTTTTACTAGTCTTAGAACTCGGGTAGTGTTCCTTGGTATTGTGGATTAAATGAGGACTGACCCTTACAGGTTCTCATATATTTGAAACTTTAGTTCCTTGGTTGGTGGCACTGCTTCGGGAGCTTGTGGGACACTTAGAAGATAGAGCCGTAATATTTTAAAAAATTGACACATGAGGGCAGTTTTTCAGAGCTCATATCATAGCCCAACTTCCAGTTTTCTCTTTTTACTGCGTGTTTATATTTAAAGATGACTCCATCACCCTTATAGACCTTCTTCTGTATCCTCAAGCCAAAACAAACATGATATTTTGTTATAGCAACAGAGAACTTACTAATTCACATAGCTTCACAAAATGAGTTAGAAGTTCTCCTCTTCCCTTCAATCTCCCAAACCTAAGCTTTTTTGTTTGTTTTGTTTTGTTTTGTTTAACTTATAACTTTTAAACATTTTATATGTGTCTAGAGAATCAAAATGTCCCTTCTAAAGGACATTTTTAATTATGGTTTTCCTCTCTCCATCTTGGATAATAAACAGGTTAAGCAATATATGCATATTGTCTCTACATCATGAGCCTACATTCATGGCCCAGGTAAAAGCCAACAGGAGAGTGTGCTGAAAGAGTGGGAGAGTTGTAATTCCAGAGTGGCTATTAAGAAACAGTTTTTCCTGGACATGGCTGCACAAATAAAACCAATAAAGAGTATTAATGAACATGTTAGCGTGAATGGAGGAAAATTTCAAGAGGTTCCACTTTTAGACAGAGAGTTCCACTTCTAGACAGAGAGGTTACTATGGAGTGCTAAAAAAAATGTATTACCAATCCCCAGAACATATATATACACACACATGCAAAAACAAAAATGATACATCATGGTATATTTATATATTCGTCTACATACATGTATTTCTATATATATGTGTGTGTGTGTTTTATATACATATACATTATATTATATTGAATATTAACACACATATATATTTTATATAAGTATATTGTATATTATAATGTGTTTTATATACACACTATATAAAATGTGTGTCTGTATCTGTGTGTATGTGTGTGTAAAATAATAAAGAAGCTATCAACCTGAGAGTTGGATTTGTGGAGTTAGAAGGAGGGGAGTTGGAACATCACATAATTCTATGTCCATTAAAATATATTTTATAAGTAAAAATTTAAATTTTATCTCTATATAATTTCAAAATTAAACTGCATTAAATTTAGGTAACCAATTTACAATAAGAGTGAAATAGCCATATACATAAGAAAAGCAAATTCATATAAGCAAGCTATAAAAGAATATGTTATTTATTTATTATAAGAGAATATATTATCTATATATAATTATTATTTATCTAACACAGAGAGAATTACTACCAAAAATATTTTAAAACCATTATAGAATATGGGATTAAAAGCAAGTAAAGTTAAAAACAAGCAAAAATTTATCTAAGTTGTTACGTATATTAAAATAGATAATCACTCAATCTACAAAAAGATATTCAACTGATAATTAGAAACAAGAAATTTCTTTTTTTTCAGCCCAACATAAATTTATTGAGACAAAATACCATATAAAATGAAGAACATCTATTTATGTATTTTTATATAGCAGTTGAGTATATTGAATAACATCTGCAAATTTTTAGATGTGGAGCTCACTTTATTACTCCAAAAGTCTATACTACTGACCTGTTTGATATATGTGATTTATACAATGAGCATTTAATTATTGAGTAAAAATATCATGGGCCTATCAGATTGGAACACATTCAAATAATAATATGTTGACTGAAATTTTCTACTTCTTTTGATCCTATTTAATATTTTATTTTTTTTAAACCTTATTTTAAAAAACAAAGAAAAGAAAAAAAATTTTAAACAGTTTTGCATAAATGTATACAGATACATTTTTGTCAGAGCTTGTTTTTTTTTTCTTCTTTTCTTTAAGGTTTGATACTCTGTATTAACATCTTACTAGTTACAATGAGCAAAAAGTACATGTAAAACAGGATGTAACCCAGAATTAGTCAACGTTTTCTTGGTGTGTAAGGATTGAGCATAATGGTTTTTTTTGTTTTGTTTAGTTTTCTTTTCTTTTCTTTTTTTCTTGAACTTTACACAGAATGTGAGTTGTTTCTGGGGCAGTCCGAGTCTTTGGGGTTAGCATCCCACTATCAGTGACTGCATATTATGTCTGTTCTTTTGGGACTGGGTTATCTCACTCGGAATGATATTCTCTAGATGCAACCATTTTCTTAAGAATTTGGTTAAGTCATTGTTTATGATGGCTGAGTAGTATTCCATTGTGTAAAAGTACCACAATTTTTGTATTCATTCATCTACTGAAGAACATCTGGGTTCTTTCCAGCTTCTGGCTATTATAAATAGAGATGCTATGAACAATGTGGTGCATGTATCTTTGTTGTATATTGGAGTGTCTCTGGGGTGTATGCCCAGAAGTGGAATAGCTGGATCTTCAGGTAGTACTATGTCCAATTTTTTGAGGAACCGCCAGACTGATTTCCAGAGTGGTTGTATCAGTTTACAACCCCACCAACAGTGGAGAAGTGTTCCTCTTTCTCCACAACCTCAACAGCATCTGCTATCATCTGAGTTTTGGATCTTGGCCAATCTGACTGGTGTGAGGTGGAATGTCAGGGTTGTTTTGATTTGCATTTCCCTGATGGCTAAGGATGTCGAGCACTTCCTTAGATGTTTCTCAGCCATTCAATATTCCTCAATTGAGAACGTTTTGTTTAGCTCTGTACCCCAATTTTTAATAGGGTTGTTTGATTCTCTGGTGTCTAGCTTTTTGAGTTCTTTGTATACCTTGGATATTAGGCCTCTATCTGATGTGGAGTTGGTAAAGATCTTTTCCCATTCTGTTGGCTGCCATTTTGTTTTCTTGACAATGTCCTTAGCCTTACAGAAACTTTGCAATCTCATTAAGTCCCATTTGTTAATCTTTGACCTTAGAGCTTGAGCCATTGGTATTTTGTTCAGAAAATTTTCTCCTGTGCCTATGTGTTCTAAGGTTTTCCCTACTTTCTCATCTAATAGTTTCAGTGTATCTCGTTTAATGTGGAGATCTTTGATCCACTTACACTTGAGCTTTGTACAAGGAGATAAGAAAGGGTCTATTTTCATTCTTTTGCATGCTGAGTGCCAGTTGGACCAACACCATTTGTTGAATAGGCTGTCTTTTTCCATTGAATGTTTACAGCTCCTTTGTCGAAAATCAGGTGACCATATACATGAGGGCTCATTTCTGTATCTTCTATTCTAGTCCATAGATCCACGTGCCAATTTCTGTACCAGTACCATTCAGTTTTCAGCACAATTGCATTCTAATATAGTTTGAGGTCAGAGATAGTGATTCCCACAGATGTTTTCTTGTTGAGGATGGATTTCGCTATTCTAGGTCTTTTGTTATTTCATATGAAATTGCACATTGATCTTTCCAACTCAGTGAAGAACTGGGTTGGAATTTTGATGGGGATTGCGTTGAATCTGTAGATTGCTTTTGGTAGGATGGCCATTTTTAAAATGTTGATCCTTCCAATCCATGAGCATGGGAGATCTTTCCATTTTCTGAGATCTTCCTCAATTTCCTTCTTTAGAGGTTTGAAGTTCTTGTCATACAGGTCCTTCACTTGCTTAGTTAGAGTCATGCCAAGGTATTTCATAGTTTTTGTGACTATTGTGAAGGGTATCTTTTTCCTAATGTATTTCTCAACATGTTTGTCCTTTAAATATAGGAAGGCTACTGATTTGAGTTAATTTTGTATCCAGCCACTTTGCTGAACTTGTTTATCAGCTGTAGGAGTTCTCTGGTGGAATTTGTGGGGTCACTTAAGTACACTATCATGTCATCTGAAAAGAGTGATGTTGTTACATCTTCCTTTCCGATTTTTATCCCCTTGATCTCCTTTTACTGTCTTATTGTTCTAGCCAGGACTTCCAGTACTATGTTGAATAGGTAAGGAGAGAGTTGGCAGCCTTGTCCAATCCCTGATTTTAGTGGGATTGCTTCATGTTTCCCACCATTAAGTTTGATGTTGGCTGTTGGTTTGCTGTATATTGCTTTTATTATGTTTAGGTGTGGACTTTGGTTCTTTCCAGGACTTTTAACATGAATGGGTGTTAAATTTTGTCAAATGCTTTTTCAGCATCTAGTGAGATGACCATGTGATTTTGTTCTTTGAGTTTGTTTATATGGTAGATTACATTGATGGATTTCCTTATATTAAACCATCCCTGCATCCCAGAGATGAAGCCCCGGGGATGATCATTCACTTGGTCATGGTGAATGATCGTTTTGATGTGTTCTTGGATTCCGTTTGCAAGGATTTTGTTGAGTATTTTTGCATCAATGTTCATAAGTGTGATTGGTCTGAAGTTCTCTTTCCTTTTAGGGTCTTTGTGTGGTTTAGGAACGAGGGTTATTATAGCCTCAAAAAATGAGTTAGGTAGTATTCCTTCTGATTCTATCTTGTGGAATAGATTGGAGAGTATTTGTCTTATGTCTGAAATAAATGTCCGATAAAATTCTGCACTGAACCTGTCTGGACCTGGGCTTTTTTTGGTTGGGAGGCTTTTGATGACTTCTTTTATTTCTTTAGGTGTTATAGGGTTATTTAGATGGTTTACTTGGTCCTGGTTTAACTTTAGGATCTTGTATCTGTCTTCGAATTCATCCATTTCCTCCAGATTTTCCAACTTTGTGGAGTATAGGCTTTTTAGTAGGATCTGATGATTTCTTGAATTTCCTCACTTTCAGTTGTTATGTCTCCACTTTCCTTTCTGATTTTGTTAATTTGTATACTCTCTCTTTGCCCTCTAGTTATTCTGGCTAGGGGTTTATCAATCTTGTTGATTTTCTCAAAGAACCAGCTCTTGGTTTTGTTGATTCTTTCGATGGTTATTTTTGTTTCTATTTGGTCTATTTCTGCCCTATGTTTGATTATTTCTTGCCATCTAATCCTCTTGGGTGTATCTGCTTACTTTTTTTCTAGAGCTTTTAGCTGTGCTGTCAAGTTGCAGATGTATGCTCTCTCCAGATTCTTTTTGGAAGTGCTCAGAGCTATGATTTTTCCACTCAGTTCTGCTTTCATTGCATTTCATTGGTTTGGGTATGTTGTGTTTTTGTTTTCATTGAATTATAGAAATTCCTTAATTTATTTCTTTATTTCTTCTTTGACCCTGGTATCATTTAACAGAGTGTTGTTTAGTTTCCATGTGTATGTGGGCTTTTTGTTGTCTTTGTTGTTGTTAAAGACCAGCCTTAAACCATGGTGATCTGACAGGATGCATGAGAGTATTTCAATCTTATATCGATTGAGGCTTTTTCTGTGTCCAATTATGTGGTCAATTTTCGAGAAGGTGCCATGGGGTGCTGAGAAGAAGGTGTATTCTTTTACTTTAGGATGATATGTTC
This sequence comes from Micromys minutus, assembly GCF_963924665.1. Classification (NCBI taxonomy): domain Eukaryota; kingdom Metazoa; phylum Chordata; class Mammalia; order Rodentia; family Muridae; genus Micromys; species Micromys minutus. Next base: position 44,804,142 of record NC_137952.1, read on the forward strand.
TGTAGATATCTATTAATTCCAGTTGGTTCATAGTCTCTGCTAGTTTTACAGTGTCCTTGTTCAGTTTCTATTTCCATGATCTGTTCATTGGTGAGAGTGGGATATTAAAGTCTCCCACTATTATTGTGTGGGGTGGAAACTAGAAATTTCAATAGAAATGTATCTGTATCACACTCATGAGCTTGGAAAGAAAGTTTTATGTGTGTGTTTCTGCCTGTTTGTGGATGTGTCTATATTTGTCTCTATTTCTGTGTGTGTGTGTATGTCTGTTTTTTTGTATTTGTGTCTATCTATGTGTTGTGTGTTTTTCTGTATTTCTCTTTGAATGTGTCTGTATTTATGTTTGGTTTTCTTTATGTGTGTATCTATTATTGTATGAGAAAGCAACCAACATCAGCTAGAATATAATACCTCTAAAATTCCGTGCCTGCTGATAGAATCAATGATATGCTCGTTTGTTTGAAATGACATTTAAAATCTGACTCTCCAGAAAAATATAAAAACAAACCCTCAGACTTATAGTGTGCACTGACTTCTGTGATATGTCCACTCTCTCTTTGCTCATTTTAAGCAAACAATAGTGAGGTTATAACCTGTGCAGAATAAGTATATTTGCAATTCTAATTATAAACCTAAAATACAGAGTCTAATTTTGGAATATGTATTATTGAAAATGTGTAAGTTATAGAACAGGATTCACACATCTTAATTTTTAAAAACTTTTAAAATCTGATCCTTTCAGCAGTAACAGGAAGGAATAAATTATATTGCTCTTCTATAGCTAGTTACTGTACAATAGTTGCAGTGATTAAACTATATCTAGATGGATCAATATCAGTGTGCCCCATGAACATGATCTCCTGTAAAGATATGAAATTGCAGCCTGACAACATGAATGATATTACATAAGCACAGATGAGATGGTTTGGCATATAGATATGTATGCTATTGGCAAAACCACTGATAGGATACATGAGGATCGACTTTGTGTTACTGTCCAAACATGAAGGTAAACTTAGGAAGAAGAAGCACAGGGAACTTCAACTACTTCAGTAATAATCTCCTTCCTTAAGAAAGAGAGAACAATCTGCAGTGAGCATAAGAAAATCTATAGATCGGGGAGGACACTTCGTATGTTCACCTATCTTTAGGCAGAGGTTCTAACTGTCTACTTTGATAGTGTACGGATGTCTGGTATGTGTAAGTGGCTAATTTGGTAAGAGTTTTCGTGTACTGTCTAATGCCTATGCTGTATGAAGGTTCTCAGAGTCTACCATCATCTGGAGTACGCAGGGAGGTCTCACTTACTACAGACTTGGCATGAGTTGCTCATGTTGAAATGATGAAATGCAATGGCTTTGACTCTCATCCTACTGACATGAGAGTTTACACACGATCAGATTTATGGCATGCATGTTCATGGCAAACACATGCTCTTCTCATACTCAAAAGTCTGAGATACCGAAAGAAGTCACACAAGAATACCATGGTATATCAAGCTTGAACCAACAAAGAGAAGGTGCCAAAGGCAAGGAAAAAATAAAACAGTTTCTACATTATTTCCAAAATCAATTCATTCCTCCACCTGGGATAGTCTTACAAATCTTATTTAATCTGTAAATGAGGCATTTGGAGGTCATTTACAGAAAGTGCCATTTTAGGATGATAGACTAAAAATGACCATTTAAAATCAGAAGTCTGGGTCAGGCATGTGGATGCATGTCTGTAATCCTAGTATTTGGGAAGTGGAGACCTGAGGATTTAAAAGTCACCCTTAGTTACATATTGAGTTTGAGTCCTGCTGACATATTTTAACAATAACAACAACAACAACAAAAATCATACAAAGTTTATTTAAAAATCCATACATGATTACCCATCGAGATAGGAGAAATGTCACAGAATCCCGCTGTTAGGATACAGACATTTAATTCACTAATTTCAGGCTAGAAAAATGAGATATCACAGTGAATTTGTAATTTTCTAGTCATCTTCAACTGAAGGACAAGATCCAGATTCAGATTATTATATAATTGTTGGCTGAGGAACTCAGACACTCATGCAAGAAATTGGCCTACTGCATACTTCCAGATGATTGCTTGGAGTCCTCTGCTTCTTCCTCTTTTATCCCAAGGTCAAAATTGAAAAAAAAAAATCCAATAAAATCAAAAGCTGCTGAAAGTCCTGACAAAACAGACACTGCCAAAGAAAACTGGCTCTTTAATTATGACGTGCCGTGAGCTGCTTTTACTCCTGACAGACCTCTGAAGTTGAGGTGCCCCGTACTTTTGAATGATCCCTGAGAGGTCTCTGTGATTTGTATCAGCTTGTGAATTTTTTTAAAAAATGCAGACTTGCAGCTCTCATTTGCCATAATCTGTGAGATCTCTTTTATCATGCCCCACCGCCTGGATGGGAAGCCGTGTTCTCTTTAGTGACAATCTGCTCTAATCATTTTTCATTTAGGTGGCAGGCAGGGTTCAGGCATAACATGAAAGGCATTGGTAGGGGCATGTGTCTTCAGATGGCTTAAACTGCCTCACTTGGGCAGTTTTGATCCTTTTTTATTTAGCCACCTTTAAACAGGCTCCTTTATAGCTCGGGAGACCAAATAGCCGAATAGGATATAAATAAGGGACATCAGAAAAGAGCTTGACATTTGCAGTCTGGACATACTCCTTCTAGATGTTCATGACCTTGAGTTTCCAAAGCTCCTTTTCTCATTTACAAAATGAAAAGTATGCTTGAGAGAGAGAGAGAGAGAGAGAGAGAGAGAGAGAGAGAGAGAGAGAGAGAGAGAGAGAGAATGTGTGACTGTGTGTGAGCATTTGTGTGTGTATGTGTGTGAATGTGTGTGTGTTGTATGTGTGAAATGCAGTTACTGCAAAAGAGAAATAAGCTTTCAGAATTACATATAAAAGTGCTTTGTAATTTTTAAGACATTAAAAATTGTCAGAACCACATATCTGATTTGTATTCTAATTTTTAAAACTTAAAAACTTGTCTATAGGTGGTTAAAGATAACTCACATTACATTTCCCAGTAAGGATTCTATTTTCTCTGGCTTCTCTTAAGGTTATGTTTTAGTACCTAAGACATGTTATGTAGTTTGTGACATTCTGGGCTGTACTGTTCTGAAAGGTAGGAAGGGCACATTTTAGGATAGGCAATGGCCTTATATATTGGGGGTTTCTGGAAGACTGTACCAATGTAGTTTATATATTAAAAGCTATCAACAGGAAGAGAGAAAGAACAATGACACAGACTGTGGCCCCAGAGGAAGCTCTGTACGATGGTAGTCACATTGAGACTATTGGTTTAGAAAAGGACTCCAGCTTTCGAACAAGATAGCTCTTCTCTGTGGGTGACAGCTGGCATAGTCTCTGTGTTCTGTTGACACGCTTCCTTCTTGCTTGTTTTGCTTTGCAAGACGTGGGATAGGCTGCAGGCACTGTCACCTGTCTACTCAGGTAAGTCCCAGCAGAGGCGTCAGGGCCTGGCCTCCAGGGTAGATTCCCAGTATTGTGTTCTTGCCTGTGCATTTTCAATGTATTTGTGATAGAAACCTCAATAAAATATTCATTTTCCTTATAGAAGTAGAACTTCAATCCAAAGAATACAAATGACAGCTACCTAAGTGTCACTCTGTCAGTTGGGATTAAGACTTAAAACCACAAGTCCAACTTAACCCTACAAATCTTATGGTTGTCATTTTCCTCCTAATAGCCAAACTTTTCTACAGGTTTATAGAGAAAATATATAAAAGTATATAAGTCTAAACTCTGTGATAGGGAGCTAATGCTAGTTATGAAAAGGTGACACCACCTTCCTATATATGACAAGATTTTTTCTCTTAAAAGTCCTCTTAAATATATGTGTGCATTTAAAAATCTAGAAGCATTGGATCCCAAATATATGATTTATCATCCATTCATATTTATTTTTAGACTATAGTGCAAACTAAAAAATGCGAAGTTGGACTCTCGATGTAAAAATGCATAGATGTGGAACTTTTTGCTATCCCACATTCTACACTTCCATCTGTGTCTCCAAGATATGATATGCTAATGGTCTAGACATCTTCTTTTTCCAGTATTTAATCTGTTAGAGGTCATAGTACCAATATCTCTGAATAGTCATAGTCAGTGCTTCCCAACAAGCTTCCATTTTGGAGGTTGTTAGAGGAGCAGCCTTTGTTCTCAAGCATCATTAGTATGATCTCAATCTACTTCACGTCGATTGTGTCACACAGCAGACCTATGTCCTCTAGTATTTGCACATCAAGGATGAGCATTTACTGTTGTTGATAAAAGGAGATGCCACCCAGTCTTCGTTCTCTGTGTTTCTTCTGCTTGACTTCACTCTGACAAAAGCAACTTTTAAAAGATGGTTTATCTTGGCTTATGCTTTGAAAGTGTAGATTATCATAGGAAGGACATTTCAGTAACAAGAGCTTGAAAGTCGGAAAGCAATTGAGAAGATCAAGTTAGTGAGAGTCAGGCTGCAAACTGGCAGGTTGGGAGACTAGGCCTAAGCTGCTTTTTCCTAGAAATAAGAACCTAGATCCTGAAACCCTTGGTTCCTGGCATCCACAGTGGGCATCGAATCTGAGGATGCCTTGCCCAGAGCCCTAACCAATCACAAATGCACCTACATCCCTGGAGACAGAGGCAATCAATCAATCAAGGTAAATAAAGGTAAGAGTCACTTACTCCTATCCTAATAGGCTTTAAATTGACCCTGCAAAGCAAACACCTCTATCTTCCATCTCAATGTATAGTAGACCACTGCATGCTGATTCTCTGCAGAATAAATGTTTTTTGCTGTTGCCTCCTATTTGAGTCTGAGGTACCATTTTTTCAGAGAATCAGGAACACACATAGCAATGAATACTGATCCTCAGCTCAAAGATTCGTTTTCATCCAACCTAGAACTTGCTGCAGCCTAAAGACTTCCCTGCTTAGTTAACCAAATCTAGAAGTTTCCTCACAAGCATACCCAAAGATTTGTGATGACCATGATCCTATGTCCTTGCGATATTGTCAAGTTGATAATATTAACCACCACAAGCCCACTCCTTGTCAATTTGATAACCCATAATATTACTTTAAATCAATAGCTTTTTACTTGCATTCTCATTATCCCATGGCTGTCTCATAATGCAAAATATTTTGAATTTCAAAATCCCCATAGTCTTAAAGAGTCCCAACATTAATCAAAAGTCTGAACATACAGTCTTCTCAGATCCCAGTCAAGTTCTTCTATGTGGTCTTCTATAACATCTGAAAATTATTTACATAGTTTCAGTAAGCAATGACAAAGATTACACTCTTGCACTATAAAAGAATAATAAAAGTGTGACAAGGAAAAACTTGGCAAAACAATACTAAAACCCAGCAAAGCAAACACGAAATCCTGCAGTATAAACAGGCAGCATCTGGGACTCTACTGAAAATTTTTTTTCACTAGACTTGAGTAACTCTGTCCCTAAAGCTCCCTCACCTGCAGGATATATAGTCTGTCTCCTCTGCAGGTTCCACTTCATATATGCTTGTTTTCTTAGTGAATATACCATAGTCCTGGCATCTCCAGTATTTTGAAAATCTTCAAGGAGATTTGGGCTTTTCCTTTACAACTTTACACAATGGCCTCTCAGGGTCTTCGTGCAACCTTACTACACAAGGTTATCCTCTGCAAATGTCTGGAAACATACATACTTGACATTACATCTTGCCTCTTTAATTTTTGCAAAACCAGTACCACATGGATGATACTGCCAGTTACAATATATTCAGCTAGTGATTGAGCCTGGCTCTCCTAGATAGCTGCTGATCAGCTTCTGGGTACCTTTCAGGCTGACTCTGGGGAAGCATGTCTGTAGACCATTACTTTCAACAGGAAGCTCTTTCAGTGATATTCTCCACTTATTTCACAAATCAAGCCTTCAAGGGTGTGCTTCTTGTCCTCATATCACTTCCCCTATTTTTTAAACACAGATCTACCGGTTGCTCTTTGATGCTACTAACATTGCAAGCAATTACAACTGCTTTTTCAGCACCCACCATGTGTGCAATTTTAACTCAGTATTCCTCTGTCAAAGGAACAACGCTCTCAATCTCTCCTTTCTAAATGTTGCTGTGCCTCACTGTACGTAGGGGTAAAATCAGCCAGCGGTTGCCATGACACAACCTCAATGTTATCTGTCCTTAAAATTTCCAACAAATTCATCTATTACTTTTGAATTCAACCTCAGTTGTCAGAGCACGAGAAGAGTACAGCAACATTTTCTGCTTACATAACAAGAGTAACTTCTGGATCAAGTTTTAAAGGAGTCCTTATTCCCTTCTGAAACATCATGAAACATTTAGTACCCACATTTCTCTATGCATGATGGTCTTCCAAACTCACACCAAAAAGCACCATTACATAAATGTAGTACTGTTTTTCTACACTTAGCTACTTTTCTCTTTAGTGTGATCAACTATATGGCAAAGGAAACTATGAAGGAAGTGACAGTGTTGGCTCTTATGTATCATGTTAGGCACTCCATGTAGAAGTGTGAGGATACTGGAGCTTTGTAATAAAAACAGCAGAGGGAGACACCTACTGATGCTATGTCCACTTTCCCAGATGCCAAGAGATTGTCTCACAGGTGATTCTACATCTTCCCATTATTAACCATCATTGTAGCTAATTATTACTAAATACTAAAAAAGAGTACATTGAATAAAACACATAGAAATGTAGGCCATATTTTGTGTTAGGTTTAGCTTATGAAGCTGTTGAACAGGAATGTACGCTCTACAAATGCAGAAGCTCATAGGTTTGAATACTTAGTCTCCAGTTTTTGGAAGTATTTGGAAAGGATTAGGAGGTGTGGCCTTTTAGGAGGGAAAAGCTGAAATTTCAAAGACCCGTGCCTCTCTCCCTCCCCCTTCCCCCATCCTCTCTCCTGTCCCTCCCACCATCTCTCTCTGACTCCAACTTGTAAATTAAAATGTAAGCTCCCAGCTATTCCTGTTGTCATATCTTTGCTTCACCATCATGGACCCTAATTCACTGAAACAATAAGTATAAAATTAAACACTATCTTTTATAAGTGACTTGGTCTTGACATCTTATCACAGCTATAGAAAAGTAACTTTTACACTTGGGAGTTTATTTGCATTGTATTTACTCAAAATATAATGTAGTATAGAAAGCATATGGTGATATACTATTTCTAGAAAATAAACAGTAATATTTGTTAACACAAATCTACCATCATTAATCTACTTGAAACTACTAAACGCTGTACTTCTAAGTTCAAAAACAAATACTGTTGAATTTTTCAGACAAATGATATATACTTTCATGTTCCAACTTAACACAGTCAATGATATTGGATAGAGATTCCTGGCCCCTGCCAACCATGGAATAATGAGATATAGCTGATTTGATAAATAATTGTAAAGCCCATCAAGATAACCAGAATTGAACTAAGTGCTCATGCTCAGACCTGAGTAGAGCACAGAACACAACAACTGAAGCCAAAATACAAACTCTGAAGCAGAAGGTACAGAAAGTTAAAGACCTGTTCAGAAGCCAGTGAGATGATTCAATTGGCAAAGGCACTAGCCACAAAATTTGATGGCTCAAATACCTAGAATGGACAGGGTAATAAAAAGAGAAACAAATTTCAAAACTTGTCAAAAATACACAACACTATATCACTGGTGTTTGTCTATGCATGCACACACATATTAATGTACATATACACATTAAAAAACAAATACGTGCTTAAAAAACAATACTTGGTCAGATGATTTCCTTTATTTTGTCCTTGGTTGAAGTTCAAGATCAATCACATTAGCTAAATATGCTCCTGATCCAACAAATAATCATTAAAGGTATTACCAGTAATTAGTGTGATCGATTCTTTCTCTTTGCCTTCTATTAGTATCCCTTGAGTCCTCTTCATCCCCTCTCTGACTGCCAATTTCTAGTACTGGGGAATGATTCTCTTGCTCTAGCAAGGTCTGAAATGACAGCTTTCATTTAATCTGGATTTATCTCCACATTTTATCTATAGTCTCTTACTGTCATAAATTGTATATACTAACAATATACGAAAGAAAGCAAATATCCATTTTCACTGAAGAAAACAATTAAAATAGTCCCCTGCTACTTTTTTAGTAAGCCAATGCAGGCTTACCATTGATTGAATTTCTATCAGCTCCACCTTAGAAAAAAGTTCAACTCTCCAGGGATAAAAACAGCATCATTTCTTCTTCAAGAATGTTATTTTGTAGAAACCACTTGTGCTAAAGCACCATGTATATTGTCTAATTATATTGTAGTTAGTGAAACCTATCTAAGCGAACCATGTTTTATAAGAATCATGGAATCCCTCCTTATCTGCTTTGGTTTTTCATTATTATCAGTTTCAGTTCTATGAAAACTATCATAGGTAAAATAAAACAATAAAAAGTCAATGTTAAAGTTCATTTTAATTCAGTTTACCTTTATTTTGACAAAAAATTTGTATTTCTATGAGTTTTTCTATCTTTAATAAAATCTCCTTACCAATCCAGCAAAAGTGAATGGGATTGCTGAGTAAGAATGTATGAAAATATGTCTCATTTATATTGAACAGTCTCTGAATCAGAACAAAATGCAAGCAGTATATTAATATAAATAAAACATGTGAAAAGTGTTATTAACATTGAAATCTTTAAAAGAAAGATGGCAACTTTTATTCCATATATATATATATTTTTTTTTTAAAGTGGTTGTTTTCCTCTTAACGTTTTTATTGTCAAATAGAATATAGGGACAAATGTCAAGAATGACTTGGTGCAAACCAAGATTGTGAAATAAGCTATAGATTTATAGACATATATGTCCTATAAATATATATTCTCTACTTCCTGTTTCTAATAAACTTTGAAGAAGCCTGTTCAATGGGTGCTAGGGAAACTATGTGTTATAATATTTTATCTTTGACACCTTTTTCCTAATTCAGAGCTTCCAAAATTTTTTGAGTTTACTTTGTGGTAGTAAAGTTTTCGGTGCTGTTGAGAATCCCTTTTGTGGGCTCCAGGTTGGTCTCCACATTGCTGTTCCTTGATGGATTAGCCCATAACCCACTTGATGGCTGGAATTTTCAGCCCCAACCTTCTAATACCTCCAAAAAAGCAAGTATGCCCTTCTGGAAAAGCATCAGGTTTTGTAAATATGTTGCATTCTTAGCATTTAGCATTGTACCTGATAAAAAGTAGCATCAAATTAGATGGGTAGATGACTACATAGGCATTCACATGGGAAAATGACTTTTATAAACATATAAGCATATATTTGAGGACACAAAGTTCAAGTGAACACATACAAAATGCTCTTCCCTCCCATCCCTCAAGCCACCACCACTCCACAGAAAAAGATACTTACCTGATAATTATCTCTTTATCTACTCATCAGACAGAGAGAAAGATATAGCCTGATGATATAGAGAAATTAATCTAATAATAGTGTGAAGATCAGTGTTATGGTTGAGGAGAGGAGAAATGAAAGCTAGATATAAGGAGCAGTTTTTTAGAAAGAGTGAGAAAAGAGAGAGAAGCAAATGGAGTTTTGATATGTTATTCCTGTACATCCTCCACAATCAAGAAAGGTCTCAAAGCTTTACACATGCACACACACACACACACACACAAACAGGCTTTTTTTCATTTAAGAATTAACTGGTCCTAAAGATGGTTAAAGAAAAAAAATGATTTGAAAGTACATCAAATGGTCATTGAGAGTTGAACTCAGGACTCTGGAAGAGCAGAAAGTGAAAATGTTTCAATCCTACATGAAGCAAGAAATAAAATAACCATAGAAGGAGGGAGGGACATGGGAAGAGAGGAGGTGGAGGGTAAGGGCAGCAGAATCAAGTACTGGAAGAAGACAAGAGAGAGTACGGAGTGTCAGGAAATTGAATAGAATCATGTTGCACTGGGAGATGGGAAACTGAAGGTAGCCACTAGGAGGTCCCAGATTCCAGGAAAGAGAAAGGCACACAGGACCCATCATGGATGAGTCTAGAGAAAATACCCCAAAAGGCGGGGATACTACCTGTAGAGACCACCTCCAGTAGATAGTCATGGCCCTCAGTTGAGGGATGGGGCCACCGAGACACCTCAAAAATCTTAACTCACTAATGTTCCTATGGAAAGGAAAGACAGGGACAAAACATGAAACAGAGACCGAAAGAAAGGAAGTCCAGAGACCTGGCTCAAAATATCGGAATATATGACATGGAGGACACCAAAAAAAAAAAAAAAAAGTGGTTCTCTATGTCAATAGGAAATAAGAGCTCATCAAGACTGAAGCAGCAGTTATAGAGCCTAAATAAGTCTACACCAGATAAAGTCCTCTGGCTGAATGGAGTAGTAAAGCATGCCCCTATCTAAAACCCAGAATCAATCACAAGTAATTGTCACTTGCAAATACATGGTTAATTTCCTCCACATGCATCTCACTGTGAAACAAACTACACTTTAGGTCATTAGATGGCCGGCAGAAAATTAATAGCATCATTGGATAGTATTTGCCTCATGAGTCAGGATTTATATTTTTAATTTTGTTTTACTGTATTTTTATTTTATTAATATTTTTTCTTTCTTTCTACTCTACAGGTTGTTTGTGTATAGATTATGGTTTCCAGTTCAGTGTTTTTGTGAGATCCTTGAATGTGTGAATGATTGGGATTCTACATCCCACTATTTTATGCATCTTTTCTTGAGCTCATTTTCTTCTGTTTATTTTGTCGTATTCCAGTGTGTCAGCTTCATTTTATTTATTTTATCTAAAAGCCAATTTGTTTTCTATCGAAGGAAAGAAAAGGGATGGCTATGAATGGGAAGGGAGGTGGGGAACAAATGGGAGGAGTAAAGAGCAGGGAAACATAATCAGGATATATTTTAAATACAATATATTCATGATTATAATACATGTAAAGAGACAAAATATATCTTCAATAAAATTAAAATGAAATTTCTGAAAAGAATTAACTAGGCCTTCTACATAAGATGAGAGTTAGGAGCTCTATTTAAATAAATGGATGGTTATGGTTGAGAGAACAGTGAAATCGGTCTGTTTCCAAAACTGAGCCATGTTGATAATGCCAACTTCATAATTCACTGGTCATTTTTAACCTATGTGTGGTAAACTTCTCCCAAGGAAACAAACCTAGGCATCCCAGCCCTCCCTGGTGATACTATCATTGCAGAAGCCTCCAGTGCCAGGGTCATTAGAGCTACTCTGTTAATGGACCTTACACATCTATGTCAGTTCCCTGCATGCAATGGTGGTACAGCCATTGAACTTCCTTCTCAAATGGTCGCTGCCAACAGCAGAGAGAAACACATCTAGTGGCCTCTGGTCAGTGTTCATTGCTTCTGCTGGTAAACTTCAGAAAGACAAGAATCGAACAGTGAAAAGCAAACACACACACACACATACACACATATGTGTGTATGTGTGTGTGTGTGTGTGTGTGTGTGTGTGTGTGTGTGTGTGTGTATGTATGTATGTATGTATATATGCTATGAGACTCTACATTCCGCAAACACATGAAGGTGTTTAAGTGCAAGGACCTTCTGCCTCTCATCAGAACCAGACTCACAGAAGTTAAATCCCTAATTTGCTACCTGCAAGATTTTAACTTGCTTATAAGTTGTATGTTGGGAAGCAGGTGTTGTCTGGGTAGGAAATTGCAACAAAAGTGAGTCTGTGCTAAAAGATCCCTAGTGAGACAGGCATATTGACATTTCTTGCTTAATCTACTAATACCTCTCAGCCCCGTGGAGACTGAGAAAAAGGAGTCCCAGTGAGGGAAAACATCAGACAGAAAGTATTACACATTCTCTTTTGTGTTATCATTTTTACCATTTTTGAACATTCTGTCATGTACATTAATTGGATGTTTTATTATTATTCACAATATTTACTTTGATATGATATTGGACTTTAACTTCCATTTTATAAAAAAATTATTTCCATATCCCCACATCAACTTTTTGCTCAACTTGTTCCTTTATATTCTTTCCGCTACAGATCATACCCCCAATATGCAGCCATTTCCTTCCCCTTCATGCTTCCCTCTTCTTCTCCAATTTTACCATTCCTTTCTTGTTTCATCACTTAAATACTGATAACTGTGACTACTAAAAAAATCTATAAACTATAATTTCCCCAACTAATATTCCAATGTTGCAATGTCAAAACCTAATTTGGGGCAAGAATGAAGTACACAAACATCTCCTACCACAAGGCAAATGGGAGACAATCATTAAGAAGAACTTATATTACAAAAGTCAAGAGGGTGGAAAGGAGGCTAGTTAAAAGTTTCAATGCCATCTATCCAAAAAAAATGCATGGAAGCAGAAAACAAAAACTTGTGTGAGACAGAGACTCAACAGAATGCTTTCATCCTACAACTCCCCAACAATGAAGCCAAAGACACCAAAACAGCTGAAAAGCTAAAGGAACATTCATTCAAACTTCTAAAAAAAAAAGTCAGTGACAATATAGAGGACTCAGATAAACAGATGAACAAATCATCTCACGACTTCTACAAGAAAGTTACCAACGTGAATTCAATGGCATACATTTGGAGGAAAAATATGAAACATGGAGCAAAACAAACAAATATAAAAGTTCTAAAAGTGAATAAACCAATTGGTGATTTTTAAAAAATAAGAAGGAAATAACAAATAGGAAGATGGCAAACCAAATAAAATTACTGAGTGTCAACCATGTCTCCAATAAATCTTAGATACAGTCAAAAGAGAAAGCATGAGTTCTAGGGGAAGACAAAGCTGAGATAAGTATTGGCAAAGGACAAACCATTCGAAGATTAAGTTATAGAAAAAATGGACATTGAGACAGAAGAAATACTCAGAACTACAACTGGACAAGAGTACAAAATGACCTTTCCATTCCATGCCATACCCAAGATGCTAAAAATACAAAACAAAGAAGCCATACCAAGAGTGGTGAAATACCAGCACAGACTTAAAAGCATCAGTAACAACAATCACAAAATCCAGAAAACCTGGAGGGACATATTCCAGTCCTGAAAAGTAGGTATTTTTCAATCAATATTGCCATAGCAATATTGTTGGAGAGGTAGATACTTCAGGACAAACTCAAGCTATGACAATTCATGACATCAGTGTTACTACAGTGCTTTTTAAAAAATATACTGTACATGAAAGATATATTCTCACCAACAAGAATACATGCAAGGATACATTTTAAGATGTTGAAAAAAATACAAAAACATCCTCCATAATCCCAATAAGAAGAATAAATGTTATAGACATGGGCATTACAGGGAAATCAAAGTAAACTACAGAATAATTCCAACTAGAAAACTCTTCTCCAAACTAGAGAAGCAGTGCTAACATCCACATGGAAGGACAAAAGATTGTTGCCAGTCTATCAGTCCAAGGTAAAAAGAACAGTGAGAATCCAGCTGACCTCAGGCTACACCACAATCCCACAGTGTGAGAGACATTATGGTTATGGCACAGGAATTGCTAAAATAAAACACAAACAACAAAATCGCTAATCAGTAAGTGAAGTAATTATTGTATCAGACAGTGCTAACACTACTACAATGACATAACTATCCTACTGTATCATACCATAAGCACACTTACACACACACGTTTGTTATTCTTCTGTTCACTACAGAAAGGAAATAGAGTCAGCTTAAGGATATATCCAGAGGTGATTAGTTATTAAAACGTACATATTTCATTCAACTCTACTAAAAAATAAAATCATAAAATTAGCAGGAAAATAGAGGACTGTAAATTTTTTATTAATGGGTATGATCTAGTCACAGAAGGATCAATATTCTATATTGTCTCTCAAAGAGTGATCTTAGCTTTTAACATATCATATATTATATATATATATTATATATCATACATCATATATTATATAAGGTCACTATCATATATCATACATCATATATTATAAAAGGTTACTCTCATATATTACTATCATACATTGTATAGAATATAGCATAATCATACCACAATCATCATATAGCATATAAACACATAATATGGCTAATATGGCTGTGGTTATAGGTTACAAATATAGAAAGGGAATCATATGGTAGACATAAAAAGCCAAAGGACATTAAAACTGAGAAGAGGTCACTGAAGGCGGGAAGGCATAAAAGCAAGAGGGTGTGACTAGGAGGAAGCTTGGCAAAAATAGACCATGTTTGAAAGAGCCAGGATAAAACAGTGCATTCTACTCATAAATTGAAAAAAAACAAGTAAAGAAAAGGGGAAAAAAACAGAAACACACACACAAAGGAAAAAAAGGACCTCTTACTCCTCAAAGAAATGTAGTCCTGTGGATATATTGATTTAAGCCAGAAAAACACATTTCCAACTTCTGACCTCTAGCATGTAAACATTACACATTTCTTTTGTATGCCCAAGCAAGGCTTAGTCATTTATTACAGTAGCAATGAGAGACTAATGAGTGTCCTTACAAAAGATTTCGCTGTGGTCAGAAAAAGGCTGCATGTTAGTGGAGAATGAAGGCAACCACAATATAGCCTCGGTGATAATGTTCTTATGAGGAAATTATCAGTAATTCACAAGAAAGAAGATGAAGCATTAACTCTGGGTTCTTCTAGTTTGTATCTACCTAGCTTTGAAAGCAAGGACAGTAAGGATTTGCTTTGTAAGCATCGTAAATGTAGCACTCCTGGCTAGAAAAACCACAATTTCTTTTCTAATTCTCTGCTGTCAAATTAAAATGTAAGTACCTGATACCACTAAACTGATCAAGAGACTGAGACTTCACACATCATGGGCCTAGCCTAAAACCTACTACTCTTAATCTGCTAAATGACTATAAAATTGTTGTTGCTGTTTCACTCCAATGAAGTGTCCCTGGATATACCCACACACTTCAGCACATTCCCTGTGGACAGGAGTTTTTGGCCAACAGAAAACAAAACTCTATGCTTCATTTTGTTTTATTAGATTTTGTTTGTTTGCTTTGATTTCAATTTTGATCCTCGGTGGGTTTTTTGTTTTGTTTTGTTTTCCTTTTTAAAGCAAAGACAGGGACTGGGAAGAGAAAGAACATGATGTTGGGCAGGTAAAACATGCGAAGGGTCTCGGTCTTGGACTTGAGAAAAAGAAAATCATTAAAAACATGTTACATATGATACTTTAAGTAAAAATGATGAATATAACTAAACTTTTCTTTCTTTTTTAACAAAAAGTTCACTTTTACTTCGCAGTGGACCCTACAAATTATATAGTAAGTCTTGGCTGTGTTCTTTCTTTTTCCAGTTGTTTCATACAGTATCTGCTCAAATAGACAAAAAGAGTAAAGACGAAAAGAAAACAAAACAAATCTAGGCCACCTCTCCAAAGAGTTTTCACTGAGTTTGTTTTACCTTAAAACCTTTATAGAATTTTATGTAGATAATAAATATCAAACATAATCATTTTCTGTCTAGTGTAGTTATGAAAGTAAAATGTCTTTCTCATCTTTTAATGCAGCAAACATTCACTGGACTGTGAAAATTGCAACATGATTAAAATTCTTTGAAACATTTGAAGAATTACTGTGTAACAAGCCCAATTAGATCTTGAAGGCATCAACATGCCTTCTGAGGGAATTATTTAATAATAAAATTTACACCAATGGATAAAAAAAAAAAAAACTTATAAATCACAATCAATTACAGCTGCATAAAAGAAAAAAAACCCAATGAAGTAAACTAAGCCGGATGGTATTTGTGTAAGATTTCTCATTAGTGTGAGACCACATGCTATCATCATCAGAAACTGTCAAAACAAATACCACCCTACTAGTTCATAAAACAATTTTGATTTTTAAATGCTAAACCAAACTGAAATTGTTGTTATTTTCAATAAAGGACCTCTCTCATCAGCCATTTCTTGGTGGAGTTTGTTACAATTAAATGAAAATTTAAACAAAATGATCAAAAATGGATGGAGAAATATGTATGCATATATATATATATATATATACATATATATATATATATATATATAAAATGTTTCTTTCTGCTATAATTTAAATGAAAAAAATTAATTTTCTCTGCCGTTATCTTTTAGTAAGTAATACTTTTAGGAGCTTAGACCACCTAGATCCTACTGTAGTGGTAACATGCAAATGAGCAGTTACAGAGTAGACCAAGACTATACAGAGCGAAATGACCAGATCTAGAAATGCCAGTGCTCAGATAAGGGAATATCGACCGTCAGCATCTAAAGGTGATTAAAGGTAGCTCTAGAAGAAAGACGTTTAAATTCAGATTCAAAGCATACACAACAACCACTGTACAAGGTAAGGTGATAGAGAGCAGACTCTTTGAGGTAGAATTAAATTAGTCACAGTGGATGCTGTAAAGAGTCAAACATTCTTGGGATAGGACTGTTCTCTATATTACATTCTAATGGCCTCTTGTCTGTAACCTGCAATATCCTTTAACAAGTATTCTTTTTATAGTTTATAAGACACAAATTCCCAGTAAGGTAGCCTGAAAAGATAGAACTGAAAAGTTCCTTGAGTGTTTAGACCCTATGCCCTGCCTGACCGCAGGGCTTACTGCTTCGTTGTTCATATAGTAGCTTCAGAAAATAGCCAGAAGAATTAATTATCTTTTATTATGGGGCACTTGCTCTGTGGAGTCTGATGATTAACTTTCCTGGTTGACGTAACTGGATTTCAAATTATGGAGCGATTCATAGCACACCTATGGAAAAAGTGTTAGGTTATTTGCAAGGAGTATTGATTAAGGAAGAAAGTTATATGTTGAAAGTGGATGTCTTCCTCTTATGGGTAGGACCCTGGCTCGGATAAAAGGGAAGAGGAACCTAGAACAGACCCTCATCCCATCTCCCTACTTCTGTGCTGAGAGCAGCTCCTCCCAGTCACTCCCACGACTGCACTGTTCTCTCACACATTCTCCTTTCTGAAACTCTGATCCTAAATAGGTCTTTAAACTTTCTTGTCTCGGGCATTTTGTCATACTGAAAAAAAATATATTAATATGCAAACCTCTATCATCTTTAATCTTACAATAAATCTAAAAATATAGGTACCATTCACTCTATTTGAAACATAAATAAATCAAGGTCCAGAGGGCCTGAAAGTTTTCGCATCATACCAAAAAAAGCAAAGTGAGAATATTAGTTACATTCTTTCCCCCCAGAGTTTTTACCTTGGTTGTTTATTTACTTGAGGCACTGTTTCCTCTCTGTTTCCTCTCTGTTTTCTCTGTCACTATTTCTCAGACTCTCCACAAACTCATTATGTGGCTGAGAATAAGCGCAGACCTGCTTCTGTCTTCCAAAGGTATGTTCCACTCCATTCTGCTTGTTTCTGTCATCTTAGCTCATACAGGAAACCATGAAATACTTGACTGGGAACGGACTGCAGGGGTCCAGAACTTAGAACTCAGAGCCTGAAGTTGTTCTTTCACAGATCAACACTGTTTTAAAATTCCATTTAACCACAGATTGTAGCTCAGATTTTGCTCCTTTTCCATAGCCCTTGAAGCACCTCTTCCTCACAGCTCCCATCCCTTTGAGTTTTTCTATTTTACCTACTTAAAAACCCTGGGCATCTCTTAGTAAGTTAGTGGCAATGAATGGTTAGAAAGACTTTGGCCACTCCTTGAAAATGTTTCCTTGATCTTCCCTCAGGTTTGAAATAAACTCCACTGATTCCTATTTTTAGGGGTTGTTATTAGAATTCAACCACATGATTTTAAGCAACTAGATATTATCCAGCAAAACCATTTTAATTCCTCTCCCAGTCTTTCAAACTTTATGTCATTCTAAGCTATCTCGGCCAGTGTATGTTGATCTCAGTTAATAAGAACTTTATTCCCTAATTATCACATCAACACAGTTTACTCTCTGAAGTTGACACAGATGAACATTAACAAACTGCCATGACTCTAACCATCAGTCTGAACTCGGGAATCCCAATGAAGTTGCTAAAGAAAGGACATAAGAAGCTGAAAGGAGTTGCAACCTTATGGGAAGAACAACATTATCAACCAACCAAACCCTCCAAAACTCCCATGGAATAAAATAGCAATCTCTGTGCGCACTTTGAGAGACTTATTGATCCAGTTGCATATGTAGCTGAAGATAGCATGGTCTGGCATTCATGTCAGAAGAGGCCTTGGGTCCAGGGAGGGGATGCTTTCCCAGTGTAGGGGAATGACAAGGCAATGGAGTGGAGAGGGGGGATCAGAAGGGAGTGCACCTTTGTGAAGGTAACTGGAGGGAGAGGGGGATGGAAGCAGGGTGGGGTCAAGGGATAACATTTCAAATATAAATACAGAGTATCTTATAAAAAAAGAAAAAAAAATGAAGCATCTAAAACAAAAAAAAAAAAAAAAAACAAAATGCCAATGAGTTAGCTCTATCTGTATGTTTCCCTACATAAAATGATATTCTGTCATTAAATATACATTCAGTTTATCTGCCATTTATGGATGGGAACTTCTTTTTACACTTAACACTACTATTGGTAGAAACAATGAAAAGGTTTACATTCTCCCAAGAGTGAATTTATACTGCTTTCCAGGGAAGGAAATGAAAGGAGTCCCCATTGTCTCTGGCTTTCACCCAGTTAGTTTTCAAAGGGAAAACAGAGATGACAAATATGCAAACAGGGAACAGCATGCCTTAGTGAAGTCATCTTCCCAGTGCTGCTGCTCAGGCTGAGAGGCAAATGTCAATGTAAATAATGTATACCATCCCCGAATACACTGAGCACCCAGCTCAGCCAAGGCACTTTTACAGTGCTCAAGAGGAAGTTCTCAGTTCAGAACAACCACTTTCTATTAATGCTGAGTTCTTGCATCCCTTGACAGTGCCAAAATGAAGATGAACTTTAGAACTGAGGGTTGGTACAGAATGCTGGTATTATTAATTTTGGAATTATACTGGTATTACCTCAATTCTCTGGGGCAGAACTGTAGGAAAAAACTCGTGTGTGTGTGTGTGTGTGTGTGTGTGTGTGTGTGTGTGTGTGTATGTGTGTGTATGTGTGTGTGTAAGCCATAAATTATTCTCAAGTCAGAGATTATATAGATATATATTTAATTATATATATTTAATATATAATTTAACTATTATATATTAATATGTCATATATCATGTACATGTGTCACATATCATATATTATGTATTATATTATGTTAAATATTAAATTAATAATTAAATAATATATTATTATCTCTGGTCTTCTCTGTTATATTTAATTGCTTCTGCATTTGATTTGCATGGCTTTCTATTTCTCATTGCAAGATGAGACTTTTTAAAATTTTCCAAATTTGATTTCAAAAGTGAACCCTAAAATTAAATGTTTCCCATATGCCTCAGCCCAAAAGATAACAGCGTGTGCCCTGTTCACTTTACTGTGCTCTTTGTACCATCTCTCTGCTCTTTCTAATGCTTAAACATGAATTGGCTTGGATCAGTTGTCTAGTGTTTCACAATGCTGCAAAACAAACATTGTCCCAAGCTACCAGCTTAACATAATGAACATGTACTTAGTGCTCAGTTTTACAAAATAGTGTCTCAATGGGATACATTCATTCTCTATTGTTAGATAACAAACCATCTACGGATACTGCAACTTAAAACAATACACCTTCACCATGTCATTGTTTCTGTAGTTTGGAAATGGAGTACAGTTAATCACGGTCCTCTGGCTCTTAGTGCACTTGATATATTGGCTAAGGCTACAGCGGCAACAATGTGAATCTGAGGGTAAAACCAAAATTCCAATGCTTCCTGGAATTTGCTTAGAAAGTCAGTTCCTTGGTGTGTGTGAGACTTACAATGCAAAAGATGCTTCTACCATAGTAAAGGTTAAGAGGGGGCAGGGAATCAAAACTGAAAACAGAAACCCAATTTCAAGTCTGTAACATAATCTCAGAAGAAATGTTGCATCAAGATTGCTCTATTCTGCTTAATTAAAAGAATTCACTGGGCTCAGACCTACACAAGCAAACAGTGTTACACAAGGGCATAAACCACAGAATCAAGGGAAGCCATGCATTGTACCACCTACCACAGCAGCCTTCATCTGCTTAGATTCTTCTTGTCCTTAGGAGATTCACCATCTCTCTGTGGGACAGCAGACTAATCAGCGATTCCTGTGTCTCTTTACATTCTGCCCTGGACCCTGAGAGATAGGATGATGCTGACCACAGACAACTAGTTCTTTCCTTTGCAGCTAAGCCTTGAAACAACTCAAATATGTCTAGACCTGTGTCTCCTAGGTGATTCCTAATTCAATCCATTTAAGAAATGACATTGAACTTAGGCCATTGCAGATAGAGACATTCTTTGAGTCTTCCTTAAAATAGTGTTGGAAATTATGTGGGGTTTTTCATAGGGATGACATTAGAGCAAGGAAACAAATAAATTTCCCAACTCTCAACCCGCACAATGCATTCTTGTAGCCCAGGGTATCATTTTGATAATCCCATATTCCAGGTGTAATTCTTCATTGAAGAAGTTATAAATCCATTTTTCAAACGGTCTGAATTCCGAGAAAAGAAGAAAAATGGAGCCAGGATGCACTCAAGTGCCTGTCAATATTATCATCCCATCACACTGTCTTGAGGCAGTTATCTACCCACTTAATGAGCATCCCAAATGCATGAACACTCTGTTAGTCACAGATACTCTGTCAATACCTTTATTTGTCAGAGTTCATGTAAGGATTGTTGTCCTTGTAGATCAGCAATTCCCACTGAAGGTAACAATGCAATTTTGAAGAAGAAAAATCCTTCATTTCTGAAACACTGTCACTTGAGTTGGTGAACATTTGGTCTACCTGAGATTAGTCTCAGATATGCTATCAATGGGAAAGTATTCAATTATTTTCGTGGGAAGTAGAGGGAATGAGGGATGAGGGAGTGAGGAATCTGAGAGGGATAAAGAAAGAGAAGGGAAAAGAGGGTGGTTCAGATACAGAAAGAGATGAGGGAGAAATACAGAGGGTTATGAATTTAAAAGGAGGTATATAGCACTGTAGGAGGGGGAACTGGGAGTAGCCATTAGAATGTGCCGTATTCCAGGGATACAAGAGGTTCTCAGGACCCAACAGCAAGGACTTTATACAAAATCCCCAAGAAAGGGTAGATAGAACCTATAGAAACCATATTCAGTAGATAGGCATGGCTCCCAATTGAGGGATGTGGCCACCCATTCACCTCAAAAATATTAACCCACAATTTCTCCTGTAAAAAAGAAATACAAGGAAAAAGAGTGGAGCAGAGACTGACTGAAAAGCCATCCAGAGACTGCTCCACCTAAAGGTCAGACACCAAAACCAGACACTATTTCTGATGCCAAAAAGCACTGGCTGACAGGGATCTCCTATAGCTATCCCCTGAGAGGCTCTGCCAGAGCTTGACCAATACAGATGCAGATGCTCACAGCCAACCGTTGGACTGAACACAGGGATCCCAATGGAGAAGTTAAAGGAAGGACTGAAGGAGATGAAGGGGATTGCAACCCCATAGGAAGAACAACAATATCAACCAACCAGACACCCCTTCAGAGCTTCCAGGGACTAAACCACTAACCAAAGAGTACACAAGGGATTAACCCATTGCTACAGGTGGATATGCAGCAGAGGATGGCCTTATATGGCATCAATGGGAGGGGAGCCCCTTGGGCCTATGGATGCTTGATGACCTATAGTAGGGGAATGCTCAGACACTGAGGCAGGAGTGGGTGGGTGGGTGGGTGGGTGGGTAGGTGATCTCCCTCACAGAGGCAGAGGAAGGGGAAGGTGATAGGGGGCTTGTGGAGGAAAAACTGGGAAGGGAGTTACATTAGCAATGTAAATAAATAAAATAACCAATAAAAATGGAAAAAGAAAGGAAATATATTTATTTGTATATTATATAATACATACATTATATTATGAGCATGGATTCAAATGTACTAGAAATAATACAATCCAACTAGAAATCAGCACACTTAGCATGCATATATTGGTTTCTAATTTTATTCTTCAAAGAAATAAAAAGAGCTCACTGGAAAATTACAGATGCCTATGTGGGACAAGATGTATAAAAAATGAACATAGATTATGTTTGAGTATAAAAACCTATGACCTGGGGCTGAAAAGATGGCTCAGCAGTTAACAGGGCTTCTCTTTATAAGAAACTGAAATCAGCTCCCAAGCATGCAATTTAGGTAGCCCACCTCGACCTGATGCTTGTGTTCTATGGAAACTTTTACCCTTTTATGTCTTCTACAGGCCCCATAATTATGCATGTGTGCACGAACACGCGCGCGCACACACACACACACACACACACACACACACACACTCACACACACACACACAAACACACACACACACGGGGGGGGAGATGGAGAGAGAAGAGGGGGGCGAGAGAGAGAACATGGAGAAAGGGAGGGAGGGAGGGATGGTGGATGGAGAGAGAAGGAGAGAGAGAGAAATAAAAATAAATCTGAAAATATCCAAATGCTGAAATAATACTCAAATGAAACCATATAATCTTAGGAATATGAGACAGGGGACAACTAAAAGAGGTCCCCAAAATGATGCAGTTGAAATCAAAAAAAGTAATTTAGTGCCAGGTTATAACCCCTAGTATAGATTTTATAAGCCTGTGATAAGAGAATAGCTTGATGAGACAAAGAAATGTGTAAAATAAATAAGTAGCAGCTCTCCCATACTGGATTCTGAATATTTATGTAGCTTCTCTATAGCCAGTACGAATCCCTGTGTTATAAGCACTAAAACAATGTTTATCAACTTAGTCCTACAGAGTACAATATGCAAAAGGGAAAATATTGCTAATCTGCTAATTAGAATTTGACAAAACGGATTTGGGTAGGTTTTCCAGATCAGTTCAGACAATGATAAAGGTGATGGGATGCACCACTAATGTAATGCAAGCATTGTTGCTGTAACAAGAATACCATCATTTTAATGTGAGAACTGATCTTGCTTTTTTTTTTTTTTTTTTTTTTGAAAAGAGATATTACCCATACAATATATTCTGATTTCTGTTTGTCCTGTCCGGCATCTTCCCTGATCTTCCCCACCTCTCCTCCCACCCAAATCTACACCTTTCTCTCTTGTTAAAAACCAAACAGGTATTTAAAAAAATAATAACAAAATAAAATTAGGTAAAATAAAATCAAACAAGCTTGGATAAAGAAAAAAAGACAAGAAAAGAGCCAAAGAAAAGGTACACAAAATGCATGTAACACAGAGACATACATCTTCCTACTCAAATACGTCCTGTAAAACACAGCCATCAGTTGCCTCCTATTGGGACTCTGCTCCTACTGGTTTGCCTCGTCTGGCCTTAGTAGGAGAAAAGGTACCTAATATTACTGCAACTTGATATTCTGGGGCTATTTGATATCAGTGGGAAGCCTGCTCTTTTCTGAAAAGGAGGGGGAGTAGATGGAATGAAGGAGGCAGGAAGGACTGGGAGGAGAAGAGGAAAGGTAAACTACAGTCAGGATGTAAAATGAATGAATGAATGAATGAACACCGCATTCATGTGACAAAGAA
Organism: Micromys minutus; assembly: GCF_963924665.1. Taxonomy (NCBI): domain Eukaryota; kingdom Metazoa; phylum Chordata; class Mammalia; order Rodentia; family Muridae; genus Micromys; species Micromys minutus. The sequence continues at coordinate 44,827,779 of NC_137952.1, forward strand.
CAATCCAAATTTACATTCCATTAGTTTTACGTCTGCCCTTCATTGTTCCACATAGGACCTGCACATAACAATGGTTTGAATATTCTGTGAGACTACTGGAGAAGACAAATACCTCCTTTGCAAGTGTGTATCAATTGGGGATAGCTTCTAAATTCATAATGGATTCTTGTGTCCACTTCTTCACTCAGAGCTGGGACCCCATCTGGTTCAAGATGTGTAGCCATGCCTTATGAATGAACACCATTGTATATAGGAGACCTTGATTCCTGAATGCTCTTTATCACCTTTGGCTCTCACAGTCTGACTCCTTTTCCTCATGGTTTCCTAAGTCCTTGAAGTGTGTGGGTGGGAGTTGTTGGAGACATCCCATTTAGGACAGAATAGTCTATGTTCTCTAACTCTCTGCCCATTGTCCAGTTGTGGGTTTCTGTATTTGTTAACTTTTACTACAGGAGAAAGCTTTTCTGATGATGACTGAATAAGATACTGAAAAATGAATATAGCATAATGCCACTAGGAGTCATTTTATTGCTGTTTCTTCAGCAAACAGTATTTAGTTTTCTTCTAGGTATATATCCTATGTAGTCTCAGGTTGTTGGCCAACAAAGTAGTACCAGTGAAGCAGTGTCATGGATGGTTTCTATCTCACAGAATGAACCTCAAATACAATCATGTGCTAGTTGGTTGCTCCCAGAAACTTTTTGCCATGATTGTTCTAGCATATCTTGTAGATAGTTAGTAATTGTGGATCAAAAGATTTGTATCTGGGTTGATCTTTAATCTTTCTCCAATGGTAACATGAAGTACCTTAGCATACTTTCTAAGACCATGAACACAAGTAAGTCAGGATATAGACTGTAGGTAACCACCAGCTTGAGTTCAAGTTCAATGACATGTATAATTGAGGTCTTCAGGAATAGGTTACTACCATGAGTTTGTGGAGAGCAACCAATGGATTTGGCAATATCCTAACTTGTTTGTGTCTCTGTAGACCTCATATGGCCAATAATCCAATTAGCTCTAACCCATTCCTGAAACTAGAGTTTGTATTTGGTGACAAGAGATTCTTAGATGGGGCTTTCTCTCTCGTATTATTTGATAATTACATTTGTATTTCTTTCATATGTGTATATATTTTAGGAAATTTCTACTGTAGTGGGCTTTCCTATAACCCTTCACATGGTCCTCAGTTTAGTTCTCCCTCTCTGTATCCCTCCCCTACGCTTCTATTTCCTCATTTTTATCATGTTGAGATGTATCCCTTGTATCACAAGCTGTTCCAAGACGTTTGCATGATGGGCTGTTGAATTTTGTCCAAAGCCTTTCTGAATCTAATAAGATGAACATGTGGTTCGATTATCCTTCAGACTGTTTATATTTTGGTTTGCATTTATCAATTTACACATGTTGACCAATTCTGATATCTCTGGTATGAAGCCTACTTGATCATCAATGATCTTTTCGATGAGCTCTTGTATTCAGTTTTCTTTCTTTTTCTTTTCTTTTTTTATTGGATATTCTCCATATTTATATTTCAGATGTTATTCCCTTTTTCCCTATCCCATCACCCTTCCCTTCTAATTGCCTCCATGAACATGCTCCTTCTCCCAAACACCCTCTCCCACCTCAGTTGCTCCCACCTCAGTTGCATTCTCCTACACTGGTTAAACTAGCCTTTGCTGGATCAAAGGCCACTTCTCTCATGGATGCCAGAGAATGCTCTCCTCTGCTGCATATGTACCTGGAGCCATGGGTCCCTCTTTGTGAACTCATTGATTGGTGTTTTAGTCCCTGAGTATGTGTTTTCACAGATTTTATTAATGGTTTTTCACATATCCTCTTCAAGGCCCTTAAACATAATCATAATAGTTATTTTTGAAGTCCTCATCTTGTGTTGTAGCTATATTGAATTTCGAGGACCTACCTAGTAGCCTTGCTGGTTTCTGGTGGAAACATATTGTCTGAGTTGTAATTGAGTTTGTTTTCATATTGCTGCCTCATGGCATCTAAGTTTTACGTAATTGTAATGCTAGGTCTTGATATCTGGTCTTATTTTTGTTGCGTGAGGGTTCTACTCCTTGAATCTGTTGTCCTCTCTTGATCTTGAGAGAGTCTGGTGACTGTAGGTTACCTGGTAGGTAGTACTTTTGAGTTCCTGCTAGCTGTAGCCATTGAGGGCCTTAGATAGAAAGTGTTTTAATTATTAGGCATTGACATGAAGAAATGGAATGGGCTAGAAGCAGGTGGCTGAGAAGATGCACAGGAGAAATGAAATCTGGTTGTGCCATGAAGATATGCCAAGTCACTAGGAAATGGGTATGGAGAGCTTCTAAGGTTTGTCTACCCAAGCCAGGTATGCTCCGGGCTGGACTGGATGGAGGGAAGCTTGGATAGGTGGGTGTAAGCAAAGGTTTTGGTTGGCAGTGAATATAAGGGTAAAGAAAACACACAGATGTACCTGGGAATAGCTTCACAGAATTGGTTCAGTTTATTGTGGGAGAACAACATCTGTTTAAACCTTTGGGAGTCTGTAAAGGCTATGGAGTGACTGTGCATCACTGGCCAAAGCCAGGCTGCTAGGGATGCCTCACTTACATGAGAATTTCCATGTCTGCTGAATGTTGCCTCATAAGAGGAAAGGAAATTAACCTGGCTATCAGCTACATGACCTCCAATGGTGTGGCAAGGGTGTGGAGAACAAGGCTACTTGTACCAGGGCAGGCAGGCCTGGGGTGGGTTGGGAATGGTGAAAGATGGGTGGATCCTACTCTTAAGGATCTCAGGCTGAGATATCTGGGGTTTAAACAAGCCTTGACACCACTCTTGTCCCAGACTTGTTCCTTACAGTCCCACGGTTCCCTTGTCCTTTTGAGAGGGAAGTCAGTTCCTTGGAAGTGGTCTGCTGTGGAGTTGGAGATGAAACTGAAGAACTGAAAATAGAGAAATTTAAGGGCTGCTGTGACAAGTGGACATGCAGTGAGTGTACCTTTCTGTTTCAGAGGTGCCTGGATCGAGTTGTGAATAGAGTCAGATATACATTGTGCTGTCAAGATTTTCACCATTAAAGTGCATTATAGAACATCAAAAAAAAAAAAAAAAAAAAAAAAAAAAAAAAAAAAAAAAGAGAATCAGAAAGAGAGTGAATATTGCTGTGGTAGTTTTAATGAGAATTGTCTTGATAGGGGCATGCATTTGAATGTTTGCTCATGAGGGAGTGGTACTTCTTAAAAAGGATTAGGAAGTATAGTCTCTTTGCAGGAAGTGTCTCACTGGGTGTGGTCTTTGAGGTTTTTAAAGCCCAAGAGAGACCCTGTATCTCACTTTTCTTGCTTCCTACAAATCTAGATGTAAAAACTCTTAGGTGCTTCTCAAGCACCATGTATACCTGCCTGTTGTCATGATCTCTACCATTATTATGATAGATAAACCTCTGAAGCTATAAGCAAGCCCCAATTAAATGCTTTCCTTTATAGGAGTTGCCATAGTCATGGTATCTTTTCAGAACATAGACAACTAAGACAATTGCCTTCCTGATAATCAGCCTTCATGGCCAGTAATTTCTCTGGTAGGCAGTGCCTCCAGATTTTGATGGCTAATAAAAAAGAATAAGGTATGAGAGAAAGGCTGAATGAGAAGATCTGTGGAATCAATGGGGAATGTGGTCAGAGGAAGGAAATGCCCCATCAATGTTCTGCCACGGGGCTGTAGGTAAGACTGCTTATTTTTCTCATAAGTGACCATCTAATATAGAATATTCCACTTGGAGTATGTGGATTGACTAGCTCCCGCCTATAAGAGACTCCATTCACTAAATATTTTATCTAAAAATAAGAAAGGTCAAAATATTGATTTGATTTTGGTTGTTGCCTCAGCAGATATATCTACATGTGACATTACCCTTCCAAAGACACTAGGAAGTATAATAAAATGATATCTGAAGATGATTTCAAGATGTCAAAGTAGTTTCAGTGAGTAATAACTACAGTAATGATTTCTGTTGATGTAATAACATACAGAAAACTAGTTTCTTTCATACGCATTTTGCCAATATACACCAGTTTCAAAGAGAAAAGATGAGTGCTACTTTCTAACAGATTTATATTTTATCTGTGTTTGTAAATTGTAATCTCTCTATTATCTATGTCAAATAGTTACATTTCCTTACCAAGTGACTGTAGTGTCATATTCCCAGCACCCTTATAGATTTCTCCCTGGATTCACAATAAGACAAACCCAGTTTGTCTGTAGAAATATGTCATCTGATGACAATGAGCATTGTCTGAGCTTAGCTGTAAATTAGAAAAGAAACTAAGTTTTGGTGGCAGAAGAGCAAAACCATTTAGGAAGCTGGGGAAAAATGTCTCGCATGTATAATGCTGGACCAATGAGTTTCCAAACTCTTGAGTGTTCTGGCCTCGTATTTCGGTCCAGAAATCACACAGGAGTGCCTGAGAGTTAGTGGGTATGAATCTAGAAGTGTTGTTTTCCATATTCACAGCATGCCTGTGCCGTTATTTCTAAGAGTTATAATGACAAATGTTAAAAGCTGTTTCTGGTTTCAAAAAACTCACTGCAATGCATAGGACGATAAAGAATATTATCTCCACACCGACTCTAGAAAATGGTGATTGCTTGGCTTGCATGAGTTACAAACATGCACAATGGCAGTAAATCCCACACACAGCTGGCTTCTGTACACCAGATGTCAGGTTAATCAGCATGTTTTGCACTTCTGATTGGTGTCAATTTACTGAAGTGAGACCTTCATCCTTCAAAGCTCTTTGCATACTCAGAGAGGATGTCTTGAAGCCATGTAGCTAGCTACATATGGTAATTAAGAAATATGTATTCTAGGGCTGAAGAGATGGCTCATCTGTTAAAGGCTAGACTCACAACAAAAAAACATAGTCTCAAAAATAGATTATCTATTAATTTGAATACATACATGTGGCTGTTTGATCTTAGCCCACTACCTTTCATGCTGACTACTACTCTAGAACGTAAGTCTAATTTTATTTCCTATTTCCCTCTTCTTCTCCTTACCTTTATCATTACCTCCTCTCTCGTTCTTTCTTTCACCCTCACTCTCATTTTTTATATTATTTTATAATTTTAGTGTATGTTTGTTACCAAGGGCAGAACCTAGAGGCAGAATATCTAGTCACTAGCAAAACCAGAAAACTGAAAAACACAAATTGAACCTTCAGCTCTTATCCCTCAGCTCCTTCCTTCACAGGCTTCTCCTCTTTCTCCGGAGGTGATGGAATTTGTCAGGGCTGTCTGCCTCTTATTCTTACAGACACACAAAGCTTGTGAACATCAATGTCAGTGGAAATTAGGTATGTTGCTATCTTCCCTAAAGGTTATCTTTACTGAGCCTGAAAGGTGATGGATGCAAGATCTCCCGGGAGATGTCATAATGACCCCTACCTATTACAGTTTCTGAGGAATCCCACAATCTCTTTTAAATTAGGTGCAACTTTACTGTTCTTACTCTTTTTTTAAAGAAAAACTAAGGCAGACTTTCCAGAGAAGAACACTTTTATCTTTGGTGGCTAGTCCAGAAATGAAAGGATAATATATAAGACAGGCTTTTATTCATAGCAGGCTGAGTAATAGAGGGTCTTGAGAAAGAAGGGCATCCTCTGTTAGGATTTTTGAAGCTCATCGCACTGCTCCCTGAATCCTGACCAGAGAGAATAAGAGAAGTAGAAAGGTGAGCCAGAAGGCTTGTGCACTAAGACAGGCGAGCAGTATAACTTGAATCCAGGTGGCAAAGGTGAGATTACAAGACCCTTCTTGTGCCAGGTGCTTTTAGAAGACTGAGCTTCCAAAACTTGTGGCTAACTACTACATGGCTTAGGCAAGGCAGCATTTAGATTTAGGTCCCGTTTCAGATCCCGAAAATGAATGATATGCAGAGAAAATTTAGGTTTTGGTGAGTGTTCAGGGAGATTTATAAACCTTAAAAATAACAATTAATATTAAGCAAAGGCCCAAAACTTTCTATTCTTTCCCCAGTACTTTGGTTCTCGGATCAGCCTGTTGAGCAGGACTAAAAAGGTAGAACTGTAGTTTGCCTGGGTTCTCCCAAACCAATGATGTAAATAAATACCCGGGTGGATCAAGATGATGATGTCCCTACATCTCAATGTAGAGCAAAGGTTGACTATCGTGAGTTCATGACAGTGTTGGTTTTTGTGTATGGAAGATGCTATGCAGCCAATTATCATGAGATTAAAACACTCACTCTTCACAGAAGCTTGTGAAGTCGTGACATATTGTTAAGAAAAGGCAAAGCACTCCATTCTATGGGGAAGCTTTGTATGTTCGAAAAATAAACAGCTCAGTTTCTTCACAAAACCCCTGAAACTGACTAGTTCCAGGAATCACAGTCATCTGACAGCCTTCTCTGCAGCCCAACTGGTCCTTGTCTCTTGGGAGGCTTGGTTAATGTGAGAGAGTCTAGCCTAACAATTTGTCTGGATGCTGGTGCTCGGAATCACGTCATGGTGCTTTCAAGGCAGATGTTACAAATAAATCCATATCTCCAGTCCTCTGATTATTTTTGTGCAACCACAAAATTATTTAAGACAAAGGAGAGTAGTGTATAGCATTGGTGTATGGGTAGATTCTTCAGTGTGTGTGTGTGTGTGTGTGTGTGTGTGTGAATGCATGTGTATTTGTGGGTGTATTTACACAGGGCTCCTGTTTAACTGAACTAGATTTCATTAAGAGAGGTTTAAGGATACCTCTAGCTGCAATTTGCCTGTGAACTTCTTATGCTTGCTTGCTTTCTTCTTTCTTTCCTCCCACCTTCCCTCTCTCCCTTCCTCCCTTCCTTCTATCCTTCTTCCTCCCTCCTTTTCTTACCTCCTAATCTTCTTCTCTCTCCCTCTTTGTCCCAGATTTTTCTCCTTTTCCTGTGCAGTTCTGGATGTTTTCAGATTAACTGAAACTGCTGTTACTGCTGGGATCTGATCCATAAAAGAAGCTCTAAAGTGTTTGAGTGTTCTCCAGCAATTTAATTATAGATAATTGTCATGAATCTTCAGACCATAACAGAACCAAGTCAGTCTCCACAACAGGAGGATGCCCAGACACTATGAATAATACCAACTTGAAGGTGAAAATGTAGGGAACATGAGCCTATATTGAGAAGAAGGCCATGAACTTCCAGATAGATGTCTTTGAAGGAACTGGGGAATTCTGGCTTTACTACTAACAATGTTCATATTCTGTCCAAATGAAAGAACAAACTAAGGATGTTACCAGAATGTCCCACCTATATCTATGACTAAGAGAGTAGACCTTTTTCTTTTGTTTTGTTTTGTTACACCCTTTCTGAGGAGATAGCAAGCCTAGGGAAGAACAAAGTAAGGACACAACCAACACAGTGAACCAATGAGTTTTATTGGGGTTATTTACATGAAAATGGGTGAGGGTTTATAAAGTTGCAGAAATGACTCAGTGGTAGCTGCATCACCAAAAAATGTATTCTGGTATGGTGACATCTCATGGAAGGTACCTGCAAAGGGCTGTCCAAATCCTTGAGTTGCCTGCAAGTTGGACCATACACTCCAAATGTCAGTAGCATGGTCATTTGGGACCATGCTTTCATATATATATATGAAATGTATATATATATATATATATATGAAATGTATATATATATATATGAAATGTGTATATATATATATATACATTTGAAAGACTGGCTGTATATAAGTCAAAACAGTCTTCTTAAACCCTTCTAGTCACCTTTCCATAAGCATAAGGGTTTACTCATACCACAGGTACATTGGTGCCTTTGCCTCATTTACTGTTCCAAGAGGACTGATTATTTTACTGGAGAAATAATTTTAGTTAATTAGATGTCTGATTAACCTTGGGCTTTATGTGTAAGGACCTTGCAAAGGAAATATCTCTGAAGCTGCATTATTTAGGCACCAATATTTCCTGTTCACCTCTGGGGCCAACACTGAAAGAAGGATAGCTGAAAGGACCGAAGGTGTCATAGGGGCCAGATTTATCTAAACCATGCCTATTAATTCAGACCCGAGGAACAGTCCTGAGGTGATGGATTCGTCTGCTAGGTGAAACAGATGCTATCTGTGCCCTTGACAGTCACTGTATAGGAACTTAGCTTTCAAAGCCAGCTCCTGCATTTCACTGCCTGGAGACTTCCCTTGACTAAGGCTTTCACTTTGAAAACCCTTGTAAAAGCCTTAATTTCTATCTCCTATCACCAGCAAGCTTGTCTCAAGCTGGAACTGATGGGAACATATTTTCTGCATTGTTAGTATGATAATTCAGAAGTGTATTCTACATTGAACTTTGAGATATTCCCATTGAGAGGGGAACACAGTTGCCTGCTATTGGTGAAATATATTTTTCTGGCTGCTGCTTTTTCCTGGCCTCACATTCCCATAACCATATCAGTATGTTTGGCTCTCACATAAACTATTTACATTGAAATACTAACTCCAGCCTTTAAGACACCAGGAAAGGATAAGCTCTACAGCTCCAAGCTAAAATTTATGAACAGAGGTCAAGTTAAACAAAAGCAACCAGTGCCATGAATGTGTTTGCAGAACTTGTGTATACTGTATAATTCATCTCAACGATGACTAGGGAAATTTGCCTGTCTGCTAGAGGAGGAGCCAAGAGTGACCATGTGAAGGGAAAACAGATGCAACCAGCCTGCGGCCCCACACATCTGCTGGATGAGCAACAACTATAATTTTCCAGGAGGAGACAATAAAGAAATTCACATAAAACTTTTTATTGTGTAAGTGACACTAGTTATTATAGTCAGCAATCAGAAAGCTGCCCTGAGGACAGAACTTTTCTGCCTATTAATGCAGAGAGAATGGCTAGTCTGCTTCCCAAGTCTCCAAATGTAACATTAGAGATGTTAGGATCCGTTCCAAAAAGAGTTATATGACCAGCAAAATACAAGAAAGATGTGTATTACAGGAAAGATAATAAAATAAAATCTAAGCATTTCAGAGCTCTTGGGGCAAATTGAATCCATGGGAATTGAAAAATAAAAGGCTTGGGGGGAAACACAGCCTTTGTAACAGATGATGAGACAATAATGTGTACCTCCATTTTATGAAGGGTGAGTTCTAGTCCCAAAGTTTCAGTTGAGGCATTTCCAAACATACAAAACATTATTTCATTAAATCTTACATTAATCATCAAATTCTGCCATGAAGATTTCTGATCCAGGGTGATAGTAGCCAATAATTGACTTTAAGTGTTTAACATATTTCTATGTAAAATCTTTTCCACCTAAATCTGTTTTCTAATTTTCCTGTTGCATGGATGTAGGGCCTATAGAGTTAGTATCTATGCAAAAGTCCAGAGTACTGTTGTTTTTCAATTATCTTTAAACTAAACTTGAATATAAGTCTATGGGCTCTGTATCAGTACCATGGTGTATAGGAGATGAAAAAGTCCTAGGGGGTCATGCTTATTCTATTATCGCCATTAGAGTTAGTTGTGTGTGTGTGTGTGTGTGTGTGTGTGTGTTGACAATGGTAAGGTTATTATTTGAATATATGTTATTTATCCAGTCCACGTGCTGAAATAAAAGCTTGTGTCTGCTTCTGAACTCATCTCCCATGCCATTATTAAATATACTGAAACTTATTTCTTGTTTGTATTACCATCTAATTAGTGCAGAGTAAAAAAGTTCACCAGTCATGTAGGGTGCAGGCTATTGCCATCTATTGGTTTTACCCACTGGCATGCAGTGGAGATGTTTTAGAATATGAATCAGAAATTGATTTAAATCGATGAGTCTTTGCCATAGAATCTCTAGTGCACGAATGCTCACTGTTGTGCAAATGTCAAAAAACATAGGCATAGTTATGCTGTAACATAAATTTATCTATACAATCAGAGCTCACTTGAAGAATGATCCATTCTTTCACCGTAGGTTCTTTATCCATGGACAAAGCACACAGAAGACCTGCATCTTGTGGGAGATATTCTCAGGGCCACTTTCAACTCATTTTGTAGGGGATATCCCATTGATTTGCCTGATTACTAGGGACTCTGGGAAATATACTGGAAAAGGAAGAGGAGAAAGGGCTTGTTAGTTTTTGACATTCTGTTCTGACCACCTGAGAACTGATGGCCTTTTGCAATACAATAGTTATAGAAAAGACTCTTTGAGAATCTAAGCAATTAACTTAAAATGTCAGGATAATATGTTTCCTCTGGGAATTAAGATCTTATTCGAAATCTACAAAGACATTCTTTTTTTTTTTTTTTAAACGACTTTATTTTGAAAAACAAAGATAAATGTAAAGATTTTAAAAATTTTTTGCTTAAAATTATACATTTTTGTCAGTACTGTTTTTTCAGACATTAAAATAAATTTTACATAAAACCATGTGAATATGTTTTTAAGTCAGTACTTGATTTTTTTCAAGGGCTTGACAGTATGCATTGAAAACGTACTAGTTGCAATAAGCGTAAAGTACATGCAAAACAAAACGCAACATGGAAATAGTCAAAGTCTTCTTGTTTTGTGAATATATGTATATTTTTTGTTTTCTTTATTTCTTGGACTTCATACAGTCTGTGAGTTGTTTCTGGGGGAGTGCAAGCCTCTGGGGTTAGCATCCCACTATCAGTGACTGCATATTATGTCTGTTCTTTTGTGACTGGGTTATCTCACTCAGGATGATCTTCTCTAGATGCAGCCATTTTCTTAAGAATTTGGTTAAGTCATTGTTTCTGGTGGCTGAGTAGTATTCCATTGTGTATATGTACCACAATTTTTGTATCCATTTGTCTTCTGAAGGACATCTGGGTTCCTTCCAGCTTCTGGCTATTATAAATAGAGCCGCTATGAACATTGTGGTGCATATATCTTTGTTGTGTATTAAAGTGTCTCTGGGGTATATGCCCAGAAGTGGAATAGCTGGGTCTTCAGGTAGTACTATATCCAATTTTCTGAGGTATCGCCAGACAGATTTCCAGAGTGGTTGTATTAGCTTGCAACCCCACCAACAGTAGAGAAGTGTTCCTATTTCTCCGCAGCCTCGCAAGCATCTGCTGTCATCTGAGTTTTCGATCTTGGCCAATCTGACTGGTGTGAGGTGGAATCTCAGGGTTGTTTTGATTTGCATTTCCCTGATGGCTAAGGATGTGGAGCACTTCCTCAGATGTTTCTCGGCCACTCAGTGTTCCTCAACTGAAAACATTTTGTTTAGCTCTGTACCCCATTTTTTAATAGGGTTATTTGATTCTCTGGTGTCTAGCTTTTTGAGTTCCTTGTACACCTTGGATATTAGGCCTCTATCTGATGTGGTGTTGGTAAAGATCTTTTCCCATTCTGTTGGTTGCCGTTTTGTTTTCTTGACGATGTCCTTAGCCTTACAGAAACTTTGCAATCTCATTAAGTCCCATTTGTTAATCTTTGACCTTAGAGCTTGAGCCATTGGTGTTTTGTTCAGGAAATTTTCTCCTGTGCCTATGTGTTCTAAGGTTTTCCCTACTTTCTCATCTAATAGTTCCAGTGTATCTGGTTTAATGTGGAGATCTTTAATCCACTTACACTTGAGCTTTGTACAAGGAGATAAGAACGGGTCTATTTTCATTCTTTTGCATGTTGAGTGCCAGTTGGACCAGCACCATTTGTTGAATAGGCTGTCCTTTTTCCATTGAATGTTTACTGCTCCTTTGTCAAAAATCAGGTGACCGTATACATGAGGGCTCATTTCTGGATCTTCTATTCTATTCCATTGATCCACTTGCCTATTTCTGTACCAGTACCATGCAGTTTTCAGCACAATTGCCTTGTAATATAGCTTGAGGTCAGGGATAGTGATTCCCGCAGATGTTTTTTTGTTGTTGAGGATGGATTTTGCTATTCTACGTCTTTTGTTATTCCATATGAAATTGCACATTGATCTTTCCAATTCCATGAAGAACTGGGTTAGAATTTTGATGGGGATTGCATTGAATCTGTAGATTGCTTTTGGTAGGATGGCCATTTTTAAGATGTTGATCTTTCCAATCCATGAGCATGGGAGATCTTTCCATTTTCTGAGATCCTCCTCAATTTCTTTCTTTAGAGGTTTGAAGTTCTTGTCATACAGGTTCTTCACTTCCTTAGTTAGAGTCACACCAAGGTATTTCATAGTTTTTGTAACTATTGTGAAGGGTACCTTTTCCCTAATTTCTTTCTTTACATGTTTGTCCTTTGAGTATAGGAAGGCTACTGATTTGTTTGAGTTAATTTTGTATCCGGCCACTTTGCTGAACGTGTTTATCAGCTGTAGGAGTTCTCTGGTGGAATTTTTGGGGTCACTCAAGTACACTATCATGTCATCGGCAAAGAGTGATGTTTTTATCTCTTCCTTTCCGATTTTTATCCCCTTGATCTCCTTTTGCTGTCTAATTGCTCCAGCCAGGACTTCCAGTACTATGTTGAATAGGTAGGGAGAGAGTGGGCAGCCTTGTCGAGTCCCTGATTTTAGTGGGATTGCTTCAAGTTTCTCGCCATTAAGTTTGATGTTGGCTGTTGGTTTGCTGTATATTGCTTTTATTATGTTTAAATATGGGCCTTGGATTCCTGTTCTTTCCAAGACTTTTAACATGAAGGGGTGTTGGATTTTGTCGAATGCTTTCTCAGCGTCTAGTGAGATGACCATGTGATTTTGGTCTTTAAGTTTGTTAATATGGTAGATTACATTGATGGATTTCCTTATGTTAAACCATCCCTGCATCCCAGGGATGAAGCCTACTTGGTCATGATGAATGATGGTTTTGATGTGTTCTTGGATTCGGTTTGCAAGGATTTTGTTGAGTATTTTTGCATCAATGTTCATAAGTGAGATTGGTCTGAAGTTCTCTCCTTGTAGGGTCTTTGTGTGGCTTAGGTACGAGGGTTATTGTAGCCTCAAAAAATGAGTTGGGTAATATTCCATCTGATTCCATCTTTTGGAATAGTTTGGCGAATATTGGTGTTATATCCCCAATAAATGTCTGATAAAATTCTGCACTGAACCCATCTGGACCTGGGCTTTTTTTGGTTGGGAGGCTTTTGATGACTTCTTCTATTTCTTTACGTGTTATAGGGTTATTTAGATGGTTTACCTGGTCCTGGTTAAACTTTGGTACCTTGTATCTGTCTAGGAATTTGTCCATTTCCTCCATATTTTCCAATTTTGTGGAGTATAAGTTTTTGTAATAGGATCTGATGATTCCTTGAATCTACTTAGTTTCAGTTGTTATGTCACCACTTTCCTTTCTGATTTTGTTAATTTGGATACTCTCTCTTTGCCCTTTAGTTAGTCTGGCTAGGGGTTTATCAATCTTGTTGATTTTCTCAAAGAACCAACTCTTTGTTTTGTTGATTTTTTCAATGTTTTTTTTTTTTTTTTTGTTTGTTTCTATTTGGTCTATTTCTGCCCTAATTTTGATTATTTCTTGCCGTCTACTCTTTTTGGGTATATCTGCTTCCTTTTGTTCTAGGGCTTTTAGCTGTGCTGTCAGGTTGCTGATGTGAGCTCTCTCCAGTTTCTTCTTGGAAGCACTTAGGGCAATGAGTTTTCCTCTCAATACTGCTTTTATTGCATCCCATAGGTTTGGGTATGTTGTGTTATCATTTTCGTTGAATTCTAGAAAGTCCTTAATTTCTTTCTTTATTTCTTCTTTGACCCTGCTATCTTTTAACAGAGCGTTGTTTAGTTTCCATGTGTATGTGGGCATTTTGTTGTCTTTGTTGTTGTTAAAGACCAGCCGTAGACCATGGTGATCTGAGAGGATGCATGGGAGTATTTCAATCTTCTTATATCGATGAAGGCTCGTTCTGTGTCCAATTATGTGGTCAATTTTCGAGAAGGTGCCATGTGGTGGTGAGAAGAAGGTGTATTCTTTTACTTTAGGATAGTATGTTCTGTATATATCTATTAATTCTAGTTGGTTCAAAGTCTCTGCTAGTTTTGCAGTGTCCTTGTTCAGTTTCTGTTTCCCTGATCTGTCCATTGGTGAGAGTGGGGTGTTAAAGTCTCCCACTATTATTGTGTGGGGTGAAATGTATTTTTTGAGCTTTAGTAGAGTTTCTTTTATGAATGTGGGTGATTTTTTATTTGGAGCATATATGTTAAGGATTGAGAGTTCCTCCTGACAGATTTCCCCGGTAATGAGTAAAAAGTGTCCTTCTTTATCTTTTTTGATAACTTTTGGTTGGAAATTTACTTTATTCGATATTAGAATAGCCGCTCCAGCTTGCTTCTTGGAGCTGTTTGCTTGGAAGTTTTTTTCCCACCCTTTTACTCTGAGATAGTGTCTGTCTCTGTCTCTGAGATGAGTTTCCTGTATGCAGCAAAAGGCTGGATTTTGTTTATGTATCCAGTCTTATAGTCTATGTCTCTTTATTGGGGAGTTGAGACCATTTATGTTAATAGATTTCAAGGAATAATTGTTTCTGTTTCCTGCCATTTTTGCTTTTTTGGGTTGAGTTGTGTCTGTGTTTTTTTCTTCTTTTAGTTTTCTTGTTTAGGAGTTTTCTTGTTTTTACTAGGCTGTATTTTCCCTCCTTGTATTGGGTTTTCTACCTATAATTCATTGTAGTGCTGGGTTTGTGGTCAGATATTGTGTGAATTTTGATTTGTCTTGAAATATCTTTGTCTCTCCATCGATGGTGATTGATAGTTTTGCTGGGTATAGCAGCTTGGGCTGGCACTTGTGCTCTCTTAAGGAGTGCATGATGTCTGTCCAGGCTCTTCTAGCTTTCATAGTCTCTGTTGAGAAATCGGGTGTGAGTCTGATTGGTCTGCCTTTATATGTTACCTGACCTTTTTCCCTTACTGCTTTTAGTATTCTTTCTTTACTTTGGGCACTTGATGTTTTTACTATTATGTGTTGGCAGGTATTTCTTTTCTGGTCCAACCTATTTGGAGTTCTGAAGGCTTATTTTATGCTCGTGGTCATCTCATTCTTGAGGGTAGGGAAGTTTTCTTCTATGATTTTGTTGAAGATATTTACTGTGCCTCTTAGTTGATACTCTTCTCCCTCTTCTATTCCTATTATCCTTAGGTTCGGTCTTCTCATTGTGTCTTGTATTTCCTGGACATTT
The DNA here is from genome assembly GCF_963924665.1 of Micromys minutus. Taxonomy (NCBI): domain Eukaryota; kingdom Metazoa; phylum Chordata; class Mammalia; order Rodentia; family Muridae; genus Micromys; species Micromys minutus. The sequence goes on from NC_137952.1 coordinate 44,842,882, forward strand.
TGGGTTAGGAGCTTTTTGTTTTTTGCATCTTCTCTGGCTGTTTTGTCTATGTTTGCAATGTTGTCTTCTGCCCCCGAGATTCTCTCCTCGATCTCTTGTAATCTGTTGGAAATGCTTGCTTCTGTGACTCTTGATTTCTTTTTTTGGTGTTCTGACTCTAGGGTTATCTCTTTTAGCGCTTTCTTTATTGTGTCAATTTCTGTTTTAATTTCCCTCTTCCATTCCTTTATTTCTTTGGTTCTGTTTTCGTCTCATTCATTGAGTTCTTTGAGTGTTTTTCTTGTTTCTTCTTTAAAAGCTTCTGAATCTTTTTGCTTTTCCTCCCTTTCTTGTTTAAGTAACTCTATCAGCGTCTTGAGGCATGATTTCAGGTCTGTGTCTTCTTTCTCTGGAGTGTTTGGAATTCCGATGTTTGCTACTATCGGAGAGCTGGGTTCTGGTGTTGCTAGATTGTCTTGGTTTCCTTGGGATATACTCTTTCTCTTTCCTCTTGCCATTTTGTTGTCAGTGATATGTTCTTGCCTTTCCTTTGTATCTGGTCTGTGTCCCTGGTACACTTTCCGTGTGCACTCCGCAGAGATCTCTCTACTCCCCGGCAGCCCAGGTTCCGGGTGGCAACTGGGCCAGGTTCCACTCTGCGTACTGAAGTCGCCTCCGGGTTGGAACAGACGTTCCTAAGATCTGTTCCTGGTCACTGATGCTCAGCCTCTCCGAGCCACCTTTCCGGCTGGCAGGTGGGCCAGGCTCTGCTCTGTGTCCTGAAGTCGTCTCCGGGTGGGAACAGAAGTTCCTAAGATCTGTTCCTGGTCACTGGATCAGGGAGGACAGGGCAGGTCAGGGCAGGGGGTGCCCTTTCCGTGTGCACTCCGCAGATATCCCTCTGCTCCCCCGCAGCCTAGGTCTCCCACTCACCAGTTGCTCAGCCTGTTCGAGCCGCCTTTCCGGCTGGCTGTTGGGCCAGGCTCTGCTCTGTGTCCTGAAGTCGTCTCTGGGTGAGAACAGAAGTTCCTAAGATCTGTTCCCGGTCACTGGATGGGGAGGACAGGGCAGGTCAGGGCAGGGGGTGCCCTTTCCGTGTGCACTCCGCAGAGATCCCTCTGCTCCCCCGCAGCCTAGGTCTCCCACTCACCAGTTGCTCAGCCTGTACAAGCCGCCTTTCCGGCTGGCAGTTGGGCCAGGCTCTGCTCTGCGTCCTGAAGTCGTCTCCGGGTGGGAACAGAAGTTCCTAAGATCTGTTCCAGGTCGCAGTTGCTCAGCCTGTACGAGCCGCCTTTCTGGCTGGAAGTTGGGCCAGGCTCCGCTCTGCGTCCTGAAGTCCACAAAGACATTCTTTTCTGCAAATTTTGGAGAAGCATTATGTCAATAATTTTGCAAAATCAACTATTTTTTTGAACTTGAGACTACCTGTCTTGCTCCCCAGGTGGATGAAGTATGTAATTATCAGTTGAGAATTAAAGGGCTTCTACTAGACTTCTGTTAACAAACCATTTCTGAGTTATTATTTACATAGGGGAGTAATAAATCTCAACTTTTAAAAGTTCATAATTGTTTTCATTACTGAACAGTAGTCTTTATCCAATTATCAAACTAATGATATTTTTATATATCCATAAACTTGACTAAGAAGCCAAATTTTATATCCCACTATTAGTTTAGAGGTGAATATTTTTCATTTTATTATTTTTCTCCATTAAATCTAACAATATAAAATAGTGATTTTTTCCAACCATTTAATGTCTATAACTGATTATATTTAGCATCAATAACAGAACAAAACAGCTAAATAGACATAAATAAAATGTTACCATTCATCCTCACCACAAGAGAAAAGACAATATGCATATATCCTCTAGAATTCTTCTGCTATCCACTTGGGACACAATACACGAAAGCCAAAGAAATAAAATTTAAAGCTCTATTCAAGTTTTAATATCTGTAATAAGGCAGAGATGTGCATATATATCTAAAATTTTAATAAGGAAAAATGAAAAATAAGTAGCAGTTGCTTCTGTAGTGCCCTCAAGGTCACCCTGAAATTCTTGATATTTTTATGATCAATGAAGTCTGGGCATGCTGTGTATTTCATAAGAGATCATTACTCGAAAGAGAATGCTATGTTTAAAGTTTCATTTGTTTTGGAAGTTGATGCTTTTGTGAAATTTCTCTGTGCCGTGGTGTTGGCTTTTAGAAGAGACACTAGTACCAGCAGGCTTGTGGGTCTAAAGTATAATTTCTATAAGCATCCCTAGGGAGGTTTATTACCCTATATATTGCCAGAATTCTGGAGCAAACCCTGACATAGTACATGTGCTTCTGGGTTCTGGTTTCTGTTGACCTTTGAAATAACATTAAATCTAAAATTCTCAATTGGAGATGGTTTCTGGTCTCCATTGACATTCTAAATCACGTTAAATCTAAGTTTTTTTTTTTTTCTCAATTAAAGATCTCACTTATATTTTTGTCTTACTAAACAAGGAATGCATTAATTTGTTAATTTCAAGATGTCATGGCTGACTTTAGGCTGTGATACCTGAGGTACCAGTTTCATGCTCTTGGTGTTCAGACTCCTATTCCTACTTTTGGATATCCCACATACTTAAAAATGGATTGTAACACTCCAGACCATACATTTTCTTTTTCTAAGCTTTAAAATGTATTCTTCATTGAAAAGTTTGGTTCCCTCTTACTGGCTGTCACTGACACATACTATTTTTTAAATGTATACAATAATTCTACAGTTTAATATCCAATCAATTATAGAAATGATTTGGGATTCAAGGTCCACATCTGCCAAATCAAAGCTTTTGCCAAAGCTCTGAGAGATTTTGGGCTTGAGTTGAATTGAAGCCAGGATAAATATAGAAAACATGCCTTTGAGTATCTCATTCATGAATAGCAGCCTCACCTCCTCGATTCAGATGGATATTTATAAGGTACAGTCTGATTTCCCAGAAGGATTCTGTCTACTGGCCTGCTGTAGAAAATAGCTTTATACTAAACTGTCTGTAGTACCTCCTGTCTATACCTCTTTCCTTACTTCCTTACCATCTTCTGAAATAATGTTCCAAATAATCTACCAGCACTCAGACTTTTGATCTGGAAAGAAAATCAAAGAATTATTCCACTTAAAGAAAAGGAGCAGTTGTAGACACTGAAGGAGATTTTTTTCATAGGAAATGTGGAGTAGGTGACAGAAATACTAATTTTGATGAACTACTGAAAAGTATTCTGCTTATGTCAATATAGGCCAATAACAGTAATTCCGTATTTACTCAGGATGTATTGATGAGATGCATGTTCTTAAGTAAAAACGGAGCCAAAAGCTTTGGTTGTCAATCATATTTTGGAATCTGAGAAAATAAATGTGCCCACATCCCTTTGGTTTCAATTACCTTTCTCTCTCATGTGATCAGAGATCATGAAACAACAAGCAACTTAGAGAAGAGAGGGTTTGTTTTGTCTGATAGAGTACAGACTTTATCATAATATATATTATATATTATATTATGTATAATATATAATAATATATAATAATAAGCCATAATAACAGAAGTGTGAGGATAGATCATGGTGGGTTTCTCCACTTGACTCTGCCTGGGCCTCCAGCCAACAGAATGGTATCATCTCCAGTTAGAGCTAATCTTCCCATCTCCACCCAATTTAGAAATCCCCCTCAAATACATACTTCGAGGGTTGCCTCTTAAAGTTATTTTAGATCCTGCCAATTGACAAAATTATCTACCATACCTCTGGACAAATTGTTGGCTAAAAATAATTTTAAATATTATGCTTGGCAACCTTCAGCTTCCACAAATGTTATAGTATCCCCTTCAAATTTTAGAACTGTGCCATCTCTTCGCCCACCTGGAACCAATTTTTCACTTCATTGAGCAGTTCAGCTTTCCGTGTTTCAGCTAAACTCTTTAAGTTTGAAGGCTGTTCTGTATATGAAGGACAAAGTCTGGCTAATTCTGATCACAGCGGGAGTATGACAATTGAGAACTGATAATGAAATACTAATTCTCGATCCAGACAATAATCTCAATAATGAAACTATGTGATATTTATCAGTCAGCTAGTTACACAAAAGTGTCCTAGGAAAGTTTTCTGTTTTGAGAGCTACAACCTCACAAATATTTGATGTGATGTATATTGAGATACACTGAGCATGAACTTATTAAAGATGCTAACAAGTGGAGGCCAAAATAATAATGGCTTTACTTGATGCACCATTTCCTAACTTACCTGATTTTAGATTTGCTTGAACTTATAAGTTTTGTTGTCATTATTACCTTATTTTTATTTTTGATTTTTTCCTGAGGTAATAATAAGGTATCATGGATACCATATTTCAGATTCTCTTCTGGCCTTAAGGGGATTTTTTTTTTTTTTTTTTTTTTTTTTTTACTTTATAGACAAGTAGGGAGCACCTTCTGGAAATTTACCCAGGTGGAGGTGATCCTCTATTTGTCTCCATGAGGCTATATCCATGTGTTTATTTCTAAGCTTCCCTTGGACTCAGAACAGATCCCTGACTCCTCAGCATGTTTGTTTGGATCCCTGCCTCCTCCCACCTTTGATCCCTGCCTCCTCCCACCTTTGATCCCTGCCTCCTCCCACCTTTGATCCCTGCCTCCTCCCACCTTTGATCCCTGCCTCCTCCCACCTTTGGATCTCTGCCTCCTCCCACCTTTGATCCCTGCCTCCTCCCACCTTTGGATCTCTGCCTCCTCCCACCTTTGATCCCTGCCTCCTCCCACCTTTGGATCTCTGCCTCCTCCCACCTTTGATCCCTGCCTCCTCCCACCTTTGGATCCCTGCGGATCCCTGCCTCCTCCCACCTTTGATCCCTGCCTCCTCCCACCTTTGGATCTCTGCCTCCTCCCACCTTTGATCCCTGCCTCCTCCCACCTTTGATCCCTGCCTCCTCCCACCTTTACAAATTGCTGTGTGTTCTATGCTTAGAGGCAAGTGAGACAGTGAGTAGAGTGGTTTCTGCAGAATCAAATAGACTCAGAATTTCAGTTAGTTTCTTAAATCGTTGCATCAAACATGCCTGGTAGTTGGCTCATTGTGGCAGGCTATCTCATGCTGTGTGACTTTTCCTGAAAAACCTGAATGAATGTGCATTCCTCCCATACAGGGCACAAATAACAAACAAAAGAAACCATTTGCCTTCAAGTCTAGTTTAGCAAATAAGTGAGTTAACTGGGATTACTCTCGGGAGCTTGGATGACTACATTTGCAGCTGCATCAAGGAGGAGAAGACCACACTGATGTGAATAGGAGCCAAAACTGCATTCTTGCAGCTTCCTGTAACACCTCTAAGTAGCTCATCTGTGCACCAAATTCCTTTCTTTGTTCCTGCACTTTATAATCTTAGGAAGGACCTACATAAACCGTGTAACTCTTGGGGCCTTGTAAGCATCAGTTACTTTCGGAATCCTTTTAGCTTCCCACTTCTCCCCAGGAAGAAATGTTTCGGTTTACAGCTTATTGCTATGCAGTACCTAAGAAGCTCAGGTTACTGAACCGGGACCCCACATACTTGGATTAGAATAACTGCTGGAAGCCTGTGAAAGCGCTTCCAGCTTCGTGAGGTTAAAACATCTATCTTTTGAACTATGTATTTGTGTTATACATAGGAGTGATAGTAAGGTGAGAAGGATAACCTGCCATTAGCTGAGGAGTTATTAGCATTTGGAAACTACGTGGAGAGGGAAACTTTCATTTGAAATGTTATACCTGGTCGCTCTACAAGGTTATATTAGGGTAACCTCCATTCCCAAGGCTAGTTGGCCAATGACTGGATACAATGCATGGAGAAAATTCAAAGTTGAATGGGAAGTGTTGGAGTAGGCTTATTATGGAGAGTTGGTGGAGAGGAGGTGACTACATCCAAAATACTTTGTATGAAATTTTCAAAAAAGTAATGCATGTTTTTAAAAATAAATGGAATCTAGTATGAACTCGAGGTTTGGCAGCTATAATGCTGAAGATTTGTTGTTGGACAAGGGTTCACCTAGAAGCCTTCACATAGCTGAGAACAGATATATCAGCACTGACTTCAAGGCTATTTTCTACAAAGCAGTACAGTAATGATTTTCATATTAGAAGTAACATGTCAGAAAAAGATAAAAATAAATGTATGAAATTTAAAACCTTTAATTGGAGGCTTTCTCTACATGTCCTTCTCAATGGCATCCATTTGTATTTATATGAAATCTCTGTCAAATAATCATAACTATCACATACTTATTATAAAATTATCCTTTCTAATCCCTAGCCTTCTATGCAGAGAAGAGGGACAAAGATGTAGTTGAGCCCAGGTTTGGATGCTTTCACTCTCAAGGACACAGCAGCAATCCTAGAAATATTTCCTGAAAGTATGAATACAAGTGGGTAGTGATTTCAGTGATCATTATTGCTAGAATCCAGTTGTCTATGTGAGTAGTAAATGAATATATGTGAGAAATAATTTAAGAATAAGTCTATTGTTTTCCTTTATTTTTTTTTCTTCCAAATCTTAAGCCCTTTCCCCTGAAGGTAATGAGTTGTTGAAGATGACGTGGGAATTGCAGTGTACTTTTGTGAGTGTATTATCGAGTTTGAGATCAATGGGATGAGAAGAGTATTACAGAGAAATCGCTCCTTTATGTCAGCAAAAATCATAAGTTCATGAGAGAAAACAAATATTCTATATGAGTGTGCTGTTTATCATAAAGAAATGTTAATATTACACATGGAATTAACAGGTATTATAAGAACTGTATTTTTCTACATTTTGAGCATTTTTCTTTTATGTACTTCCATTCTTTCTTCTTCCCTATCTTTCTTTTGTTGTAATTCTTCTCAAAAAGGTTCACTACCATTTCTTCACTAACTGCATTTGATGTCTCCTTCCATCAGTCAAGGTCTACAAAGCAAAGTAGAACATGTGGCAGGTAATTCAATACAGGGAATTTATTATGCTGTCCAGTAAGTTGCTGGGAGTGATGAGCACCTACAGAGGTAAGGCACCGGCAGAGTCGGGGGTATGTGACCTGCATACGTGTGTTTAGAAACCTACTTGGAAGAATTTTCTCCAAGTGAGTCTCTAAAGTCTTCACCTTTGTACTTTCGGTTTTGCATTTTGTAAGTGAAGGCCAGTGGGAGGATGGAGCATACCCAGGGATATGTCATAGGTATCCACTGGATTTTGCCTATTTTATTTGCTTGTGTTATTTGTCTAATAAGAGCAGAATTGCAGCAAATATAAAGATAGGAATTTTAGCATGATGGAAAATAAATTTGAAAAACATCAGGTTGCCTTATGGTGCCATGTGTCTTGTTCTAGTTAGAAACTGTTGTTAACCTCAAAAGAAACATCACTGGAAGGAAGATAAATAACCAAGATCCCTACTATATCCTTCATTTTAGTGTAGGTCTCTACATGAACCAACTATGTACGTTAAAATGCTTTCACAGAAGGAAAGAAAACAATGAACCACCTTCATTCAGATCCTCTTCCATTTGTCCTTTCCTGCAAAGGAGAAAAACAGAAAGTGCCATGTGAATAGAATGTACCCCTCAAGAAGTATAATGAAAACTAAGTTAATTTAGTATTTAAATTACTCTCGAAAGACAAGTGTACATGGAAGTAGGGGATATAAGCCATATTCTTTCCCCAAGAAATAAAATACTGTTGTATTTTCATTAAAAAATTTAATAGCATGATATAAAGTTGGATAGCTAAATTTATTACAAAATTTAAATTTTGATTTTCTTACTTGATGGCAATACTAAAATCATTTCTAGTAGCAAAGGGAAGGAGAGATACAGAGAAAACAGTGATAGAAACAGAAAGATGGACATAGAAGTTTTAAAAGGATTTATTCTTCTTTTGTGAACAAGAGACATTGATTTTTATTTTGTACTTGTCCAGAAAAATTATGAAGCATCATCAGAAGGGATGAAAATACACAGGGTACGCAGGATGTGAATACAGCCCTGGGCAAGGCTAGTAGTTGTTATATACAGTCTGAAAGGAGCAGTCAACTCTTGGGAACTGAGCCAAGGTAGTGGATCATTTCTGGGCAGTGAGGTTGGTGAAGGGCTGTCTGGGGTTGTACTATAGTCTGAAGATAATCATCAGAATTCATGCACTGGAAACTCAATATCCAATGCTGTTGTGTTGGCACTGTGGGCAGAGTATAGGTGGTGATAATGAGGGTAATCCATTAACAGATTAATAAAATAAAGGAGGATGGGAAAAAGCATTTTTATTCTTCTACTTTCTTTCATGTGAGAATATGTGTCCCTCCATTCTGGAGGATACAGGGTTCATGGTGTCAGTTGGAAGCCAAGAATAGTCCTTATGAGAAGTTGAAAACTGATCTTGAATGGTTCAGGCTTCTAAATTGTGAAATGTAAGTATCAATTATTTATAAATGATTCAGTGTGTGCTACTATTTATAGTGGCATAAAGAATCTACTGAGGCTTTTTCCTTGCCCAAAGTCTCAGTGCCAGAAACTCAGCCTGTAGAAAAGAACACAGAGGAAGCCTGGCTACTCCAATGACTTCAGAATGAGACTAGATTTCATTTACTAGGTACTTGGAAGTGTGTACTGAAAACGTGGATCCCACAGAAAAGGAAACTGAAAGGTGGAAAGATAAATTTCCATTACCTGGTGTCTGTTGCAAGTTTCCATAGTCTCACTGTTACTGCACCAAGGAGAGGGTCAAAGCCAGCTTGATTAGTTGAAACTAATTAGCTAACCACCAAACAGCTGTTTCTAAACTCATGCTAAGACAGGCAACCACACTCTAGCCATTTTCCTGTTTGTGCCCCAAGACCTTATCAGCAAACAAAAGAGAGCAGGTGGGTACAAATGTCAGACCAGACAACCATGCCAGAGAGTGCACATGGACAGCTAAAGACCAGTAGAAGAAAGAGAAGAAGAATGTGGGAAGGAGTACTTGAATCTAAGAAAACCTCACACTTACTTAAAGTCAGCAGACTCTTATCTCTAAGGCCAATTGTGGATGACAGAGTATTAAACTTAATAAATATTTCTTTCACTTTGACTTAAACTTTTCACCAGGTCTTTGATAAAGGAAGGGAAGTAACCTGACCCCTAGACTGTAGCAATGACCTGTGAAAAGACCACGAGGACAAACAGTAAAGCAGTCTAGGAGCATGGGACAAGTAATCTACAATCCTCTTTTCCCATCATTTGCCATCGACTTGCATCCTGCATCCTCCCAGTCTTTTTCCCTCTTCTCTCCCTCATGCCCTTGTGCATATATCTCTCAGCTAAATCTTCTTCATGATTTAGGGTTTTAAACTGTCATTCCCCATAGACTGCCTGTAATCATCATGAACGAATTCGATTTTTCTTTTCTTCATTATCCGTGGCTAGAAGTGTTTTTGAAGCAGCAGCCTTTGTTGTTAAAGACACCAGGCTCAAATCTTCCTGCCTCTGAACATGGCCACTGGGAATAGTTTCTTAGCCTAGCTGAGCTGCACTGTCCTTGGTCATAAACAAAAGTGTTGATTTTCACAGCTTAAGAAAATTAGAGAGAAAAACCAGAAAATACTATCCTCAATTCTGGGGTGATGTTCTACCATTCCTTAGCATATTTATCAATCTCACATTATTTTCTAGAGATACTAAAACAAAGTAGTGCAAACTGTCTTTAAAACAACATACATTAATACACACACAATGGTGTGTTGTACAAGACCAAATCAAATTGCTGACAGAACCCTGTTCTCTTTGCAACATGAAAACAGTATGTTGCATTGCTGTTTCCCAGAATTCAATGGTGCTGTCAATCATTGGTCTTCCTTAGGACATAGTTATGTTACTATTAATATCTGTTATATCCTCATGTTTTAAGGACATCAGTCATTAGATTAAGGAAATTCTCTGGTAGCCTTGTCTTCCATCAGTGAGGGTCTGTTACAAATACAGTCACATCCATGACTAGAAGGATTTAAGAGTCCAGCATGTCTTTGGAGTGACATAGTTCAAACCACAGCAGGCTCATATTGATTTCACTAGTGTCACTGCCTGTTTCTGAGCTCTGCTATCATCATTTGAGTTCCCCTGCTTGTTAGCACCAGACTAGGTTTTCCATGCAAAAAGGAAAAGACTTTCTGAATCAAACAAAACTGCAGAAACAGCAACTTCTTAAAGCTTTTAGAAAGAACAAGGAAGCCCAAGACTGCCAGACCCTGAAAGCCAAACAGCTTGGAGAAAGAGATTTAAAGCTCATAAATATCGAAGAGGCCCTGGAACATCAGGGGCATAAGGAACAATTGTAAACACAGCAAAACATAAATAAAGTTGGATTGAGTTCATTGGCTTCACTCCCAGGGCAAAATTATCATCCCCTTTCCAAAAGCAGCATTTAGTACACCATTAGGTTAGAACAGCTATTGTCTTTGTGGAATATATTATATTTTATAGCTTATGACAGGAGTTGACATGACATTGCAGTATTCTGTGTTTCCCTTCTAGTGCCCACAGGTAGGCCCTTGGGAGTTCCTCCAAGCCAGGCCTCAGTCCAAACAAATCTACTTATGCCTACCTAAAGAGATCATCTTCCTAAAATGGTCTCCAACCCTGCTAGGAATATCAAGATTTTATATTTGTTTTACAGCAGAGTAGGAATAAATTGGCATATTACACATGAAAAGAAAGAAAAATGATTCCATATAGTTCCGTATATTAGAATAACCACACATTTACATAGATCTCCTTTGGAACCACGGTTTTCAATGACTTCTAAGTAATTTGCTGCCATGACTATTTTAGTTGAAATACCCTTATTGGCCATTTGCTTTTATTGAAACTTTCCTTAATAAATTTGTTGCAACAACCAACTGTAACAAAATTTATGCACATTTTGAAACATATTTCTAATTTCTAAAATTTTCAGTTGAACAATAAAAATATATTTCTTTTCCCAATGAGAAACCCTGCATGATCTTGAAGACATAAAAGCAACTGCAACTGCCCGGATTTCAAGTCTTGAACTGTCCCTTCCTGCAAACCCATATCAAGGTTAAAGACTCTGAGCACAGACAGACCTTGGCTCTCATAAGAAGCAAGTCAGAACTTGCTTTTTCCTAGAGACCTATGATACTGGGAGCAGAAAACATGCACCACGTACACTATGGTCCTCTGATTAGAATGTCTCAATCAGTCAGGGAAATCTTGCTACATTTCTCCTTTGTATAATCCATCTTTCAGATTCCCATTGAGAAACAGAAGGCAGTCACTCCACGACCCGAATTCACCCTTGTCAAGTCCCAATCAAAAATTTCTCCTAGCTTCCTTCTCTTTTTTGTAAATGAATTCGATTCTTCAGTAGTGTCTTTGGCAATTTAAATGACTGATGAGTTGTTGCATGTTTTTATCGAGATTTGGACAGACTGTACTGCCCTTCTAACCAAGAAAATAAGATAAAGGATTCAGCTACAAACAATCTTACCATGTGACAAAGCAGAGATCAAAACTCAAATTGGGTAAAGTTCCCACTGTCCTTTCTGGCTAAAGATGAGAGCTTTCTCATTAAAGATTGCAACCAATTCTTATCTATGAAGAAAAAGCAAAGAAGACTGAGGGCATGCTGCAGAACAGAATTCATTTATGTTGTCCTAAATTTTATATACATGTGTGTGTGTGTGTGTGTGTGTGTGTGTGTGTTTGTGTGTGCGTATTATTTATATGGCTATTAAAAATGGGTTGATCAGATAAGTGGCCAGAGCATCACACTAGTACTCGTTAACAATGTAGGTCTCATAGCAATGTAGGTCTCAGCCACATGTAGGCATTCTGACTCATTACTACAAAGATTTTTGGCTCACTCTGTTATGTGTTAAGGCTTGAAAATTACTGATCTGTTATAGTAAAGGCGTGAATCCATTTAGCTGCCAGAAACCATCCCATGAAAAAAATCAAACAAAATATCAAACAAACTGAAGTAAAAAATGATTTGTCAAAGTGTTATTATTTTTGTAAGAGACTTTGTGTTCTTCTGGTATGCAGTTGAATTTTTGTGAGACTAACTCACCAAAACGAATTCTAGCAGGCAAGATTTATTTGCTTGATCTTTTATATGCTTAACTATTTAATTTTAGGTATCTTATTTTATTGAAAAGTCATCCAAAGACATGTGTAAAATTTTCACAAAGCATGAAAATAGGTAAATTTGAAAGTTAGATTTTATTCTAGATCCATGTCATTCCTAGAGGCAAGCCTACTAACAGATTATATATATGACATACATAATCATCCAGAAATATTTGTACATGCATATTATTAAAAATATACTGGTAATGTGCAATTCTGCACTTTGATTTTTGCATACATTTCAAATATCACAAGACAGTGAATAGAGAGAGGCCATTGTTGAAGCTTTAAATTTTTGTATAATACTTTTCTTATTTTTTTGCATAAAACTTACCACTGAATGTCATTCAGGATGTGTTTGCTTCTTTTTCTTTAAGTTCCAAATGACACCTCTAGGAAAAACTCACTGCATTTATTTGCATATATGTGCCTCTATGGAAAACAAAAACTGATTCTAAGGAGAGGGTCACTTAGCACATCAATAGATTTTTCCTACTGGATCTTTTTTAAAAATTATTTTATTGGATACTCTCTGTATACACATTGCAAATGTTATCTGCTCCCCCCCCCTGCTCCTATTCCCCCTCTCTCTCCACTTGTTTCCATGAAGTTGTACTCTCTTCCAATCACCCTCTCCACCTCAGTGCCTTGGCATTCCCCTACACTGGGAAAACATGCCTGCCTTCCCTGGACCAAAGTCCTCTTCTCCCTTTGATACCAGACAATGCCATCCTCTGCTACATACGTGACTGGAGCCATGGGTCTCTCCATGTGTGCTCATTGGTTGCTGTTTTAGTCCCTGGGAGCTTGAAGGGTTTGTTTGGTTGATGATGTCCTTCTCTCATGGGGTTGCAAACCCTTTCCTTCTTCAGTCCTTTCTCTAGCAACTTCACTGGGGTCCCTGTGCTCAACCCCATGCTTAGCTGCAGATTCCTCCTCTGTATCAGTACGGACCTGGCACAACCTCTGAAGAGGCATCCATATCAGTTTCCTGCAAGTAAGCACTTCTTGGCATCAGCAATAGTGCTTGGGTTTGGTAGCTGCTTACGGTGTAGAACCCAAGGTGAGGCAGTCTCTGAATGATCTTTTCTTCAGTCCCTGCTCCTCTATTTGACCTTGTATTTCCTCCCCAAGCAAATGATCCCAAGAAAGAAGCTGGAGTCACCCTGCTATTATTGAAAAAAATAATTTTCAATCAAAAGTTATCAAAAAAGATAAAGAAGGGCACTTTTCCTACTCTATCTTAATGACATTTTTATTTAGTGAAGCAGCAACCAGGCAAGTAACTGAAGTCTTTTATCTGCTTGCTCTCTGAGATTCCAAACTTGAAAACATACAGCCTGAAAGGTGGGACTCAGCATGCTTTGCTGGTGTGATACACATTTCTTTAATTGTGACTGCTTGCACACATGTTCACGTTTAGAAGCCATCTGTGTCTAATTGCAAACTGCTTATTATTTTTTTTCTTCAGCCATCTTTGTCTGAGGAGCACAGTGCCCTTTCCTGACTAATTGGACACAACTCTTTCACACTAATGTCTTTATAAATGATCACTTAGAGGAACACATGCTGCAAACATTGTGTCTCATTTTGTCTTTCATTTTTCCCTCTTCTTCTCTTATATTACCTTTTTGTGTGAACAGTTTATACATGAGTCTGGTTCAGATACTCAGACAATATATTTGCATATTTTTCTTGTTATTTTAAAGGTTTATAACTACATTTTATTTATTTTTTATTGTTCTGTGAAAATATCATATATGTACATAGTGTGTCTTAATTCTATTCACCCCGATTTCCTCCAACTCATCCAGAGCCCCTTATCAGCACAGTTCCTCCCAAGTTTTTCTCTTCTTTTTTTTCATAGCCTACTGATTCCAATTCATGCAAACCATATGGGCATGTATGTGGTAGAGTCATCCACTGTACCAAGGGCAACCTACTTACAGCAGCTGTCAATCACCAGTCGCACCACAGTTTGAGGTGGAACCTCTACCGCACCATGTAGTTGGTTTTTTGTTTGTTTGTTTGTTTTTGTTTTTTTTAAACTGGATTGACCATGTAAAGGCCTTATGCATGAAGTCACAGAACTGTGAATCTGTGTGTACAAATGCTCTGTCATGTTCAGACAGCAGCATTTCCTAGTCTTCTTCCTTGTCCCTGCCTTATACATTCTTTCCATACCCTGTTCTTGAGCTGGGCACGGCTGGCGGCTAAGTCATAGGTGTCTCACCTACCACTGAGCACTCACAGTTGTCTATTCTCAACACTAAACAGCCATGTGTCTGTGTCAACCCCTGCATACTGCAACAATAAGTTTCTTTGACCAAGACGGAGAAAAGCACAAATCTATAAATATAAATACTAGAGGGTAATTTGACCACTTGATCATTTAGCAAAGCAGTATGTATAGGGTTTCTCTTTGGAACTATGACTTCTTCAGTCTTGAGATTGGGCCATGTTGTCAGTACCAGCCATGAACTGCTTCCTGTGAATCGCACTGTAATTTCAGTGGACAGTATGATTGGCTACTGCCATAAGCAATCTGGCTATTGAAACAGTGAGAGCATTCTGCCTGACAGGTTGATATTATACCATCCAAGAACCAACTCTGAGTAAGACCACTGATGCCTTTTCTCCCCCGGCAGCCTGTGTAGCATCATTTAGTAATACAAAATTACAAAGCATGAAAGTCTGTTCCTATACCAACTTTGGTTTACTGCCTAGCCTATGTTTATCACTGCTTATGTATTTGTGAATACTTGCTAATTAAATAGAATACAGATTATATATACATATATTCTATTATACATATGAGATTTTATATATGTATGCATATAAAATTATGTACTTTCCTATTTTTCTTTAAAAAAATTATAATGAACCTTTTTACCTTTTATTTTCATCTCTTAAATTCATAATGGAGATATTTCACTACAGAAAGGAGAAAACATAAGGCCTTTAAGTGGGGAGATGGGGAGAGGGTAATGTAGAGGAAAAAAATAAGATATAATTATAGGAACACTACTTTGTAAGATTGCCTAAAAATACACCATACAGGATAATATTGCTCTCAAGAGCTGTAGACTGGAAGAAACTCTAGTGCCAGACCTTGAAAACCCCCCTTAAGTTTTTGGTCAGACAGGGAGGTATAAAGCTTCTCACAAGGTTTGATTTGTACTCATTTGATGGATCATGGTATAAGTTATGATAACAATTAAATAACACAATATTATCTTATTCCAATACTGTGGAATCCATGTAAATATAGTGACCACATTCTTTAATTAGAGTAATTGAGCATTCCTCCCCTAGGATTTCAGTGAGATCACTTGTTTTCATCTTTTGCTCAGTCTCACATTGTACCATTGCAGTCTCACAATGTAATATCGGTTCTTTTGTTTAGGTTTGGTTTTTATTACTTTTATTTTTTACAATCCCGTCCTTACCCCACTCCTGGTCTGCATTCCCACAGTTCCTCATTTCATTTCCCCACCTCCACCCTACCCCCTACCCCACTCCTGTCAGGCCTCCTCACTCCCTGGGGCCTCAAGTCTCTCTCACGGAGGCAAGACTAGTCAGTCCTCTGCTATATATGTGTCAGAGACTCGTATCTCCTGGTGTTTGCTGCCTCTCAGTGTCTGAGAGATCTCTAGTGTCCTGGTTAGTTGAGATTACTGTTCTTTCTTTGGGGTCACCCTCCTCCTTAGCTTCTTCCAGCCTTTCCCTAATTCACCCACAGGAGTCCCCAACTGCATAAGGTGGAGTAAAAAAACCTCTAAAGCCTGGTGAACTTTAAAAATTTTTACTTTTTTTTCCATTTTTAAAACTAATCATTTTATCTACTTATATCTCAAATAATATCCCACTTCCCAGTTACCCCTCCACAGCCCCTCGATTTGACATTTGCCCTCTCCCCCTCCCCTTTGCCTCTATAAATGTGCACACCCACCCACCCTCTCTTACCCTACCACTCCAGCATCCCCCTAAACTGGGGTATTAAACCTCTATAGGACCAAGGACCTCCCCTCTCACTGATGTCAGACAAGACCATCATCTGCTACCTGTGTATCTAGAGCCATGAATTCTTCCCTATGATGGCTTAGCCATGAAAGGCTAGGCTTACAACCACAAAATACGATTTTTAATTCTTTTTAAATTTTTATATAATGTATTTTGATAATATTCATGCCCTTACCCCATATTCTTCAATATTAGCCACCATCTCTAAATCTACCCAGCTTCATGTTCACTTAATCAAAAGAGTTAAATTTGTATTAATCAATCCTCTCAGTGTGCTTGACTGACCAAGATGATCACACACCCATAAATAACCTCTCATCCCTCTACCCTTGCTTTTGTAAGCAATCTGACTCTGTGGAGACAGTTCATTATCCAATTACTATCTTATCTGGTCCTTCCTCCAGGAATCAGCTAGGCCAATAGTGAAGGACAAAGGAAGAAAGAGAACTTTTACTTGTCATTTGGTAGTAACTTAGAGAAAACTAACTGACTTTCTATTCTCTACTTGGTATCACATGCAAATACGTGCTCAACTATAGGTGAGACTTTATGTTCACCCCCCACCCCTCATGGTAGGATTCTTTTCAGCTTGATCTTGCATATACTGTCATAATTGTTATCCTCTAGAGCTAGGACCTATCTTGCCACAGATTCTTGGCCCTGGTATTGGTGCTAGGTTTGAGCTTTATCTTGTGAATTAGGCCTTAAATCCAATTAAAAATTGATTAACATTCCTTATTGTGACACTGGTCATATCTTGCCAAGACAGTCTTTGTTGTAATTTATAGTGTTCATAAATGAATGATTGATTTTATCTTCCTGGAGCATGCATAGCACTTTCCAGCATCAAAAGTTAGTAGAAATAAAGCTTCATGATCACTGCTTGTAGAAGATTTTAATCCTGCTACATGGCTATTCTGACAAGGAATCACATTTAAGGACCTTCTAGATCTATATTATCTGGCCAGAATGTAGAAATGCCTGAGATTACTGTGTGATCTGGATGGAATACACACAGACACACACACACACACACACACACACACACACACAGACACACACACACACACAAACTGATTACACATCTTTAATCCCTTGTTTGTAAAAGGAAGCAGCCATGTTTAAGATGAATGTCTATTGAGGAAGAGATAAAGTGGCACATCAGAGAAAGAGTCATCATCATGAATCAGACAAGATACAGAATATACTCAGCTCAGGTGAGTACAGGAAATAGCAGCAAAATAGAGAAAACGGGGCTACATAGTTTGTGTATGGCAGCTTTAGAAAGATAGCTTGCAGAGAGAACAAGCTAGACACAGGTAAGGACAAAGCCAGAGAATGAGAAGGAGCCAGAAGATTAGAACAAATAGCCAAAATTAGTGTGAGACCAGGAAGAGCAATTGGGTCAGAAATCAAGAGAAGCCAGACTGAATCAGTCAACTTGGAAAAAATTGATTGTACAGAGGCTAGAGGCTTCTAGACATAGGCCTAGAGATAAGTTTAGCAAAGAAAGAAATGTCTTGGATTTCACCTAAGCCATGAATTTGCACAGTTAAGGTAGAGCTAAGGTACAGCTCTCATCTCATCTCTTTAACTGCAGAAACAAAGGTGACATTAACAAATACCACTTGATTTTGCCAAGTTTTAAGGTTTTAGAACTGAGTGTCTTCAATAATATGGTCTAATAAGTTCTGGAGGCCAACTGAGAGCAACAGAAATAGACTAAAGTGTTTGGGGACATACAACAGTATATAGTAGCCAACAACTCAAAAAGAGGTAAGCTATGTCAGTTGATTGGGTTTTTGTTAGCTAACATGGGATGTGAATTTGGGGTATTACCTACACATTATTGGGTAATCCCAATAAAAATCATTATATATATAAATATATATGCATATATATATCGTAAATAATGACTTTTGGATTTTTCTACTAAATTGTGCACATATATGCTTTGTCTAAATTTACTTTATTTGTAGTTTATTTTTTTTCTATAAATGATTCAAATTTGTTTTATTTTTTTTTTTTTTCTTTTTTTTACAATGAGCAAAATGTACGTGTAAAACAGGGTGTAACCCAGAATTTGTCAATGTGTTCTTGGTGTGTAAAGATTGAGCATGACTTTTTTTGTTGTTGTTGTTTTGTTTTCTTTTCTTTTATCTTGAACTTCACACAGTCTGTGAGTTGTTTCTGGGGCAGTGGAAGCCTCTGGGGTTAGCATCCCACTATCAGTGACTGCATATTATGTCTGTTCTTTTGTGACTGGGTTATTTCACTCAGGATGATATTCTCTAGATGTAGCCATTTTCTTAAAAATTTGTTTAAGTCATTGTTTCTGGTGGCTGAGTAGTACTCCATTGTGTAAATGTACCACAATTTTTGTATCCATTCATCTACTGAAGGACATCTGGGTTCTTTCCAGCTTCTGGCTATTATAAATAGAGCTGCTATGAACATTGTGGTGCATGTATCTTTGTTGTGTATTAAAGTGTCTCTGGGGTATATGCCCAGAAGTGGAATAGCTGGGTCTTCAGGTAGTATTATGTCCAATTTTCTGAGGTATCCGCAGACTGATTTCCAGAATGGTTGTAGCAGTTTACAACCCCACCAACAGTGGAGAAGTGTTCCTCTTTCTCCCCAACCTCGACAGCATCTGCTGTCATCTGAGTTTTGGATCTTGGCCAATCTGACTGGTGTGAGGTGGAATCTCAGGATTGTTTTGATTTGCATTTCCCTGATGGCTAAGGATGTCCAGCACTTCCTCAGATGTTTCTCAGCCATTCGATATTCCTCAATTGAGAACATTTTGTTTAGTTCTGTACCCCATTTTTAATAGGGTTGTTTGATTCTCTGGTGTCTAGCTTTTTGAGTTCTTTGTATACATTGGATATTAGGCCTCTATCTGATGTGGAGTTGGTAAAGATCTTTTCCCATTCTGTTGGCTGCCATTTTGTTTTCTTGACAATGTCCTTAGCCTTACAGAAACTTTGCAATCTCATTAAGTCCCATTTGTTAATCTTTGACCTTAGAGCTTGAGCCATTGGTGTTTTGTTCAGGAAATTTTCTCCTGTGCCTATGTGTTCTAAGGTTTTCCCTACTTTCTCATCTAATAGTTTCAGTGTATCTGGTTTAATGTGGAGATCTTTGATCCACTTACACTTGAATTTTGTACAAGAAGATAAGAAAGGGTCTATTTTCATTCTTTTGCATGCTGAGTGCCAGTTGGACCAGCACCATTTGTTGAATAGGCTGTCCTTTTTTCATTGAATATTTATGGCTCCTTTGTCCAAAATCAGGGGACCATATACCTGACGGTTCATTTCTGAGTCTTCTATTCTATTTCATTGATCCACGTGCCTATTTCCGTACCAGTACCATGCAGTTTTCAGCACAATTGCCTTGTAATATAGCTTGAGGTCAGGGATAGTGATTCCCGCAGATATTTTCTTGTTGAGGATGGATTTCGCTATTGTAGGTCTTTTGTTATTCCATATGAAATTGCACATTGATCTTTCCAATTCAATGAAGTACTGGGTTGGAATTTTGATGGGGATTGCATTGAATCTGTAGATTGCTTTTGGTAGGATGGCCATTTTAAAAATGTTGATCCTTCCAATCCATGAGCATGGGAGATCTTTCCATTTTCTGAGATCTTCCTCGATTTCCTTCTTTAGAGGTTTGAAGTTCTTGTCATACAGGTCCTTCACTTGCTTAGTTAGAGTCACACCAAGGTATTTCATAGTTTTTGTGACTATTGTGAAGGGTATCTTTTCCCTAATTTCTTTCTCCACATGTTTGTCCTTTGAGTATAGGAAGGCTACTGATTTGTTTGAGTTAATTTTGTATCCAGCCACTTTGATGAACTTGTTTATCAGCTGTAGGAGTTCTCTGGAGGAGTTTTTGTGGTCACTTAAGTACACTATCATCATGTCATCTGCAAAGAGTGATGTTTTTACCTCTTTCTTTCCGATTTGTATCCCCTTGATCTCCTTTTGCTGTCTAATTGCTCCAGCCAGGACTTCCAGTACTATGTTGAATAGGTAGGGGGAGAGTGGGCAGCCTTGTGGAGTCCCTGATTTTAGTGGGATTGCTTCAAGTTTCCCACCGTTAAGTTTGATGTTGGCTGTTGGTATGCTGTATATTGCTTTTATTATGTTTAGGTATGGACCTTGGATTCCTGTTCTTTCCAGGACTTTTAACATAAAGGGGTGTTGAATTTTGTCAAATGCTTTCTCAGCATCTAGTGAGATGACTATGTGATTTTGTTTTTTGAGTTTGCTTATATGGTGTATTACACTGATGGATTTCCTTATATTAAACCATCCCTGCATCCCAGGAATGAAGCCTACTTGGTCATGGTGAATGATCGTTTTGATGTGTTCCTGGATTCGGTTTGCAAGGATTTTATTGAGTATTTTTGCATCAATGTTCATAAGTGAAATTGGTCTGATGTTCTCATTCCTTGTAGGGTCTTTGTGTGGTTTAGGAATAAGGGTTATTGTAGCCTCAAAAAAATGAGTTAGGTAGTATTCCATCTGATTCTATCTTGTGGAATAGTTTGGAGAGTATTGGTGTTATGTCTGCAATAAATGTCCGATAAAATTCTGCATTGAACCCGTCTGGACCTGGGCTTTTTTTGGTTGGGAGGCTTTTGATGACTTCTTCTATTTCTTTAGGTGTTATGGGATTATTTAGATGGTTTACTTGGTTAGGGTTAGGGTCTAAATTTACTTTATTTGTAGTTTCATTTGAATAATGGATTGTTGTTTTGACTGCATCCAACAAGCAGAGCATATGTAAAAATTAAAAAATGAACAATAAACCTATAAAAACATTTTTCCTCCTTTGATTCAGAATTAACCAGCATACCAACTTGTAAACATATATTTCTTATGGAAATAGTTTTAACATATATTCAGAGATTGTTAAAAAGTTATTGTTTTTCACATGGACTATCTAAACACATATAATAAAATATATCATCTGGTACATTTTGGATTTATTGTGTTCTCTTTCACTGATATGCTTTTAATAGTTTTCAGATCAAAATGACAATCTGTAATTATTTTATGCACAATGCTATATAGAATTACATGGTATGAATATCTTTCACTTTATTTGTGGAAGGGATTGCTGCATTAGCTCAGTTTGCCGCATTTGCTTTTTTAAACAGTACTGTAATAAATGTATTTTCAATGCATGACAGAATCAACATAATCAAGTCTCTATTTACTAACTAATGACATTTCTGGATCAGAGTGGAGGAACACTTTCAACTTTAGTGGTTAATTTCAAAATGAATAATAATTTGAAACTAACAGAAAATTACTGCCAGTTCTTGGAATTCTGCCTCAAAAAAAAAATAGGATCTGCATTGTAAAATAATACTCTGTGTGTTTAATTTTCCTTTCCCATACAGTAATTGACAATTAGCAACATTTCCATAGCAACACCAATTATATCTTCTTTTATAATATACTAATTCAAATCATTTACGCATTCCTGTCCTAGTTGACTTTCTCTTGCCATTTTAAAATCACTAATCAAAATCAAATTGGAGAAGAAAGGGGTTATTTGACATATGGGTTACTGTCCATTATTAAGAGAAGTCAAGGCAGGAAATCAGGGCAAGAAAACATAAATATGGAAAGACACAAAAACCACAGAGAGATGCGAACTGCTGCCTACCTTCTTCTGGCTTGCTCAGATATTCTTATAGAATCTGGGGTGGGCCTGTCTAGGGATAGCACTGATCACAGTAGACTGAGCCTTCTCACATTAATTAGCAATTAGAAAATGCCCTACAGACATTCCCACAGGCCAATCAGATGTAGACAATTCTTTAATTGCTTTTCCTTCTTCCCAAGTGACTCTAACAAGCAAACTCATATTGGGATTTTTAAAATTTTACACTGTGAAAAGTTATTAATATATCCCAGAGAGTAATCCCTTGTTTTTATCTTACATGTATGAAAAGTTTTATACCAATTTGCTGTTTCTCTTTTGGCTCTTTTGGAGATGTATTTGTGGAAACGGAGACCTGACAGTAATGTAATTCAATGTATTTTCTTTAATATTTCTCCAAATTTTGTCTTAAGAAATTTTCTTCAACTCCACCAACAAGGAATATATTTTTATATCTCTGTCTAAAAATTTTTTAAATATAATTATTCACACAAAATCAAACTTAATCTATAGATTTTAAGCAGAAACAAATTTTACATAATTTTTATATTCATAAGTTGTAGTCATCACTAAATATTGAGTAATTATTCTCTTCTGCTGAGATCTCCACTGTCACCTTTTACCTAAAGCTTCCTGACTCAACTTCCCTTTTAATTAAACACTATTTTTTAGCTCCAGTTTATTAATATATTTATTTACATTGTTTTGTATATCACTCTCCTGGCTATCTGTCTTTCTGACCCTTTTTTGAAACAGGAGGTTTCAGTATATAGCCCTAGCTTGTCTAGAACTCATTATGTAGACCAGGATGGCTTCAGACACAGAGAGGGCAGCCAGACTCTGCCTCCTGAGTGTTAGGATCAAGTGTGAGCACCATCACACCTGGACCAATATCTTCACCATATCTGGGCCAATATCTTCACCACACCTGGACCAATATCTTCACCACACCTGGACCAATATCTTCACCACATCTGGGCCAATATCTTCACTTTCTCAGATGATATGTAATTTTACTTTATCTTCCCTGATGATATTTGTTCTGTATAATAATTGCTAATGTAGTCATTGGTCACAGCTTTTCTCACCAATTCAAATTACACACCACACCCTCCCCCTGCACACACGCTCCTCACTCTTGATTGATTGAACTAAAGATTGATTAATCTAAGATACACCTAATAAATGGCCAACTTGGACTGCCTGTCTTTCACCCAGCTTGTAAATACACTATTACTGGGATGAAACTACACTGTTCCCTTCTCCTTTCAGTGGCTGCTTCCAAGTTGCAAAGCTGAGTCACATCTGTGCAAAAGTAATCCTTCTGCCTGAAAGACCTGAAGTATTTGCTACCTTACTTTTAAAAATATGAATGAGGATCACTTGGAGGGTCATTTTACTTTTATGATACTAGTGTTCTATAAACAGAAATAATGGGAACCTCACATATTATTGTGTTAAAGTTTTAAAAGAAAATTTCAAAGCCTCCTTCTATAAAAAGTTATGTTTTGTTAGACTTACTCCTAGATGCTTTGTTTTCTAGCAACTATCAATCAAAATTCAGTTACTATCACTTCTAAATTTTAAAGATAGTGAATAGAAAAGCCATTGGTTTTTCTGGAGGATGATGTATATAGAGATTACTAACGAATTTGCTAAGATGACTTACTCAATTTTTAAAAAATCTGTACATTGCCTATATTTTAATAATATTTATCTTAATAAAGCCATATTCTTGCACTTGTGAGCAGAAACAGTGGTGCACAAAATCACTGTGAGTTAGAACAAGGGTCTGATCATACCCTGTCTGGATCAATAGTTAAGAGATGTTGTGCAGTATCCAGCAATGCATATTACTTTATGATTAACAATAGCTATTGAGAGAGAAAAATTCAATTATTTTATTGTTTTTAAATTGGCATCTAAATCTCAAGACAAATACCTATTAAAAATTTAAATCTAACTGAACTAATCAATGTAAGTATTGGTTATTTTCTTGATCTGGAGATACCTTAGGAAAAATATCACTTAGAAATGGTCTAGCACATTGCAAGAGCTATACAGCCTACAACAGCACAGAGAACCTTAGATTATTTTTCCATTCTCATTAACTCCTGCTAATATTTCATGGACGAGTTATTTCACAGTATAACCATATTTTCAAGCACCACAAGCATAAGCAAATATTCAAATGAAGAATCTATTTTTTGTAAAAGAAATTGGACCTTATAAAGGTTATATGTTTTCTGCAGTCTCTCTGTCACCTACCAAGGTTACTTTAAGGAGTAATTGCCCCGTATCCGTGGACTAGAAGGGTAGGTAACCCTAATTACATGCATGCTTGGCTCAGTTCTTCTAATGATTTAAAGGAATGATCACAGAATTAACTTGTTGGCTAATCAGGGCCTGCTTTCTCTGATGAACTAAGATTGGTAGAATGAAATTCTCCCTTAGGAAAAAAGCCAGTGCTGTACTGCTAAGGATGGGTATGAAATGATGAAATGCTGTGCGCGCTGAGTTTGAAGAATCCATGGTATGTCTCTAAATGATCCCTTAGTTGAGATTGACAGGGAAGAAAAACATAGAAGGAATGGTGGCCACTAACATTTTAATGATAGCATGGGTAAATGTTTTATTGGTTGATCAGTTGCTTAGCTAATTCATTAACTTATTTTTTGTGCTGATGGCTCAGTATGTGAACTTGAAGCTGGTGCTTCATGACTATGATGTGTGCCTGCCTGCCTGCCTGCCTGCCTGCCTGCCTGCCTGCCTGCCTGCCTGCTGCTGTGTTCCCTACCATGATGACCATAGACTCCAGTATATTGCTTTCTTTCCCATTTGTCCTTAGTCATGTGTCTTATCTTCGAAACGAAAGAGTAAGACATGCCCCATCCTTTCACCTAAGTAGACATCTTAGTATCCTCAAGAGCCTTGTGTTCTAGTACAAGTACTGCTTAGTTTCCGGCTTTGAGTTTCCTTAATTGACTTGTGCATAGCTTCCCTTTGAAAACTGCAGGACTTTAACAGAGCTCAGATAGTTCTCCTCGGAATGGAAAGCCATCAGCTTTATGCTAGACTGCTGTCTGTATTTCTTTGTATGTTTGCAAAGACAGATACATGGGAACCAACCTCAGTTCTTCCTGAGCGACTACAGGAAAAACAGCCAGATAAAAATTCATTGAAGCTAAACAACTAATTTTATCTCATATGCTTACAACCACTTTGTTTACTCTGAAGTCCTAATAGCCTGGCTTCCTCCCTATCTAACTGCTTTGACAAGCACTCTACCTAAATATTTAGATCAGCACACACAGCTGGATGGAAGGCTTCTTTTCATAGCACTCCACTCCATTAACTCATTCTCTACAATGGCATACTGGAGAAAAACCCATTATAAATAAGAGTTATAAATTACATGAGGAAGACTACATTTTCTCTTACAAAGAGTGAGAGAAAGCACACCAAAAAAATCTTCCCTAAACTGTTGCAATTTCTTCTCACTGTAGGGTCTTCCCTCAACTTTATTGTGGTATAGATGACAGATATTGTAGATACTTATAAATGTAATTTACATATATATACATTGTGACAAATTTTATATATGCATGTGAGCTAACATATCCATCACCTCATATAGTTAACGTCTTTGTGTATACATACGCGTCAGTAGTAAAAACAGAAGTATTCTCATAATTAATTTTCATGGTTATAAAGCACAGCTGTGCACTATAACTAAAATGTCCATCAATACATATGCACCATGAAAATTAATGGAAGTTTGTGTCCTTCAATCAATACCCCTATCTATTTATTAATGTCACGTTCAGTAACAACCATTCTACAGTGTAACATGCATTTCTCCCCACCCCCTAAGTTTTTTTTCCCCTTTTTATTGGATATTCTCTGTACTTGCATTTCAGATGCTATCCCCTTTCCTCCCACTCCCATCCCCCTCACCCTCCCATTGCCTCCATGCAGGTGCTCCCTCTCCCAACTACTCTCTCCCACCTCAGCACCTTCTCATTCCCCTACACTGGGTAAATATGCCTTCTCTGTACCAAAGGCCTCTCCTCCCATCAATGCCAGACAATACTATCCTCTGCTGCATATGCAACTGGAGCCATGGATCACTCCATGTGAAATTACTGGTTGGTGTTTCAGTTCATGGGAGCTGTGGAGGGTTTGGTTGGTTGATAATGTTGCTCTTCCAGATGAGAATGGTTGAAGCTAACCATCGGACTGAACACGGGGACCCCAGTGAAAGAGCTAGAGAAAGGACTGAAGGAGGTGACATGAATATCTCGATTCAACATACATAGGACAGGTGCCATTCTTCTTCCTATGCTTGCTTGAAGTATTTAACACTATGCCCTTGGGTTCACCTAGGTTGTCAGAAATGACAAGGTGTCCTTCTTTTTAAAGCAAAATAAAACTTTATTTTGCACACGTCAACAATTCCTATGAATTTGTCCACGTTTGTTGCTCATATATATTATTTGGTATGATAAAACAAGCATAATACACATACTTGTTGAGGTACAGTTTTAATTCCCTTTGGGGCTGTGCCTGAAAGTGGCAATGCTTATATGGAAAACAGTTCTGTTTTCAGTTTGTTAGTGGAACCCCCAGTCTCACCCTTCACTGAAGGTTCATAAGGATTTCCTCATCTCTACACCGTGAAAACATTTGTTGTCTCTTATATTTTTTATAATGACTATTGTGATGGGTTTGAGGTAATATCTCACTGTGGTTTTAAGTTGCATTCTCTCGATTATTGGCAAAGATCATAGAACTTTTATCCAAGTTTTATTAGAATTCTATGTATTTTTATATAGGTAATAAGAATTACATATTTTGAATGCTGAACATTATCAGATAATTACTAGAAATTATTAAACATATCAGATAATAATAATTCTTCTTTGACCAAAAATGTTGTAATATGTTTTGATAACAAAGAATATGTTACATTTAGCTTCACAGCTCCTATGCAATATTTCTTCTACTTTTTAACACAACTTGAATCTTAGATTTTCTACAAAGTATAAAAAAAGGATTATTGTAGTACTTGCTTTTATGTTTTCTGTGTGACAGCAATACATGAGAACAGTAACTTCAGAAAGGAAAGATTAATTTTGGCTTACAGATTCAGAGTTTTAAGCTGTTAGGGTGGCAAGGCATTAGAGATCAACTCATAGTGATAGGAATGTGTTGGGAAGCTGAGCACATCACCGTGGACCAGGAAGCAGAAACACAGGTCTGAACCAGCCTAGAGGCCACCCGGTAAACTTCACAGGCTTGCCCAGTGTGAATTATTTCCCACTAATATGCCCCTAGCTTCTAAAGGTTTCACAACTTCCCCAAAAAGCATTACCAGCAGAGCAACAAACACTGAAAACATGAGGCCATGATGAGACAGTTCAGAGTCACACCAAGACATTTAAAAGTTCAATAGGAATTTTAATAAATTTACATTTCTATTGTTTGCAGGGGTATTTTAACGGTATCAATTTTATTAATTCATGAATATGAAATTTATTATAATTTGCCTTCTAAGTTTTAATATGAACAATTTTCACATCAGTGAGTTTTATAGTTTTACACTATGAATTGTTATCTTTAGATTCTTTTATCTTTTGTATACCTACCATAGGTCTGTGTATGTATGTGTGTGTGTGTGTGTGTGTGTGTGTGTGTGTGTGTGTGTGTGTGTGTGTGTGTATGTTGTTAGCTTGGGGCTTATTTAAAACATATTATAGTTTTATTTAGCTGGTAATTTATATGATGTCTGAACTACTTTGGTTTACATCCTAAACCATTTCCTATGTTACTGTAATAAGAGTTTGCTTTTTTATATTATATATACATTCATAAGTTTTAACTTTGACTTTTATGTAAGGGTCAAAAGAACATTAGTGTCATTAGCCCAGTGTCACTGTAGGCAGTATATGCTTCCTGGCGAGATGTATGCTTTTGTGTGTATTTGTGTTGCTATTCTGTTCTTATTCACTTTCAAGAATGTCATTAACCACTTCTTCTCAGGAGATCTACTTGTAATGAACAATCTGGGGTCGCTTTTTTTTAGATATGACTATTTCTCCTTCTTTTTTTTTTGAGGATAATTTTACACACTCTCATATATTCTGGAGTACCAAGTTTTATTTCTTTCCACATTTGAATATATCATTCAGTTGTCTCCAACTATGGAGGTTTTCTGTTAGGAAATATACAGATTTTCTCATGTAGATTCACTTTTATGAGGGAAGATACTTTTGTGCTAATTGCTGTTTGTTCTTTTTTTTTCCTTTTTCTGATCTTGACTTTAGATGCTTGTTTATAATATGTCTTAGATAAGATAGCTTGGTATTCAGCATTTTGAAGTTTCTTTGAGTACCATAGATTTGCATGCTTATCTCCCTTTGTTTTTGGATTTTTTTTCTGGTATTATTTCTTTAAATCAGCTTTCTTCTTTCTCTTCTCCATTCCTTCTAGAATTCCTGTGCCATGTGTGTTTTCACTTCTTGGTGTCTTCTAAGTCACAAAGGGTTTATTCGTTCTCTTTTATTATTTTTTCTTTATTCCTTTATTCTGGATAATTTCAACTCCTCTTTTTTGCATTCGCTGACTCTCCTGAATGACTAAGTCTGCTAATAAAACCCTGTATGGAATGCAACAGCTCAGTTGATGTATTATTTAGTTCATCGTTTTCTAATTTTCTGTATCTTTGGTGGATTGTATTTCCTCTGTATTGATTCAGAACTCTTTTTTTTTTTTTTTTTTTTTGCCATTTTTGTTTTTTTATTGGATATATTTTATTTACATTTCAAATGTTATCTCTTTTCCTAGTTCCCCCTTCATAAATCCCCTATCCCCTCTTCCCCTGCTTCTATGAAGGTGCCCCCCCCATTTTCCCCTCCCACCTCCTGCCCTGACATTCCCCTACATTGGGGCATCTAGCCTTGGCAGGACCGAGGGCTTCTTTTCCCATTGATGTCCAACATGGCCATCCTCTTTTAGTCATCTCTCTATGTCCTCTTGTACTGCACTCTTTTCTTCTGGACAATTGCTTTAAATTACCAGGCAACCCACAGATTAAACTTCCTTGGAAATTGTCACGTGAAAATTACTTTTGTTTCATGGTGATATTTGTGTGCTCCCTGTAAATTTACATTAATGTCTTATTAACTGAGGAACAATTATGTCTTCTAGACTTTACAAACTGTACTGAGTGAGCAAAGACCTTCACATGGACCAAGTAAGGATGCTGGTGGGATGATTTGAAATAGTGATGGCTCCACCGAAAACTCAAACCCTGCTAAAGACTAAGTGTCCTTTGTATTCCAGTTGTACCCCAGTTTTCCACAGTATTGATGTTGAGAAATGGGATCTTCAGGCAACAAAGTTCAGTAGATGGGACTTAGGTCTATTGCTGAGTGACTTCTGAAGGGACTGTGGGATCAAATCATCTTTATCTCTTTAGTTTTGTTCTGACAACCAAAAAAGTAAGTTTCAACAATGTTTCTGCCAATGACAACTGGGATATGGTGATAATGACAAGGAAAGTTAAATACTGAATGGACTTTACCCTCCAAAATAGTTCTTTAAATACATATATCCTGTTTATTAGTTAGCCTGCTTAAAGTACACCACTATATTAACAACAGAAAAATGACTAACACAGTACATTTGTCAGGAAGTACTTGCTTCAACTGAGCTTGACTTGGCCATAGTGACAGAAATTCGGTTTCCAAAGATGTGGGCATATATATATATATATATATATATAGCTGTTGGAGTTTTCAGTTGTAGAACATATTTGGATCTTCTTGTCTTTTTCCTCTATTCAAATATAATGGATTTGCTTTGGACATCATGCCTACCATTTTGACAGGATTCTGCTGGTGCCATCTCTGGTATATAAGAATAATAATAAAAAAAAAATCCATGTCTTTCTAAAAGCATTGCTACAAGAAGCTCAGTTTCTCACAGCATGGTTCTGATTGTAACATGAGTGTGCATGAAGCAGTCATATTTAGGGGTACTCATAGTTACCATAGTTGCAGTAAATGCTGGTAGGTCAACTGTGGTGACCTAGCAATATTTCTTCTTCCAAGGGAGCCCGTGACACCCAAAATAGCCATTGAAAGACCCTTTTTGGTTTTCTAAGATTCCCCACTGAGCAGGTCACTAAAGACCACAGTGATATCTGTCCATAGACTCTGCTGGAAACTCACTGCCTTTCTTCTATGACCTGAGAATCTCTAAACATCTAAGGTAAGTTGCTCTTCCCATTATTTGGATGGACTGATAATGAAGCAGATCCCTAGCCAAACATCCAAAATGTGGGAAGCTGGCTGCTTACTCCTTTCCCAGTCAGCAGAATGCTGGACCAGGAAGATCCTTCTCAGTGCTAAACTACATCTGTCCATCTGTCTAAAGATGTGATGAGCGAGGCAAAGCAAACTTATCTTTTGCTTACTGTTCTCTGTGGTTAGTGTCCAGTCTTTTCTCTGTTGGATTGCTGCAGTTTCTTTTCCTATTATTTAGTAAGTGTACACGTGTGTTCTTGCGTGTTTGTGTGTGTGTGTGTGTGTGTGTGTGTGTGTGTGTGTGTGTGTGTGTGTGTGTGTGAAAGCACAGTCACATCTGTATGATTTTATCCTAATACCCCTGTGGAGGTTAGAAGACAACTCGCTAAGTCAATTCTCTCCTTGTACTGTGTCCTCTGAGAGTAGAACTCAGACGGTCAGGTTAGCAGCAAGCACCATTACTGACTGAGCAATCTTGCTCACACTTTTGCTACACTTTTTAAACGGAACTCCTATACTTTCCCAGAGCCATCAATTATTGGAATATCACTGTCTAACTGGGCTTTTATTTTCTACTATAGGGACATGGTAGACAGAGCTGCAGGCTTGTCTGCTCTTCTCTCACTGAACTCATCATCTCTCAGACAGCAGACTGGCTCAGATTCTATCGCATTCCAGGGGCAATCATAAAGCCAAACTTAGGATTGGGTAGAAATATTACAAAATGTAATATTATGCTAATATATGTCAATAAAAGCTGCCAAATGTCTACAAGAATAGACTTTAATGAAGTGAGATTTAAAAAGAAAGTTGTTTTTGGTCTGCCTGATTTCGTTTCCATGGATGAGCACACTGGAGATGCTGACTCATGTGCTCACAAGACTGCAAAGGATGCTGACTGTTGGACCCCCTGAAGCTAAATCTGAATTTTAAAGCAGACTTATCAGATGTGACTTGCAGGACCACCCCCTCCACTGCTGTTCTTCAAGGAACACAGCTGCTTCTTATTTTCCCAAAGCTGTGATGTGTGCATCAGTGAAGCTGAGATTCTGAGTGGTGGAGGGCAACTGAGGTACTTGTTGCAATCGAGGAGCAGTGACTATTCTAGGTACTAAGCAACAGAACAGCAGTTATTACCGTAGTCCAACCTACACAGTACATTGCTTGGAAGCTAATTCATCATGGAGACAAACAGATGGGGGGAAGGGAGGCAGACAAGTCTTATCAGTTCACTCCATCAGTTCACTGACAGTTACTTCCTCTTCCACTTCCTTCTCCTTCCTCTGTTTCTCTTCCTCTCTGTCCTCCCTCCCCCTCACTTTCTTCTTTCCTCTCTCCTCATCTCTCCCTTCTTTTCCTCATTTCCCATCCTTGTCCTTTCTGTCATTCCATTTCTTCCTGGATATAAAGTATAGAAATTTCAAGAGTCGCTATTAAATTTTATTTAACGTATCATGATAAATGGTTGGCCAGAAGAAATAGCTGAGCAGGAATCTTTTCTCAGTCAGGGTCAAGTCTTATTCCACAGAGAATGTACTTGGTTATGAACTGAAACATAGAGTAAGCCCTGCTCCAAAGACAAGGATCCTGTTCACTTCTTGCTCTCATAAGTCCATCAGTGTTTGGCCCCAGTGTACCTGAGAGAAGAATTTACACAAAATCATTCCTGTCAACCAAAGACCATCCTCTGGCAATGAAGTCAGCTCTTAGATGTAGGACAGACAGTGTTCCTAAGAATCAGATGGTAAGAGCTTCCCACTTAGTGAATAAGCTTATATTTTCTTCACAAAGCCTAGGAAGACCATGACCACTAATCATTACTTTATATTTTTTATTTTTATAGACTTTCTCATCTATTAAAATTAGTATTTATATTTTGTATTTATTGCTGTTGAAGTTCAAATATCTCCTTAGTAATTTAAATGCTTGCATTTTGTTTATGTGTTTGTTTTTAGAGACAGGGTATCTCTCTGCCTCTGCCACTTGAGTGGTAGGATTAAAGATGTTTACTATCATGCCTAGCTTTCAGGTTTACATTTTGAGTGTTGCTTTTACTTAAAAATTCTTCTCTTGAGTCATTTCCCCAGCCCCTTCTCAGAAAATGTATTTTGATAATATCCCCCCCCCAGCCTTTCATGGGTACACCCTATTTTCTTACATACCAATACATACACAAAATGGACTCCATTTGTGTTGGTCAATTACTACTGAGCATGAGTATTACCCTTTAATAGTTGATAAACCTAGTGACATTCTATTGGGAGAAAAAATGATCTTGCCTTTCCCAGCAGTTAACCATTGCAAATGGCTTCTTGGCTGGGGGTAGACTTTTTTTTCACTTCCATTTCTCTGCTGCAATTTTGTCTGCTTTGAGCCTGTGTCAGTCTTGTGCATGTTCTTTCAGTCTCTTTGCGATTATATGTGCATTAGTACTGTTGTGTGTTTATGATGCTCTTTCCTTAAGGTCACCTACCACCCTTGACTCTTTCAATCTTTCTGCCTCCTCATTTGCACAGATCATTGAGCCTTTGGGGAAGGAGTGTTGATGAAAAATCCCATTTATGACAGAGTGTTGCAAAGGTTCTCACTCCCTCCATGTTATCCAGTTGTGAGTCTCTGCGTTATTTCCCATCTAACGCAAAGTAAAAGTGTCTCTGGTTAGGGTTGAGGGATGCTTTGGGTTTAGTGAGATGTCATTAGGATTCATTTTACTGTTGTTTCTTTAACAGCCTTAACCAACCATAGAACATCATTTTTCTCCTCTACCTGTTTATTATTTTAGATGTTGTAATGCAATACTCCTACTCCAAAGCACCTAAGTCCAAATGAAGTCTCTTCCCACTTTCAGGTCAAAAGGAATTCTGTCAGCAACACTCTTCATCTGAGTGGTCAGCCTTAGGTATCTGTGACCCAGTATTCAAAACATGAAGGTAAAATGCAAACACATGTAATTTTTGTTTTACTTTATCAGCAATACTATAACATTGAGGGTAAAGGCATACACTGATTCAAAGAAAACAGCTGTGAATTTCTCAGATCAAAAGTTTATAAATGAAATGTTTGGCTCATTCCTCACCTGTGTTTGAGAATTTGAGTTCAGACAGTCTAGTAGCTAAACCCAGCCTAAATCTCTTAGCAGCTTTTTTTTTTTATTAAAAGACAAAGTGAATCAATCCATTTGCAGGTACTCTGGATTCTCAACACCCAGAAAATAAATGTGAATGGTGCCCAGTTGCCCTTGGTCTAATCCTTACTTTCTAGTCATGTGGGTGGTAATGCAATCATGGATAAGTTAATTAAATTAAATGCCTATTTTTATTGTGCAAAAAAAACCACAGAAAATCTAATCCTCCCTGACAGCCTGGAGCTAGATGCTGGTTCTAATGTGATCGCTGCAGAATTGCTACAGCCAAGCTGGATGCCATTTAAGGAGGCAGGAGGCCCATGCTGAATATGTGCAGCTTCTACCCTGGATTTGGAACTTTTTATTAAGCAATCTTCATGACCTGAGTTCGTGCAGGACTGGCCGTGGAACCTTCCATTCTGTTGCTCACGATGCTGTTGAAGAGATATTTACCTTCTCCAGTTATCCTAGAGCCTTGTTTCTGTAATACCTGGAAAATCTGAGGAGCCTTCTCATTTCATTTCTTCACTCCTGGTAGTCCTTGTCCTACATTAGAAATTTTTGAGAGAGAGAATGTGTTTGTGTGTGTTTGTTTCCCTCTCCCCCCTCTTTGTGTGTGTGTGTGTTTGTGTGTGTGTGTGTGTGTGTGTGTGTATGTAAAAAACCTTCTGAGAGCATTAGAAGAGCTTACTCTCTCAACATGTCCTAGGAAGCAAATATAATTTAGGTTCTCTCCTATTATTTTTGAATAAGGACTTTCTTTATAAAACACAACCCTTAGGATGAGAGGTAAACATCTTGTTGTTTTGGTTTGTTGTTTTGTTCTTCTATTTATTCTGTTGATTTAAAACAAAAAACTGGCTCTTTTTTTTTTTTTTTTTTTTTTGGATATACATCTTTGAGGTGATCTGACATCTTATATTCATCCAAGCTGTGATGTGACTATCATTATAAGGTTTTTCCATTTTCTTTTTCTCTGTGTGTTTCCACCATTGTTAACTAATTTTGACTTTATGAAATTCTTAGGCAAATGGGTAGAACTAGAAAATATCCTGAGCAAGGTAACCCAGTCACAAAAGAACATACACAGTATGCAATCACTGATAAGTGGATACTAGCCCAAAAGCTCAGAATAATCAACACACAATCCAAATATAACATGAAGCTCAGAAAGTTGAAAGTC
This sequence comes from Micromys minutus, assembly GCF_963924665.1. NCBI lineage: Eukaryota > Metazoa > Chordata > Mammalia > Rodentia > Muridae > Micromys > Micromys minutus. The sequence goes on from NC_137952.1 coordinate 44,877,329, forward strand.
CTTCTTAGAAGGAGGAACAAAATATTCACAGGAGGAAATACAGAGACAAAGTGTGGGGCAGAGACTAAAGGAAATGCAATCCAGAGTCTGCCCCACCCGGGGATCCATCTCATATACAGTCACCAAACCCAGAAAATATTGTAGATGCCAAAAAGTGCATGATGACAGGTACCTGATAAGGGTGTCTAATGAGAGGCTTGGCCAGAGCCTGAGAAATACAGAGTCAGATACTCTTAACTACCCACTGGACTGTGAAGGAGTTCCCAAATGGAGGAGTTAGAAAAAGGACTATAGGAGTTGAAAAGGTTTTCAACCCCACAGGAAGAAAAACAGTATCAGCCAATCAGAGCACTCAGAGACTAAACCACCAACCAAAGAGTACACGAGGAGGGACCCATGGCTCCAGCAGCATATGTAGCAGAGGATGGCCTTATGAGGCACCAAGAAGAGGAGAGGCCCTTAGCCCTGTGATGGTTCAATATCCCAGTGTAGGGCATTGCCTGGGCAAGGAAGTGGGAGAGAATGGATGGCACTCTAGAGGCAGGGGCCAGGGATGGGAGAATCCTTGAAAGGGGGATAACATTTGAAATGTAAGTAAAGAAAATATTCAATTAAAAATTATTGCATTAAAAAAGATGTCAAATAAATACCATGACAATTTGTTATTTTTCTATATACTCATTTTTTATATACAGAAAACAATTTTTATAAAACACACACACAGAGCTCATTTCTACATCACAACCATTTTGAACCCAAAGCTCTGCCCCTTAGATTATAATATTCAAAATAGACAATCTTTGTTTGAGTTGAATGTTAGATTACCTAGAATAATTTAGGACTGACCCACATTCCTAGGGAATCAGGTGAATTCTAGTTTGATGTGTTGCTTAGGTACAAGAATAATGGAAACCAAACTAAACTATACTGTTTGTGGCCAAGGAGGTTGAATTTCAGGGAGGATTGGAAGCCTCCAAGCTCTGACAATCCACGTCTTCATGTGTTAGACAGGAAAATGATCAGAGCCTATTTTACTTGTTGCTACCTCAGGCACAGGGAGGACTTTGGAAGAAAAAGTCAGAGCTTGTCACACAGTCAGAAAGACACAAGTTCACTGAAAAAAAAAAGTCTAGTGTAGCTGTACAAACTTTTAACTCCAAGCTGGAAGAGGAGACCTGGGGACTCCAGGAGCTCACTGAACCTACTGGCCAGCTCGCAAAGCCTAGTCAGTGAACCAGGGAAAGACCCTGTCTCAAGAACAAAATGAAGGTGGCACCTCTTGAGGTTGTGTTAAACCTCTACAGTCTCACGCTCACATGCATGCACCCATGTGAACACACACCCGCATGCTCTTTTACTTGCACACAGATAAATGGAAATTGAACCACTTGTTTTTTACATCCTTACGATCCTGTTATAGCAGTACTGTCGAAGTGTTCCTTAAAAACAAACTGCAGCAGCACACACACTTAAATGCTTTTCTATTATTTTCTGTATGTCCACTTGTCTCGCTGGCCCTAGATAGAGCTTCCATTCCCACACTGAGAATATGGAGTCTACTGAATATTGGAAACACACATTAAAAAATCATTTAGAGAAGGCAAGAGAAAATAATTTCGTTGGCCAAGTCCTCACTGTGCAAAGCAATCAAGTTAGACCTCAGAACACACTTTTCCCTTTTCCTTTTCTTATTTTAGTTTCTTTCTTAATTTCTTTTAATGACTGAAACATACACAACTGTAATTTCAGCACTGGGGAGACAGAACTGGGGAGACAGAAACAGCTGATCCCGGGGACTTGCAGGCCAGCCAATTTATTCTACACAGCATAGATTGAAACTCAGGCAGCAGCACTGACATGGAAACACACACACACACACACACACACACACACACACACACACAAATGGTGGGGAGGGAATTTATTTAAACAATAATCTCTCAAAAGTTTTGCCAGCCAGTGACTGATCTAATTTGAGGTCTGTGGTCTATGCCATGAGAGGGAGAGCTCACACATAACACTATGACACTGCTTGTATGAGCAGAAGCCAGAGGCTGGTTAGCCCAGAGACCCAGGATGGAACCAAACATGACTATAAAAAAAACTCAATGAAATTTCTAATGATGTTCTGTCATATTCATAGGGATTTGTGCCCAGCCCGATAGTTGTCATAGATGCTTTGTTCAGCAGTTGATGGGAACAGATGCAGAGACCCATGGCCAAATATTAGATGGAGCTAGGGGAGCCCTGCAGAAAGGGGGGAGGACTGTAGAAGCAAGACAGGTCAAGGATACCACAAGAACATAACCCACAGAATCAGCTGAGTAGGTTTTATAAGGGTTCACAGAGAATAAAGTGACAATCACAGGGCCTATATGGGTCTGAGCTAGGTCCTCTGCATAGATGTCATGGTTGTGTACCTTGGTGTTCTTATAGGACTCCTAACAGTGTGAGTGGGGGGAATTTCTGACTCTTTTGCTTGTTCTTGGGACCACTTTTGGGGGGTTGTCTCCTCCAGCCTTCACATAAGGGTTTGTACCAAACATGATTTGGTATGTCATGTTTGGTTGATATCACTGGAGGGCTGCTCTATTTTTATGGGAAATGGAGAAGTGGATATAGAGGAGAAGGTAGATATGGAGTGGTGAGCTACAAGAAAGATTAGAGGGAGGGGAAACTGGTCAGGATGCAGTATAAGAAAAAAGAATAAGTAGAAACAAAGCCAAAAACCAAACTTAACAACAACAAAAGAAGTTTGCTTTTTTATGTTTGTTAACCAGAATATTTTCTACTGGTGTTTGGGGGGAGGAGAGACCATAGATTTGTCAAATTGTCTCTCTCTTACGATGAAGAGCCTAAATGTAACAAAGTACATGCCCAGGGATGACGAGATAGAGCCTGACGGAAGATGTCAATATTGAAATATCCAGTTCATTGATAACTCATGTCACACACTGAGCCTTTCCATGGTTTTTAAAACAGTAGAGGTAGCAAAACCCATTTGACTGGCAAAAGGGAAATTTTATCCCTTTATTTAAGCCCTTTATTTCTACATAAGAATCTTGAAGAGAGTCTCTGCTTTGAAAAATGAGAAAGTGCTGGTTCGTTTTATGTCAAAGATCTGGAGTTCTTTTAGAAGAGAGAACCTCAGTGGAGAAAACACAAGAACAACTTTGGCCTGTGAGCAAGCATGTGGTTAATTCTCTCATGAATTTGGAAGACCCAGTACACTGTGAATGGCAGATGGGCCTGTAGTGGGTGAAAAGTGGGTTGTGCCATGAAGTGCAAACCAGTTAGCAGGTCTTCTTCAGTTTTATTCCAGTTCCTGACTCCAGGTTCCTACCCTGAATTCTTTGAAGGATGGGCTGTAAGCTATAGGATGAAATAAACCCTTTCTTTCCCAAGTTGCTTATGGTCACTGTGTTTTCTCACAGCAACAGAAACCCTAATAAGATGCCGGAGTTACTTCTACCCAGTTAAATACAACTAGCTTCCATCTGTTATGTCTTATCATTTTCTGTCATTTCATTTACTTTAAGAAAGGAATACCTTAAAATGAATGGATACAGTGTAGTTGTTGAATACAAACAAAGGAGATAATCTTTCACCAGCCATCTCATTGCTGATCTAGCTGGTGGATTGTCCTTTCTCCCTTGAACACTGGCCTAATCTTCTCTGAGTTCCTTCTGGACACTTACCCTAATGCATCTTCATCTCCTGAGATAAGGGAAGCACAAAGGGCTAAGGAGCCACAGAAATGGATAGCCCTCCTTGTATAAGGATTGAGACAGCAATGATGCTTCAGTGTCATCAATCAAACATCACAAGGGACAGAGAAAATATTTTCCCCAGGGACTTAATCAGTCAAAGGGACACTGTGTGCCTGATAGTGGAAAGTAGAAAGCAGGCAGCTGTTTCAATTATAATTTATTACTAGCCATTGGCCAAGAAAGATAAGTGGGGTCACAGTAGCTTGACCACAGCTCAAGGCAGGTATTCTGTTTAGGACCATAGAGACCTTGGGTCAGAACACGGGGAGGTGCTCTGTGATTGCACTTAATGAACTTTATATCCACTCCACAGAGGATTTCAATAAGCAAAATGGAGACCAGAAAAAAAGTAGTATTATTTTTGTACTTGGCATGGGAAAAGGAAAAAAGTCTTCAAAATTCTGACTATTCTTCAGCCCAATTCCACTCATTTCTGATGCTCTAGCCTTAGTTTGCAACTCCATCATCCCTGCAGGCTCCCTTTCTCCTGCTCTGGATGTCTTGTCTGTTTACGACCTGAGTTTTGTTCCAGGTTCTTCATCCACTATTACATCACTTTGTTTCTTTTTCATTATTACGACAGTGTATGTGACCATCCAAAATCATCTGCCTCTCTTCTCCCCTGCCCTTCTCTCTCTCTGTTTCTCTCTCTCTCCTTCTCCTCACCCTCCAACTTCCCCCTCCCCTCCCTCTCCCTCTCTGTTTCCTTGCTTTGTTCTCTGCTGCACACTAAGAGAAGCCCCACCTTAATTTCATTATTTCTGTTACCTATATAGGTGCCTAGATGATAATAGACAAATGCAACTTATTGAGTTAGTGAAGTGATTATTTCATGTGTCGCTGCCCAACTTCAAGCCATGTCTTAGAAGGAAAGTGAGAACAATTACCCAACTGAACAACCCAAGAGTATGAGAGAACAATAAGGCCAGAGTTCAGAAGTGCTGCCTGGACTCAGATACTGGGGTAAGGGGTGACCTTGGATTATCAAAGAATGTGCATAGAGCCTATGAGGCAACTGAGATCAGAAAGCCTGGATGCTGGACAAGCTTATGCTTCTTAGAATGTTTCTGTCAATTTGTCTTCTGAAGCACAAATGTATTCCTATGAGCCACCAGCTTCAAGCTTAGCTTTGTTGTCCACTGAACGTCCTTGGCTAAGAAGAAAAAGAAATAGAAATTTTCTTTAAAACTGCCCTTGTTAATATTATGACATAATGGGCTTTAAAAAGACAGGCTAGCTGGGATCATTACCCTTTGTGACTAGGCATTGAGGAGAATTCAAGATAAAAGTTAATTAAAAAGTATATAAGGCACCGTAAAGGCAATGTACTTGTGCATTAGAACATGGCATTAGGGCATCCAGGCAAACATTCAACAGCAATGCAGGGCTTCAGATGAATGACATCATTTCCTTCTCTCTTCGGTGTACCTTATCATGACCATTAAAGAGCCATTTATGGAAGATTTAAAGTGTACAGGGAGATATCCAAGCAATAGCATCATAATTCTGGAGTTCATAGAACTGAGCTGTAGCTTGGTGTTTTTAAACTTCTGAAAGGTTTAATTTTAATAATAGACTATCAAGATATGCTATGCAGTTGGCTGGCTTCTTGAAAATCCATTGATTTCTGCAGTTTTTGTCCTGGGCTTTTCATTTAGTATTCTTGGTGCCATCTACAACCTTTTTTAAATTATAAATGATTTTATGTGTGTTGGTGGTTGGTTGGTTTGAATGTTTGTCTGGGTCCAACATTTGTGAATGATGCTCATAAAAGCTTCAAGAGGGCAGCAGATCCCCTGTAATGTCAGATGATTGTGAGCTGACACACGGATGAGAAAAATCAAGCCTGGGTTTTCTCAAACAGCAACCTATGCTCTTAACCTCTAAGGCATCTCGCCCGCCCCAACATCATTTTGATGTTCATTTTATGCTGTGGATTTCCAAATGATACAGATGTACAATTATAAATGGATGCTTATGGACAATGAATACTTTCATCTTTACTGTGCAGTCCTTGCTGTTAGGATGGGTCTAAAAGATAAGCTTTAGCCAAGGCATTGGAAATAGAAGTGAGGGATGGATGTCACTTCCCAGATGAGGCCATTAAGAGCTCATATTCCTCCCCCATCCTCAGAGGGCCATGTCAGAAACCTTGCAAGTCACAGAGTAAGAGGAGGGAAATAAAACATTCAGGAATACTGGCTCTTGAGGCAACACGGTAGAAGTGAGTAGCTACAAATATTCCCCTCTCTTGTTTCATGAGCTAGAAATAAACTTTGATGTATGAAGGTATACTAATTCATATTGAGATGCTGAGTTCTGTTGATGCTTTTCTGATTTGTTTTTGTCTTCTAGTCTCTATTCTTAGTCATAGTCACTTCAAACCGGAGGTGACAATGGGATGTTACAAATATTTATTTTTCAACTGATCATGAAGATTTTGGATGGTAGCTTATCAGCTGAGTTTCCAAAGTTCTGCTTAAACAAGACAGCTCTATTCAAATGCTCCAGCAAAGACTTCAACACATGTCCAAACTTGAACTTAAGCTATTATTTTCATAGCTTCTGAAAATAGTCCTGACAATTCTTAAGTATTACTGTGATATTTTCTGGGTATTGACATCCTTGTGCTTTTTCTGAAAAACAAAAACAAAACAGTAGGTGTAATAAGGTACCAAAGGGATAAAAAGAGTTGCCTGAAAGTGACAGAATTGCAGTCACTGTTTGAAAGGGCTGTCTCACCAGAGCTGAAAGAATGCCTGGACCTTTTCAGATGACAGGGGGACTTAAATCATGCTTGCATTAACGAGAGTTCTCATTCTATTCTATTGAACTGCAGCCATTCCCAACAAGAATATTATATTGCCTTTCATGTTAAATTGTATTGCAGGAGGCTGGCAAGAAATGGGGTGTGCAAATCAATGTTCAGATGAGTATTCCTGATAGAACAGACCAGTGGGGCAAAGGTCAGGTTCTATTAGAGGGCAACAGTGTTTTGGGAACATAAGACCCTCCAGTATTTTAACCATCTGTCAGAGATGGTGCTGTTGAATTATGTACTTTAGTGGATGAACTTAGTGAGCTCAGCTTCTTTTGAGAAACAAATTATTTGTTTATCTTTAGATGTTATATTAATACTTTCCAGAGACAAAAATCTCCACATAAACAAAGTCTATGCTCAAAATGCATCTTTATAAACTTTAAAACAGTACCAACAGTATACCGACAGATATTATATCTTTTAATCTTTCAAAAAAAGCTAGTTGAGTCAGTATTAATATAATTTTTAGGTTATACATAAAAAACAAAATGAAGAAACCACAGTATAAAAACTCTGTCATTATTTGAAGAGCCCAGGTCTAATGAACATGTAGTCAAGTCTGAACTGATTTAATTATCTTCCAGTGCCCTGCTAAGAATATTTATGATCTCATGGTTTAGTGGGGAGGGTCCAAAACCTAATACCTGACAGTGCTGTCAATCACCCTCATGTAAAAAAAATTTAATAAGAGAAACTTTTAGGGTATAAAGGAAGAAACAAAGTCCCGAAGAACGAATAAATTAAGAAATGAAAGTGGAATGAAATGGGGAGAAAAATATGAAGGAATATTAGACAGGGGAATGAAAACCTAAAGAAGACCTAAAGTTTGAGGGCTCATTTTGATGTAGAGTGCATAGATGATAAATAGATTATAGAAACAAAACTAATTTAAGTAGTTGTATATGTGTAGATATGACAGCTACATGCCTTCCTAATCTTTGGTTAAAGAAGTGTCCAGTGTGATTGTCAACAAAGTTCCTAATACTGACACAATGAAGACAAGTGCTGAAGATGTTCTGAGATTTGTGGTTAGCAACACAGCTTGCTCAGCAATTTCACTCTACTGGTCTTGTGTATGTTGAATTTGCATGCTATGCCCTATCTTCAATTTCTTTTTAACTAAGTATCTTCTCCGTAAAGGCAACAGAAAAGTCTAGGGTCCTGGTATTTAGTGCTCTCCAAGGATGCAATAAAGAAATACATCTCTTTGGACATTCCCAGGGGAATATTATGTGCCACCTCATTTAGACAGTTGTAATTTAACTTTTCATGTGAGAAAGAATTTCTCAACTTAATACCCTTTTAGTTCCTAGCTCAGTCTTCTTCTATTACTTACTACCACAGGTTCAAGTATTTTTTCAAATGTGAATGACATACAGTATGCCAAGATATTTTTGGTAAGGAAGGGAATATGATATTTTTAAAATTAGTGTAATATTCAGTTTTCTTTGTCAGCTTCACAGAGTGTATGTAGAACCACCCAGAAAGGGAGTCTCAGTAGGAATTCTCTATATTTGATTGGTTTATAATCCAGGCCGGAAGACATGACCGCTCTAGGAAAAGGATTCTGAACCATAGAGGAATGGAGAAAGGAATTGGAATACCAATATGTTGTCATTCATTGTTGTTTGTTCCTGACCACAGATATAATATGACCAATATCCTTGATCAACTGCTCCTGTGACACTGTAATGTCCCTGCTTTAATAGACTTAAACTTGAAACTGTGCACTAAAAGAAAATCTTCCCCAACTTTCAATAGTTGGGCATTTTTTCAAAGCAAAACAAAATAGAAAATACTAAGGAAATCGCTTCAGTTGGTCAAGAATTAGGCAACAGAATGGGTCTAACACAAAGTGAATAATTAAATTCATATCCCAGATTGGGAAATAAATTGCAACTGTCAATTTGAAGCTGTTGCTTTCTTCATGGTGCCCCCCCCGGCAGAACTTAGGATGGGCAGTGCCTCTGGCTATTTTCTCTCCCAGAAACAGATACTAAAACAAGAATGTATGTAGAAGCAGAATACTTAAATTATGTCAGGAAACACTACTGGTAGGTCTGAAATGACTCAGGCAAAGGGGAAAGCAACCATTATCAATAAGATCACACTAAAGACCAAGGAACCTGAACCATGCTAGAGAACACAGGGACTGTGCATTCTTGTACCTCAGGGCTATTTCAACAGCTCAAGAGCTGAGGGAGCAGGTGTTTGTACAATTTTCATTAGTCATTGGCTAAAGGCTGCCGTAGTGGAAATGGATGTCAAGGTAGGCTCCAGTGACCATACAAAAGGCCCCAGGCAAAGAGGAGCAGGTGTTTGAGGTATCAGAGGGATTGTTGTGCCCTGGTATGTTAGGAAAATGTCATAAGAGTGGAACAATCTAGAGTTGATGCACAGCCTACCTAACTCTATTCAAGACTGAATCAGAACAATGGAGTGTTTTTTGGGTTTTTTTTTTTTTTTCATTTCCATGGGATCTTAGAATCAATTACTATCAGGATAGTCTGAGCAGAGCACTGTGAACCCTCTGTTTACTAAATCCAGTTTGAACATGTAGACAGGTAAATCCAGAGAGTGGCAAAGTCACTTAACTACAAATAACACCATCAAATCGGCACCTTAAATCTTCTGACACAGCCTGCAGACCACTTATGTATTTACATCACATTGTACTTCCGCTTTGCCAGTTTCAAAAGGAAGGGTGACCAGAGCTCTTTGTCTTTCACTGAAATCTAAATATAGAAAAGTAAAGAAGATAGCTCAGGCATCCCAGGGCTTTCTGAGCTCAGCAAAGGTGTGAGAAGAATGCAGTAATACTGCGATGGGCCACCCTGCCTCAGTGTGGCAGTGGCTGATTTAGCATCATATTATAACATACTTTCACAATTCCCAGACCTGTGGAGAAAAGATTTAATCTCAGTTTATATATATATAAAGGTTATGAAATTGACACAAGCTACAGACAATCTGCAGAGATCCATCAGGGTATTCTGAGGGTACACAGAACTGGGTATCTATTAAGACACCATGAACTGTGAAAGGAAGGCTAAGCAAAAGATTGTAGAATTAAAGCTGGAGAAAGAAACTGCTATTGAGTGTTCTCTGTTAATAACAGACACACACACACACACACACACACACACACACACACAGAGAGAGAGAGAGAGAGAGAGAGAGAGAGACAGAGAGAGAGAGACAGAGAGAGAGAGACAGAGACACAGAGACACAGAGACACACAGAGAGAGAGATATGAAGCTTCCTAGTCTCTTTGAAAACTATCCTCTGAATAATGCCCATTTCTCCAGAAACCATACTATCTGCTAATGATCACTGTCTGGGTGTTTTCTACTTCCTTGGAGGTTTTAAAAAACATTAGTCATCTTAACTGAATCTAATCTATAAGAACAATGGTTCTTATTGGAGTAGTCCAGGCAGATGTGAGGTGAGGTTCTTCTGAGCAATACAAGTTTTGACAGCTCTGAAATCAAATCCCTCTGATGGAGTACATGTTAATTGTACACAGAGTGACAATTTTCTGACCCAGGAAAGTCTATCCTGCAAGTTCTGAAAAAACATGAATTTCTTTCTAGATGATGACTCATTCCATTCCACATATAAAGTATGGGTTTATTTTATAGAATTGGGAGCATTGAAGGAAAAACATCTTATATAATAGAACATGATCCTTTATTAGACTACTAGCAGTTTAGATCTATAGAAATTTGCTTCATATACTTAGATTGCCATACCTCTATAATTTATCCTGGTCAACCTTCAGTATTAACTAAAGGGCAACTTTTTCTATTGGTCCACACATAACTGAAACCAGGAACATCTTGAGAACTAGAAGCACACCAGGTCTGCTTATCTTGAGCATAAACTGTCAGTAGACTGTCCTCAAATGTACATCAACTAAATGTCAACCTGGCAATGTTTGTTACATGCACCAATGTTTCTCTGCTACTGAATGCTGGAAGGGATAGACAATCTAGGAGTTTCATCAGTACATGATGCAAAGAAGGAAAGAAGAGAGCAGGAGGATAAAGAAGGAAATGCTATTTGAGGGACGTGGAGAGAAATACGGATGGAAAAATAAAGGATAGGAGGATAGAATGTGAACACAGACCAAGCAAGTAATGATAAGCCATATTTCTGAGTTTTAGTTCTATTGCTAAAGAAAATTTTAAATTTTTAAATTTATTTTTATGTATATGAATGTTTTGTCTGCATGCATACCTGTGGACCACCTATGTTTCTGGTATGCAGAGGCCAGAGGGGGAATCAGAACTCCTGGGGCTGGAGTTATAAACAGATTTGGTACAGAGACTCCTGGTGGCGAAAATTCATCAGTATTCCTATCCAGTTGTAATTCTATGAGCTACAACTATAACCTGCCAGGCAAGCTGTGACCTTTGGTGGAATAATGGTATGACTGCTGTGTGGGTAACCCACCATTTTATGACTGGATTTGAGGGTGATTCCACAGAAACAACTCATGGCTTCTGGAAACCAAGGCAAGAGTTCATGGCTAGAGACATCACAAGTCATAGAGGGAACTTTCTACTATAATTTTTTTACTAAATGACTATGTTATCGAGCTGCCTTCCACGTGTTTGTAGCATTGCCCCTTCATCGGAGCAGTGGATGAGCAGTTCCATAGAAACGGGTAACTTGCTACACTGGGAAGTCTCAGTGAGAGTGGAGTGTTTGACACCCAGTGGGATAGCAATATGGCTCCTTCCGAGACTCAGGAAATGTTTTGGAGAAGCGGGTAGAAAGACTCTAAGGGCGAAAAGATGTGTAGTAAAAGGTCACTTTCTGGATATGATATAGCTGTTATATTGTGGCTAACTTCATAAAGCCTCCATATGATGAAGCCAACTAGCAGTTATCAAGATGAAATGTGGAACGTTTGCTGGAGAGGATGATGTCCTTTTCTTCAGTGGTGTAGGCACTTCTAAGTTTTCTTGATGCAAGTAAAGAAATTTATGCTCATTCTCAGACAGGAAGCTTTAAGTAGACTTAGTGAGTCACAGACAAAGGAAGACAGGATAGCAGCAGTAAAGGGGAACATTCAGTGAGAGGAAGCTTTTCTATGAGATAGACAAACAAGGGTAAGAGAATAAAATACCATAATCCTCAAAAAGTCATTATATGTATTATATGAAATTTCAATAATAAATAATTTCAACTATAATTAAAAATGAAAGACATTGGCTGAATGAGATGCAATTTCCATGGATTTTGTGCCCTGTGTCATACTACAGGCAAAACCTGGAGAACTGGCAACAGCCAAAACATGGAGAACTGGCATACTATGACACTCTGACAATGAAGACCTCGGCCGACTTTAGGTTTCCTGAGAATAGGTGTTCATGCTAAGTGAGAAGTCACTTGTCTTCCTACAACACCAGGCACGGCACTGCCCCACTTGTACGGCTTTCCCTAGAAAATTAAGGATGTTTGTGTTTGTTTGTTTGTTTGATTTTTCAGAAGCAGGTGAGGGAGGAAAGAATGAGCTCCAGTCAGGTCTTCCAGAGTACCTTAGTCACTGTGAAGGAAGATGACAGTGTCCATGATAGGAAAGCAGTAGAGAAGCCTGGCTGAATTTCCATGCTCCTATCATGCCTTCCCATACACTGATGAAGAGGAAAATAGAAAGTGAAGAAAGAATACCATTAGGAACCCAATATGGGATATTTAAAAAGAGTTATGATCCACAAAGTTGCCTGAAGATAAAGAAGGATGCCACCGGAATAGAGGATTTTGGGATTCTGCAGGGTACATGGATGTGCAGTCTGGGGTGTCTTGACCACACAAACTGTAAAGGTCACTGCTATGGATTCCCCCAGTGAAATCACAAAGGAAATGTGGTTTAAAAAATGGAGATACTACTGAGTCCAATAAAAGCCCAGCAAATCTAACCAGAGGGACTGATTAAAATAGGCCCAACTCAGGTAGTTATGTTAAACTAAGATCCACTGAGACAAAAGTTTATTTGTGAGAAAATGAAAAATAAAGAATTCCCAGGGTTTTTGCTATTATTTCTTAGTTTTAATAATTCTAAATCCCATCACACATAAGGTTAGTCATAATTACATATACCAGCCACCACTGTTAGTTAATAATTTATTTAAAGAGCCTTGGAAAGTCAGTGCTTAAACTAACTGAACTACACCGGAGTCCATACAGTGACTGATGTTGTAGATACAGGCTATATTTTTCCCTTAAAATGGAGTGATTTTGGTAATGAGCAGGGGAGGGGCAGGGACAAGGACAAATCCCCAATTTCACCTTCCAAATCAATACATGTCATTGAGGGTCTCTGTCAGCTTTCCACAGCCTATGGTTGCTATTATCTGATTTCTTCCTTTGTTACGTGGATATTTGCCCAAACTCATCAAAATTTCTCAGCAAGGTCTATCCAATGTCATTGGCATTTGTAAGACAATAATCAAAATGAATTGTTGCTCTGGCAGAGTGAATACACTAGGGCTGATTAATCCACCCACAGAAGCTCAGAACCAGAGCTGGAAAACACAACAGCCATTCTAAACATTGTCCGCATGGGGCATCTGCTATTAATTGGTCCAGATTTAGGTAGAATTTTTAATCAGCTTTCAGGCTTTTAAGTCTATGCCTCAAGAACTCCTTCTTTGCCTCTAAGAACTAGGAATTCAGTGCTAAACTAATGTCAAGGTTAGTCCTCTTAAGCAAGTTAATTGTAGAATATTTCATGTACATCCCATCCTTCAGTAATGTACTGCATCTGTTCGGGGGCCAGCATCCTTTGTATAAAGCATTTACTTTTGATTTTACACAGAAAACTAATAGAGGTTATATCTATACTGAGAATCCAATCCATTTTAAGATCTATGCTCAGGTAATCAGGCCAAATCAAGCATTCTTAAGACATATGAGAAAAGAAATTTCATTAACATAGCTAATTGACTTAAAGCACAAATATAATAAAGTGGCTTATAGTGTTGACCTCAGCAGGAATTTTAGTTTGTTTTTTCTTATTGGATAGGTTATGTATTTACATTTCAAATGTTATCCCCTTTCCCAGTCCCTCTCTCTACCATGCTCCTTCCCCCTGCTTTTATGAGGATGCTTCCACTCCCACCCACCCACTCCCACCTCCACACCCTGGCATTCCCCTACACTGGGGAAACTAGCCTTCACAGGAATAAGGTCTTCTCCTATTGATGCCAGACAATGCCATTCTCTGCTGCATATGTGGCTGGAGCCATAGGTCTCACAACCGCCACCACATGTACTCTTTGGTTGGTGGTTTGGTCCTTGGGAGCTCTGAGGGGTCTGGTTGGTTGATATTGTTGTTCAATATGGGCTGGCACACCACTTCAGCTCTTTCAGTTCTTTCACTAACTCCTTCATTGGGGGTCCCCTTGTTCAATCAGCTGTGAGCATCTTAACATCTATCAGTAAGGCTCTAATAGAGCCTCTCAGGAGACATCCATATCAGGCTGCTGTCAACAATCACTTTGTACTGGCTGGTTTTGTGTCAAGTTGACACAAGCTGGAGTTATCACAGAGAAAGGAGCCTCAGTTGAGGAAATGCCTCCATGAGATCCAACTGCAAGGCATTTTCTCAACCAGTGATCGAGGGGGGAGGGCCCAGCCCATTGTGGGTGGTGCCATCCCTGGGCTGGTAGACCTGGGTTCTATAAGAAAGCAAGCTGAGCAAGCCAGAGGAAGAAAGCCAGTAAGTGACATCCCTCCATGGTCTCTGCATCAGCTCCTGCTTCCTGACCTGCTTGGGTTCCAGTCCTGACTTCCTCTGGTGATGAACAGCAATATGGAAGTAAGCTGAATAAACCCTTTCCTCCCCAACTTGTTTCTTGGTCATGATGTTTGTGCAGGAACAGAAACCCTGACTAAGACACACTACTTGGCAATAGTAACTGGCGTTGGTGGTAGCATATGGGGTGGATCCCCAGGTGGGGCAGACTCTAGTTTGCCTTTCCTTCCGTCTCTGTACCACTCTTTGTCCCTGTATTTTCCATGATGAGTATTTTGTTCTCCCTTCTAAGAAAGACTGAAGCATCCTTCTTATTGAGCTTCATATGGTCTGTGAATTATATTTTGGGTGTTCTGAGATTTTTGGACTAATATCCACTTATTAGTGGGTGTGCACTATGTGTTTTTTGTTTGTTTGTTGAATTTTTTTTGTTTTCATTTTCTGTTTGGTCTGGATTACCTTACTCAGGATGATATTTTCTAGTTCCATCCATTTGCCTAAGAATTTTATGAAGTCATTGTTTGTAATAGCTGAGTAGTACTCCATTGTATAAATGCACCACATTTCCTGTATCTAGTCCCCTGTTGAAGAATATCTGGGTTCTTTCCAGCTTCTGGCTATTATATATAAGGTTGCTATGAACATGGTGGAGCATGTGTTTTTGTTATATGTTAGAAAATTTTTGGGTATATGCCCAGGTGTGGTATAGCTGGGTCCTCAGGTAGTCCTATGTCCAATTTTCTGAGGAACCACTAGACTGATTTCCAGAGTGATTGTACTGGCTTGCAATTCCCCCAACAATGGAGGAGTGTTCCTCTTTCACCACATCCTCAAAAGCATCTGTTGTCACTTGAGTTTTTGACCTTCACCATTTTGACTGGTGTGAGGTAGAATTTCAGGGTTGTTTGGATTTGCATTTCCCTGATGACTAAGGATGCTGAATATTTCTTTAGGTGCTTCACAGCTTCTCTGGGGAAAAAAACTGCATAGTATTGGTACAAAGAGAAGCAGATAGATCAATAAAATATAATTGAAGACCCAGAAATGAACTCACACACCTATGGTCACTTGATTTTTGACAAAGGACCTAAAACTATCCAGTGAAGAAAAGACAACATTTTCAACAAATGGTACTGGTTCTACTGGCAGTCAGCATGTAGAAGAATTCAAATTGATGTATTCTTATCTCCTTGTACAAAGCTCAAGTTCAAGTAGATCAAGGACCTCCACACAAAACCAGGTACATCAAAACTAATAGAAGAGAAAGAGGAAAAGAGCTCAGAACACATAGGCATAGGGGAAATTTTCTTGAACATAATACCAATAGCTTATGCTCTAAGATGAAGAATTGATTAATGGAACATTATAAAATTGCAAAGCTTCTGTAAGGTAAAGAACATGGTCAATAAGACAAAATGACAGCCACCTGATTGGGAAAAGGTCTTTATCAATCCTGTATCTGATAAGGGGCTAATATTTAATAAGTACAGCCGAAGTTTTAGTAATTGGATCATTCATTCATTCTTTCATTCATTGGGTTAAGGATAAAACCCTAAGCCACACTCCTGACCCAGAGGGTCTTTTCATGTTTTTGTGAAGTTATTTAAACCCATATCTGTAGAAAAATACAAATATAAACATAGACACCTTATAAGCATAAGAAACTTTCGGAAGGTCATGGACCCCTTGGTGTCTACCATGTGACCCACAGGCAAAAGCCTCAAAGTAAGTTGTCTCAGGGCAACTCATGACTCCTCTTTTGCAGACAAAATATAGTTTCTAATTTTGTCTGTCCTAAATGTTAACTCCATGAAGGCACTGACCACACAGCTTTTGTCAGGACTCAGAATCAAACCAAAGTAAACCAAAAAAATGCTCAAAGTCCAATGCTTTGACATGCTGAATAATTTTTAGGTGTTGCTAAGGTTTCAAAAATGTTTCTGACCTTTTCTGTTCTCCTTACACCAACTTTCTACCTCCTCCTGAACTTCCCACAAGTGAGTCACAGAATTACAACTTTTCCTGAAAGCAAACTGTTGCCTTGGAAGCAATCACTCTAGAAAATTCCATCTCTTCTCTCCGTTCTCCTCTAGAAGATTCTCACACCACCACTACCTGCTCCGTATTCAGGGAAGATGAACACCAAATGGAGATATGCAAAAGAATCCTTGCAAACAGACCTTACTGGAGTGTTGTTATAAACTCACGGCTGAATCCTCGGCATATGACAGAAAGGCCAGGATACAGATCCAGTTCAGTAATTCTTTACACCATTAAAAGACAGAAGAGATTTCTATTGCAAGTTTAATTTTCTTCTTCCAAATCAAATACTAATAGGTATTAACATGGGAGAACAAAATCTCTAGAATAAAGAGAAAACCTGTGGGTTTCAGCCAGTAGCATTTATGGCTAGTTTATCATTTACATGATTTACTTACTGGTAATGGACTTTGTAAGCAGTGTTTGAAATTTTATTTAATTTCTGTAGTTTGTCTAATTCTGTGCCTTGCGAACCACAGGAGGCATGAGGAAGGTGTGAACAAAATGTGGAAGCTGAACTTAACCTTCAGATGTTCTGACTCTGTAGTCCTTGCTGGCAACTTGAAATTCTATTGGTCCACAGACAGAACTTGGCATAACAAGATTCTGAATCACCCTGAAAAGTGATTTTGATGCTGTCATTCTGTAAATGAAACACCAATCTTTCTTCTCAGTGATAGGGATGAACCTACACTCCCCAATATATTAATTAAGTCTCTATGCTTGAGCTATATCCCTATCCCTACATAAAGAATCTTGAGGATTATTTCATCCAGAACAATGCAATAGACTGGGTTTGTGTGAAAGACCAAATCTTTTGGGTATAGACTCTGTCTTAGAAAACCTGTCTCCTCAGAGGCTCTCCCAGTCATATAGATACAGATGGGGATTCTTGCAGGTAAACATCAGACTGACCATGGGGACCCCAATGAAAGAGCTAGAGAAAGAATTGAAATAGCTGAAAGATTTGCACCCTCATGGAAAGAACAACATCAGCAAAGGCACTGAGGTGAAGAGGTGATTGGGAGAGGGACACCTTCATGATCAAGTTGAGGGGGAGAAGGGAGGGGAGTCGGGGGAAGGGTATAACATTTGAAATGTAAACACAGAGAATATCTAATAAAATTTTAAAAAACAAAACAAAAACAAAAAAGAAAACATGACTGAACTTTGAATTCAATTTTACTAACAGGCCAGTACCTAGCACAAGTTTCCACTGCCCCCCTCCACCAAATCAGATGTGTAACAGTCTAGATATGCCCTTCTTGCCTCTATAAATACTTGTCTAAAATTAGGCTCAGGGCTCAACCTTCCTTCTGTGTCAGGATCTAAAGGACGGCTAAGCTTGAGTTTGAATAAAGAGACCCTAATGCAATTGCATCAGAATCATCTCCTTTGTAGTCTTTTGGGGGTTCATGAACGTTTCCTGGCACAACAAATAAAGGCGAAGGTAGACCTTCTTGCTACAGTTTTTCTGTGCTCCATTACACCATGGACACTGTACCCAGCAATCAAAATAGACGTTTTATCAGAAGTTGCTGGTTATGGCGAACACAGAAATTTTTTTTCCAGAAATGGTAACTACAAAACAGAAATTTTTTGAAAAGTTTTATTATATATACATTGTTATAACAACATTAAATGAATTTTAAAAGAAAACTAAACTCCCAATATTTGCATTTTATCAGAGGTTTTATTTTTCCATTTTTATCATGGCATCCTGTTTTTTTAAAATACTTAATCACAGTGACTCTAAAATTAATGTTTTTTAATAGTTCATTAATTTGTATTGATTTTTATTTTCAGGTCATGGTTCTATTAGTACCTTTTCTCATTTCTCTGGCAAAAGCAACTTAAGGAAATATGACTTATTTTGACTACTAGTTTGATTATGCAGTATACCGCAGGAGGGAAGTTATAGAGGCATGAACAGGAGGAAGATATTAATATTGTATTGAGCCAGGAAACAGAGAGACTTGAATGTTGGTACTCATATCCATTCAGGATACCAAACCAGGACATGGAATAGGGCTATTGTACATCAAACATATCTTCCTGATGAAATTAACCAAAGGTAGAAACTCCCTTACAAGTATGCCCAAGGTGTTTTCTAATAAGTGATTCAAGATCCTATAACATTTTGAAACTATTATCACAAGGAAGTTTGATATACTTATCTTAAAGGACAAAGTCTAGTTGAGCACTGTGGCGCATGCCTTTAATCCCAGCAACTTGGTGATTTGCTGGCCATCTGGTTCTACATAGTGAGTTCCAGGGCAGCCAGATCAGAAGAGAGAGAGAGAGAGAGAGAGAGAGAGAGAGAGAGAGAGAGAGAGAGAGAGAGAGGGAGGGAGGGAGGGAGGGAGGGAGGGAGGGAGGGAGGGAGGGAGGGAGGGAGGGAGGGAGGGAGGGGGAGAGGGAGAGGGAGAGGGAGAGGGAGAGGGAGGGAGGGAGGGAGGGAGAGGGAGAGGGAGAGGGAAGGAGGGAGGGAGGGAGGGGGAGGGAGAGGGAGAGGGAGAGGGAGGGAGGGAGGGAGGGAGGGAGGGAGATGGAGAGGGAGATGGAGATGGAGAGAGAGAAGTAGAAGGAGAGAGAGAAGTAGAAGGAGAGGGAGACGGAGAGGGAGAGAAACTACTCAATAGTTGTCCATGCATGTGTGATTAGAATAAGTCTTAACTATGACCCTTCAATCATACCACCTTGAGAGATGAAGTCTACATTATAAAGGATTATATGATTAGGATATGTCTTTTGGAAAACAATTGGAAATAAATTTTACAACGTTAAAAATTAGCAGACTGATTCACTTCCTTCTTGCCTTTAATCAGCAAAGCCTGTCCACTGTCTCTCCTATCTCTCAACTTTGATTGATCTTGTAGAATTCTACCATTCTAATAAAGTAAATGTCTGACACTGAAAATTCATTTTCAAAATTTCTAAAGTGACTGCTCCGTGAGAGGGAGACTTTAAATCAATATAAATTAATGTAGTTTGCAGTCAACTGAATCTTGGTTAGTTAGGTGGTTATTTGAAAACTTAATTTTGAGATAAATTATTGGCTTAAATTATACAGATAGTGAAAACCTGTGTCCTAATATCTAAACAAAGTAAAACCATAAACACACCCAAACAGAATCACGTAGTCTGATGAAATTTGACATATACAATAAAATGTGTTTATTTTTACGACAGGAGTACAATCTTATAAACAATGGTCAAAGGAGAAAAGGTAAACATAAACATTTTCTTAACACATAAACAAATATAATGTTCCTATAGCCTACTTTTGCAAGTTAACCAAAAAAAAAATCACAACCATATAAAAAGCATGCACCTGTATGTGACCTGAAAAATAAAACTAGAGTAATTTATAGACATAAAAACACATTTAAGATCATTCTTCTTAATTAAGGCATGTTCAAATAAAAATGAGGAATATTTTTTCTTTATCAGAGATTAAATTTTCCAACTAGTTAATAATGTAAGGTATTATTAACAATTTATTAAAGGAAACAGTCTCATGTACTTTTAGTCAGAGTTTAAGTTGCTACAATCTTAGAGCTATCAAAATAATAAACAAAAATATACATCACAAATAAGATGTGCATGAACCTTGAGCCTGAAATTTCTCTTCTAGTAATTTGTGTTATAATCATACCAAAAACATGCAATGGAATATGTGTATAAATATATTTATTACAAAAGGGTCTACAATGTTTTTCAAAAATAAGAGACAATGTATTGCCTAACAGGCAAAGGGATGACTACATAAATTATGAAACATTGACTCAACTGGATATTAGATAATTAGAAAGAATGAAGTTCAGTTCTGTGTTCTGAAAAGTAAGTGTCCTCACGAGATATCATTCCAGATACTGAAAAAAAGAAAATTAAAGCAAATTATAGACTAGCATATGTTGTCTATATGTTATGCTTCAGTTTTAGCTTTGAGATTATAATCTAATTACATTTCTCCCTTCATTTCCTCTCTCCATATCCTCTCATATATCCTTCATACTCTCCTTCATTTCTCTTTTCACCAATTGATATTTCTTGTATATATGCATATACATATAAATACATATACTTAGCATAACCTGTTAAGCGTCTATAATATCAAATGTATGCATGTTTTCAGGAATAACCACTTGGCACTGAACAGTTGGTGTGCTTTCCCTAAAGAAGACCATCTCTCTCACTCCCAGCTTTTCTCAGTTGCCTATAGTTCTTTGTGTCCTATCTTATGCTTCTTTTTATATAGTTGACTTTCAAAGATAAAACCGATCTGATATTTATTTAGTGTTCCTCATTAAAGTATTGTGAAAAAGTAATAAAATAACACATGACTAACTATGAGATATGCTCCAATGATTGGTTACATGTAAATTAAATCACTTTGATGCTTAGCAATTTTACAGAAAATAATAATTTGTTCATTACTATAATTCAGTGGGTTGGCTGAGTGTTTTTATGTTGATGGCTCCTGGGGAGAGATCTATCTAGGAAGACTGGATCAGCTGGGTACCCTCTTCATCACCTCCTCAAAGGCCTTCTGTCTGGGCTGCTTTTGTTAGGCATATCTGAATTTAAAGTGTAAGCCCAATACATAAGACTTCCAAACATTTTTCCTTGGATCCCATGTGGAAACCTCATAAATAAAGGGTAGAATCAATGTAAATCAATCCAGAAAGAAAAGAAAATAGAAGATAATTCCTTGGGATTGTATCTATAAGAAAATCTAACAAATTAAGTCTATCACCCAAATTTTTCTACTGGAGGAAAAATTAAGCAAAGTAAACATCTTCCAAGAGTCATGCTGCTGGCCAACAGCAGAGTGAAAGTCTTACCCATTCTCCTGACTCTCGTGGCCTTATCTTGACCCCAACATCTGTAGAAACCCTCTGATTTCCCTCTGAAACAATCCATTTTCTTTGCTGTGCTTAACTTCTGTTTTAGCTTTCCTCATTCACCATTTCAAATAGCTAGCTCCAAAGCAGCCTCCTTCTATTTCACACACTTGGTTGATCCAGTCGAACATCTTTTGAAACTGATTTTTATATATCAAACTGGTTGCTGCTAATGTTCTGACACTTTATCTTAACACTCTCATCACACACTGCAATATTTAGGTGTGCAGCTGCCACGGAGATTCGGCTTATAAGATGGCTCAGTCTTTGGGTGTGGGTTGTCTGAGATCACACATCTTCATACTCACCACTTCGGTTTCCATGGCATTTTGTAAACACAGAACATTGGCTCAATAGCTGAAACTGCCTTTTTGTGACTTGTATTCATTCCCCGAATATTTTAGAAAAATGATTTTAATTAGTTATTGCATTTAGGGTTTTTGTTTTGTTTTAGTTTTGTTTGTTTGTTTTGGTCTATTCCAAAAAATCACTACTTTCTATTATTTGGATAAATGTCCCACAGAGGCCTATCCATTAGTGTCTTTAACAAAAATCATTGCGGTATTGGAATATGATAGATCCTTAAAAGATCTGGCCTTATGGAATAAAGTTAGAACTTTAGAGAATTTGGTTGTCCAGTCCATTCGTATTTGTCTCCCTTTAAAATGAGGTGAGAAACTGTGTCAGACACATGCTCCTAGCATGATGAACTACCCCACCACAGACTGAAGATCAGGGAACTGTGGGTTGAGCCCTCTGAACCTGAGCTGAGCACCTTGTCTTCTTTTAAGTTGACATGCTCTTTATCAAAGTTCTATCATATCTTCTGGCTCTGAAGTCTTCTATCTATTGCTGATGCGCATTATTTAATGACCATACTTTGACCATAAGCATAATTTCAGAAACAACTGTGAGGGCTTGATCACTAAAATTATAGAGTTTGTAAAGCAATACAATGCAACTAGTCCAATGAGATCAGACTAGCCAGGATAACCTGCCTGGTGCATTGCCCAAGGCTGACCACTTCAAATTTTAGCCTGAGAGTCCTTACTCAATCTTCATTTCTGTTTTAATTTATCAAAATAAAGAACTAAAAGAAGGGTTGGTACACAGTCTGGTTGGTAGAGTGCTGACCTAACTTGAATGAAGCCTTTTTGGCTTTAATTCTCAGCCATAACCACATAAACAGGGAATAGAGATTCTTGTCAGTAACTCAGTATTACAATGGCGAGGGAAGATGGAACAAGTTCAAGACCATTTTCAGTTTCATAGCTATGACCTATGCTCTATACAAGATGAATAAACAAACAAACAAATAAAAGAAGTGAAAGTATCACTAGGATGGTTTTTACAGTATGTATTTCTCTGAACACTTTCAAAGTGGGTTTGCCATATCAGGATTGTTCTCAGTTTCAGTATTCTTACTCACTTTTTTCCTGGCTATGACCAACACGGTAGTAGTAAAATATGGTATGCTTATTTCCCTCCTCAACTTAAAAACATGTTGGTTCAAGTCTGAACCTTACTTGCCGCTCCAGTTCTTCATGTTCTAAAATTGAATTATCGTATAGTTCGAAGTTTATATTTAATAAATGCACAAAAGACACACACACACACACACACACACACACACACACACACACACACACACACACCTCTACTGAGAGAAGGATGTATTCTTTTATTCTATCACTTTGAGCTTTATATCCTGCCTTGCTCAGTGGGACTTCTTAAGAAAGCTTGTGTGTCTTGACTTTTACTTTAGTGATATGTCATGAGAAATATATGCCCGCAATACTGAATTATAAAGCTATCAATATTAGTAGAGACTCCAGAACAGACACATTAAAGAATATTTAAATTCAGTCTAGAACTTAAATTAAGGCTTAGGGTAAAGACTTATAGAAATTTTATTTAGTATATATTTTATAGCATAGCTGACTCATGTAAGTCTCTTCTCTCTCTCTCTCTCTCTCTCTCTCTCTCTCTCTCTCTCTCTCTGTCTCTCTTTCTCTCTCTCCTGCTTGCTCTCTTCTTCTTCCTCACCACTCACACTTTTTTATATAATGCTCCTCTACTTATCTTCAAACTTTAATCTCAGTGCAACTTCATTCTGCCTTGAGGCCCCCTGTCTCTGAGATCTTACTTACCAGCACTTTTTTCTCCTTCAGTGTGATGACACTTGTCTATAATTGCACTTATTTTATTGATAATGCCAGAGACAGTCTTTTGCTACATCATCTCAGCAGGCCTGAGAACTATGTAGATGAGACTAATTTTAAATGTACATAAACGTACAGCAATCTTCCTGTGTCTGCCTTTTGAATGATGGGGTTATGGGAATGTACCATCCTATTCAGCTCCAAATTCATCTTAACAGTCATAGTAGTGTGATTCATCTTCTTTCTCCTTCCCTCAGTTAGAAAAGACAAAGAAGAAGAAGCATGTTTGCTGATTACCTTTGGAGCTCTGGTAACTAGCACACTGGTATTTCAGAAATCTTGATGGAATATTGTTGAAACTGCTCGGTTTTACGTAGAAGCATTTTATTGTGTAGCAGACCAGATCATTCCTGATGACATTGCTGATACTGAAGAAGGTGGATCACTGTTATTTATTGTTCTTTTGCACCAATATCAAAACTCAGATTTACTTGAGATAAAAATAGATAAGTAAGTGATAAATGTGATAAACTGCATGATTCTATATTATATGCCCTACAATTTCACTTGAAGTAAAAAAAAAAAAAAACCAGGAGAACAATAAACCACCCAAGACATTACATACAAGCCAGCTGGCCTGGGGACATTCATATTTCACAGCCTTTGTGAAGTGTGTTTGGAGTTTTGAGGTGTATGGAAATAAGAGATGACTTAAATACTGTCCAAAGGCTGTAAGATAAAAATACCAGTTTGCCTAGTGTAAGAGGTAGTAGAAGCTGTGGAGAACACAACAGTGGGTAGAAACATTTCATGTTTGGTGATAGAATGTTCATTCATTTTAACTTGGGTATTTTATCTGGTCTCTTATTTTAGACCTGCTTTGAGTGTGTGTATGTGTGTGTGTGTGTGTGTGTGTGTGTGTGTGTGTGTGTGTTTGTGTGTGTGTGTTTGTGTGTGTGTGTGTGTGTGTGTGTGTGTGTGTTGGATTTCTTCCTTTTATGTCCTTGGGGAGCAAAATTCACATAAACAGTGTCATGTAATAAATTGCCAATAATAAAAGCAAAATAGAAAACTTCTCTGTATTTTTAAAATTTTAGTGTTTCCTAAGGCAACACCTTAGCTGCTGTCCTAGGTTAAGATCTAAGTAAGATATATTTGAAAACTCTCATAGTTATGATGTATGTCATGGTCCTGATGTGCAGACTGTTGTCCAAGATGGTCCATGAAAGATTTATAGAGAGAACTGTTCAAACTGCAATATGGAACCCATTATATGCAAATGTTTTAGCCATGATAAATGCTCTGGTTTTAGAAAATGTACAATATTTATGTGAAAAATTTGTTCATGAGATTTAAATGTTAACATCTAGAAATAGACAAATATATTCCCCCAAGTCTATTATGGTAACAGTTTATTTAAAAAAAATAGAGACTTCTGGATCTTCTATTCTGTTCCATTGAATGGAAACAAAAATTGTGGTATATTTTTACACATTAGAGTACTACTCAGCTATCAGAAACAATGACTTTATGAAATTCCTAAGAAAATGGATGCATCTAGAGAATATCATCCTGAGTGAGGTAACCCAGTCACAACAGAACAGACATAATATGCAGTCATTGATAATTAGATAGTAACCCCAGAAAGCTCTGAACACCCCCAGAAACAACTCACAGGCTATATGAAGCTCAAGAAAAACAAAGGCCAAATGAAAAAAAAAAAAAAAACAAAAAATGAAAGCCTCAGTCCTTCTTAGGAAAAAAATAAATGTATAACACCCTCTCAGAGTGCACTGAGATCAAAGTTTGAAGATAAGTAGAGGAGCATTATATGAAAAAGTGTGAGTGGTGAGGAAGAAAAAGAGAGCAAGCAGGAGAGAGAGAGAGAGAGAGAGAGAGAGAGAGAGAGAGAGAGAGAGAGAGAGAGAGAGAGAGAGAGAAGAGACTTACATGAGTCAGCTATGCTATAAAATATATACCTGGACCTTAAATCATTAATAATCCAAGAGCTTAGATAATAGCCTTGTGGCAGTTTTTGGTATTCACAGATCATTGTGCTTAATCTAACAAGAAATCTGTTTCCATGTTACGTTCTGTCCTGCATGTGCTTTATGCTTATGGTAACTAGTGGGATTTCAATGCATGCTATCAAACCTCTAAAAGAATTAAGTACTGACAAAATTATTCATATAATGTTATGCCAAAATGCCTTTAAAAATCTGTATATGTATCCCTCTTTTGAAAAATTAAATTTGTAAGAAAAAAATTAGAGACTGAAGAAATTTAAAGTAGCAAATATTAAAATTATCAGTGGTGAATAGGGTACAGAGTGCATGAACGTTCTTTGTAGTATTCACACTTAAAATTAGTATGGACCCATTTTAAAAGGACAAATTGTTGTGAGCATTCCTCATGAACTATTCTTAGTGAGCATATTGAGTCGAAAAGATTTTAAGAACTAGATACAGGCAACATCTTCAGGAAAATAGTGTTTGTGAGCATGACAGAGCTATGGTATACTTGAGTTCAAATCATCTACAGCAGCATGTATATACAGGAGACCTAGTGAAGGTCAAGCCACCCAAATGCATACACAAGATCCATTCAGGTTAATGGCAGCCAAAAATTCTAGAATCTGGGAAGGATGGATTTCTGAAGTCTTGGTCCTCAAGGAGGAACTAATGGCCACTGATGTCTGCTAGAGGAAAGGTCATTGATTTTGTTCAAGTATGTGGTCCCTGAGAAGCTCCCTAGGTTTCAGTAGAGTGTCTTAGACTCACACACATGTAGAAAGCACTAGGTGAACTCAGTTGAATGTATTAGTCAGGGTTCTCTAGAGAAACAGAACATCTTTCCTTGTATATGTATATATATGCACACACATATACATGCATTGTACATTTACAAAATCTGAGTATTAACATTATTATAACGTTTGCATATTATTTTATATAGCATATAATATATCACACATTGTAGTTTAACAAACACATGCACATATATGTATCTGATAATTTTAGGATGACTTACAGGATGTGAGGAGCCTGCAATGGCATGATACAAATGGAAAAAATGTCCAAGAATTCAGAAGTTGATCAGTCCTCAGACTGGATGTCTCATCTGATCTTCAGTGGATGCTAGAGTCCTGATGAAGTAGGCTCTAATGCCAGTGAAGGAATGGATTTGCTAGCAAGGGGATATCAAGCAAACAAAGAGCAAATGCTTTCTTCTCTGTGTCCTTGTGTGGGCTTTCAGCAGAAGATGTGGCTTAGATTAAAGGTTAATCTTCTTCCCTCTAGATCTGGATCAAAGGTGTGTGTCTGCCTTTGCATCTCATAGGTCTAAGTTAGAAGTAGATTCACCTACTTCTAACCAAGCAAAATATCCCTCACAGGTATACCCACCATTTCTGTGCTCCAGGTAATTTCAGATGTAGGCAAGCTGACAACCAGGAATAGCCATTACATGTGATTTTAGCAAAAGAGAGCATAAAGTTGAGAGGGAGAAAAGACATGGAAATGTGAGAGGGAATAGAAGAAAAACAATGGAGGTGAATTTGTTAAGTACATGTTAAAAACTCTCCAACAATAAAAATTTAAATAAAAAGTCTGGCTTTGAAGGAACCATGAATAAACATGATCACATTCAACTGTATACTGCAGATATCCAATGCAAGATTGCCATGCAGTTTATCAATCCCAGAATTGTCCTGTCACCAGATGGTCACGGGTATTTTCACCAGTGGAGATGCTGAAGGATCACGGCAGATCCAAGAACTTATGTTGGACCCAAAGACACTAGATCCAAGAAAGCAGTAGTGCAGGCATGCTCTGAGTGCAGAGAAGACAACAAGCAGGACATAAACATATTTAAGTTTTTCTGCTTCTTACAGCAGTTATTGATGAGACAATAAAAAAGAAAAAATAGAAACACGTCAAAGAGTGTTTATTGATGCTGTTGCTGCTTTATATATTAAATAAATGCTATTTCCTTTGTCTGGATATTAAGCTTAGGATCTGGAGTGGGTATAGCAGTGATTTGGGCCAGGAACAAACAGAGACAATCTGAAATAGAGTTAGCACAATAAAAGAAAACCAGTACAATACACAGTTGCCCCAAATGCAAAATAAAATATCAAATAATTCTACCTTTCATTTTCCATGTCTGAAATTTCTCCATAAAATCAAGACTTTATAAACTATAGGCAAATGTGTTTCAAAGTAATTTACAGTTTGACTACAACTATAACTGAAATTACTTAGCTTTTTTCTTAACTGTTTGCTTTTTAAGGATCATTTTGAGAAAAAGGCATGTCTAGAACCTGGCTCAGAATTTTAGTTATACATATTGACACAAACCATCAGTATAACCTTTATAAATCATTCTTTTGATTTTAGAGAGGCAACTCATTTATTCTTTCAACAGTTATTAAATATCTTTAACTATAACCATTGGACTTCCTTTCAGCTTCATTTAACAGTTCCAATTGTGATTATCTGGGACCCTTCACCTACAGACTTCCTATAGTTACTGGCTCAAGGTGATGATAAGTAAGCAGTGTTGAAGAGGTTGAATTCTTATACCAATCTTTAGCTTCAGTGGCATAGCTCTGAGGTACATCTAATACAGTTTTGAAAAGGCTTCCTATTTGTACACAATGAACACCTGCTTAGTACACTTAATTAGCTAATTTCTTTTTACATTTTAAAGTTCTCTCTGCTTCCTGAGGGACATTTCCAAGAAATGAACTGAACCCCAAGTCTTCATCTTTATATATTCAAATACACGTTTTCTTCTCCAGAGGTCACATGGAGAACAAACTCAGAAGCAGAACATGTCAGAACAACATGACATGAACATGGGACACAAGGTAAAGGGATCTAACTGAATGTGTATAACATACCCAAAGAATATCTGAAGAAAACTAAGATTGCAAATGATGAGCCCTGTCCAAATATCACAACTGAATATCTTTGAGGGGAGGAGGGAGGAGGGAGGGAGGAAAGGAGGGAGTGGAGGATAGAGGGAGGAGAGAAAGAGAGGGAAAGAGGGAGGGAGAAAAAGCGGGGAGAGAGAGAAAGAGAGAGAGGAAGAGAGGGAGGGAGGGAGAGAGAGGGGAAGGGGTAACAGAATCTTGGGGCAGAAGAAATTCACTGTGAATAGAAAATAGAAATCAAGGGGAAAATAATAGTACTTTTTATACATAAAATAAAGGACTGCTGTACAAATCCATTTACCTATTTATCCATTGCTGGACATCTATGGTGCTTCCTGTGAACAAAGCAGCATAGAACATGCCCGAGCAATAATCTCTGGAGTAGGGTCAATTGTATCTTTGGGTAAAAGAATAGTATAGCTGGGCCTTGAGATCAAATCTCATCTTTCTCAGGATCAGTTACAACTATTTCCATATTGACTATACAAGTTTACAGCCCAACCAGCAATGGATGGATATGTCCCACTTGCTCCCCAGCCTGCCTGATCTGCCATTTTTTAGTTTATCCTAGCAATTTTAATGGATGAAAGACATCAAAGAGTAGTTTGGATTTGCATTTCCCTTTGGATAAGGATGTTGAACATTTCTCAGCCATTTGATTTTCCTCTTTTGGTAATTTTCTGTTTAAATTCATAACCCATTTTTATTTGGGTCATTTGGGTGGTTTAATTTTGTTTTTGCTTTAGTTTTTTGGGTTTTTTTTGTTTGTTTGTTTGTTTTGTCTTTAATTTTGTTTGGTTTGAGGGTTTTTATGTCTGCTTTTTTGAGTTTATATACATTTTAGATATTAGCCCCTACCAAGTATATAGTTTAGTAAGAAACAAACAAATAAAAAATTAAAACTCTTTTCCATTCTGTAGGGTGCAGTTTTGTCTGAATAACGGCATTCTCTGCAACAGCTCATGAGTTTCCATTTATTATTTGTTGTTCGTGGTGACTGGGCCAACATTGTCCTGTTCAGAAATTCTTTTTTGGTGCCAGTGATTTCAAGAATACCCCCCCCCCACTTCATCTTATTTCAGAATCAGCATATCAGGATTTAAGTTGAGGTCTTTGATCCAAGTTGAGTTTGCATGTGTTGATGTCTATAGATATATTTCCATTCTGTGACATTCAGACATCCAATTTGACCACACTATATGTGGGAGATGCTGTCTCTATTCCTACATGAATATCTGGCTTCTTTGCCAAAAATAAGATACCTGTGGGTGTGTAAATATATTACTGGTTCTTCATTATATTTCGTTTGGTCAATGTGTCTTTTTCAAGCACTAGCATGTGAGTTATATTACTATATATCTATAGTACAGTTTGAGTTATAATTTAGGTGTAGTTTTGCTACTCTGACTTTTTTTATGTTTCCATATGAAATTGAAAATTATCCTTTCAATGGAGAGTGCATGGTATCTCATCTTGATTTAACTTCAGTAGGTGGTATATATTGACAAAATTATCTATTTCTTTTAGATTTTCCAATTTGGTTCAGTATAGGTTTGTAACGTATATCATTATGAATCACTGCATTTCCCCAGTGGCCAATTTTATGTCCATTCTGTAATTTTATTCTTCTTTCTCAACATTTTAGCTAATTCAACTAAAGGTTTGTCAACATTAACTGATTTTCTCAAAGCACCAACTCTTTATTTTATTGATTTGTTGTATTGTTTTTTGTATGTTTGGTTAGTATTTTATTGATTTCACCTGTGAGTTTATTTCCTGCCATTTATTCCTTTTGGGTATAATTTTTTCTTTTAATCCTAGAGCCTTGAAGTAGTCATTTTTTTACTAATATGAGATATCTCTAATTTTTTACATGGGTTTTTTTTTCTCTACAAACATATCTCATAGAGCACCTTTTATTATATCCCAGAATATTGGGTAAGTTGTGTTTGATCTTTACTGAATTCTAGAAATTTAAAAATCTCTTTCCCATTTCCTGCCTTTGTCTACTTTTCACTCAGTATTAAGTTATTCGTTTTCATGAGTTTGTAAACTTTCTGTTGATTCTGTGTTTGTGGATTTCAAGGTTTAATCCATGATAGTCAGATAAGATGCAGGGGGTTATTTCAATTTTCTTACATCTCTTGAGTCCTGCTTTTTTCCCAATATGTGGTCAGGATCAAAGACAGTTGCAGGAGGTACTGAGTAAGAGGGTTTTGTTTGAGTAAAATTTTCTGGAAATATCTGCTAAGTCCTTTCAGTTTATGACATCAGTTATCACAAGCACATCTCTGTTTAATTTTTGTCTGAATGACCTGTCTCCTGGCAAGAATGTGTCACTGATTTCATTCACTATCACTGTATAAGGGTCATTATGTGATTAAGCTATAGTAGTGTATCTTTTACAAACTTGGATACCCTTGTGTTTGGTGCACAACTGTAAAACACTGCAATATTCTCTTAGAGAATTTTTCTGTTGACGAGTGTACAGTGCTCTTCCTTCTTTATCATTCTAAAGTTTTGGGTTAAACTCTATTTTTTCAGGTATTAAGATGATTATGCAGGCTTGCTTCTTAGGTCCATTTGCTTGGAATACCTTTTCCCATTCTTTTACCCCAAAGTGATGTCTATCTTTGATGTTAGTGTGTATTTCCTGAATGCAGTGAAAGGGTCCTGTTTTAATC
The DNA here is from genome assembly GCF_963924665.1 of Micromys minutus. Classification (NCBI taxonomy): domain Eukaryota; kingdom Metazoa; phylum Chordata; class Mammalia; order Rodentia; family Muridae; genus Micromys; species Micromys minutus. The sequence continues at coordinate 44,908,414 of NC_137952.1, forward strand.
TGTTATGTTAGTCTGTGTCTTTTTGTTGGGAGAGTTGATACCCTTGATGATGAGAGTTACCAATAAGCAATTCATGTTCATTCCTGCTGTATTGTTGTTATAGCTTGGAGTTATTTTTTCATTTGATTTTCTGGTTTTATATTATTTATTCGTTGTGATTTCTATGGTGTAGTTAACACCTTCAAGTTGGGTTTTCTTCAGGCAACTTCTGTGGGGATGGATTTGTAAATGGATCCTGCTTAAATCTGGATTTATCATAAAATGTCATTCTTTTTCCTTCTATTATAATTCAAGTTTTGTCACATATTCTATTTTGGATTGGTGTCTGCAGTCTCTTAGAGTTTGAAGACCATGTGTTCTGGCCCATCCAGCTTTTAGCACATACACTGGAAAGTCAGGTGTGAATATAATTTAACTGAAGAATCCTCAGGATGGCAGACTAGAGAGAGCATGTGCTTCTCTGCTTATTTCTAGATGACAGGGTCTGGTTTTGTTTGATGCTTTCTACTTCATTTTCACAAACTGATTATTTTTCCCACCTGTGGAGATCAAGGTTCCTCATATTTAAAGCAGTTCATATTCCTGGGGATTTTCCAGCCAATATCACAAACAGTAGGAATTGCCCATATAAACTCTGCCTTAAAGACACTGTGAGTTAATTTTTTTTAATTCCTAAGAATTAAAAAAATATATATATACCCTGACCATTGTATAAAATTGGACTTCATTTCTAATTCTTTTTCCATAGAAATTTCCAATGTTCATCTATTTCACAGTAGATGAACTTGTTTTCTATTTGATTATATATTTAACTAAAATGGCCAATCAGCCCCAATTCACTGGAGGTCACAAGAGAGAGAAAGATAGAGATAGATAGAGGTGGGGGGGGGGGAGAAAGAGATTTTTGTAGTGTTATAACCTAGCAATTATACTTTTCTTTAGATTTAGAGTGGCTTCCTATTTTTGGTCAGGCTAGATGCAGACTATGATTAAAATATCTCACATCTACCTACCATATAATATCAAAAGAAAATAGCAATACATAATAGTTTAAGAAAACCAGTACCCAGTTCCTCAAAATAATGAAATTTGAAGACTGATGGGGAGGCAGAAAGGTGGATAAATATAAACCTTGGATTTAATTACTCAATTAGACAGAAACATATTTAGAGAGGCAAAGAAAATTTTACAGAGAAAGGAACTTGATTTTAGTTCTTATTCTTATTATGGGGGTGTAAGCATGAAAGTTCTCCTTCCAGGGGCTGCAGAAGGATCACTGAGAGGAGAGGCTGCTGAATATGCCTAAGAGCCAGTCTTCAGACCTTCACTGGCCACGTAAAGGGCAGGTGTGATGGGATGTATGTGTAATGGCACTGCTGGGTGGAGAGTTACAAGAGGAACAGAGGCAGGTAGATCATGAGAATTCATTATTAATCTAACCAGATGAAATCAATGGACTCCATATTCAAGGACAGACACTATTTCAAAATAACAAGGTGGACTGCAACAGAGGAAGATATCTGATGTTGATCTCTGACCTCCACAGGCATACATACACACAGGCTTGCCTACCCACACAGACAGTTTCTTCCATGATCACAAAGATGTGTATATTCTCTCCCTCCATCTCTCTCCTTTTTCCTCTCTCTCTCCCTCTTCTCTTTCCTCCTCTCTCCTGATAATATATTTCCTTAAGCTCTCTTCTGAATTTGGACTAGAGCCCTATATCAAGGATTAAAAACCATTCACAGAACTTATGAAGCTCAAAAAGAAGGAAGACCAGAATGTGGATGCCTCGGTCCTTCTTAGAAGGAAGCACAAAACAGGGGAGCAAATATAAGGTCAAATAGAGGAGCAGGGGTTGAAGAAAAGATCTACAGAGAATGCCTCACCTGGAGAACTGCCCCATATGCAGCCACCAAACTGGAGCACTATTGCTGATGCCAAGAAGTGTTTACTGACAGGAACCAGGAATCAGAGGTTCTCCCACAGTCATATAGATACAAATGAGGATGCTTGAAGCTAAACATCAGACTGAACATGGGGACCCCAAGGAAAGAGCTAGAGAAAGGACTGAAAGATCTGAAAGGTTTGCAACCTCATGGGAAGAACAACATCATCAACCAGCCAAGGCACTGAGGTAGAGTGTGGGTGATTGGGAGAGGGAGCACCTTCATGGAAGCAAGTTGAGGGGGAAGTAGTGAGGGGAGTGGTGGGGAATGGGATAACATTTGAAATGTAAATACAGAGAATATCCAATAAAGTTGAAAAAAAATTAAAAAGTCATCTGAAAATCCCTCACACTCAAAAGCATTCAAAATTCTCTTAGTAATTGTGCCAGTGTTCTGTTCCTGCCTAAAGTTTTGAAGCCTCCAATTAAAAGCTAAGTGTAGAAGTTTGTTAAATGCTTGCACTAACTTCACATCATCATGTTGTCTGGGTTTTGGCAGCAATAGTCCAGTTTATCACACACAGAATCACATATATTTTGTTTCCCAGCAACAATATCTTAGGACCCAGAGAGGAGACCAGACACTTGTTTCTAATGATGTCTTTCTAGCCATATGCTTCTCATGATACAACAAGGGTGACACCATCCTAGAGCCCAGATAAACCAAGTTGGAAATACCCCAAAAGCATGGAGAAGGATAAGATAACTCAGGAATGCTATGATTCTCATCCAGGTCCATTGTGATGTGGCACAGCAATCTTAGAGGTGTCCTTGCATGAACACACAGGAACCTGGTAAAGGGGATGCTTTAGCAAGGCTTCTCAGTGAAGGTGGTGAAATGATCACCAGAAATATTAAACATTGTAGAACAACTCAGTGTTTATCAGCAAAGGCCTATGAAGCACATGTAATAGATTCTGCCATTGTCCCCAAGAGGGGTAGTAACAATGCCAGTGTTTTAGTGGATGCTACTGTAAGTACTATTCTTTGTCAACGAATGAGCCCTATTCAGATGGTTAGCACATGGCCACAGAGCAGAACTGAGGCAATCAGCACACTGCCCAAGACACTGTCTAAGCTTACTCTAAGAAAGAGCTTTATGGGGAACTCAGAAGAAGGTGCATCAGCTTTACAAATACTTGGCATTAGAGAGGTGGCCCAGAACATTGTCACACCAAGAGCCAATGGTTTAAGTTTAAAGTTCACACCAGGTATTAAGAAAGTAGGAATTAAAGCTCTTTATTCTGTAGAGTAATTCTTTCTGTTTACTACATAAATCAATGGACCAAATTAAAACACGGTCCTGCCGTTCACCACAGTTAAGAGGATAAATTATGTTAAAACCCCTTGAAAGTCTGAATCATGATATGGTCATTGCTATTCATCCTTATTCATTCTCCATAAGCGTGTACAAATCAATACTTCGATCTCTGGAACTTCTACTTCACTTTATTTCATGTACTTGAATCTTCATTAACCTGCCCCTCCAGAACGACTTGTCTATAACTCAGAAGTTAGTCCTACACCATGTAAAGGGATTTTATTATAAACACAACTCACAGAAACACTGGCTATTTTAGGATCCACCTCCCAGCCACACCAACCAGAATAAGCCTTGAGAATTATAACATGTACTGAAAACTAGGTCATTGCCTCCCTTCTTACCAGCAATTTAAGGTAAGTGCTACTTCCCACTAGGTTCTTTCTGTGTTGTGACAAAAAAGGAAGTTGCTCATGCATGATACTGGAAATAAAATTCAAGTTCATTAAATATTTCTTTCATTGTAAAAAACCCTACCAGCAATAACTCTAGAAACAAAGACTTGATATTTAAGGTGATATGAAATGCAGATACCACCAACTATGCAAAGGATTTTATTCCAGATACTGTCTACAAAGAAGTTTGCAAAGATATACCATCATTGTTCACTTGTCTGTGCAGGTCTGCAAATAACTATGATTGTAGTGAGAGAGCTCTTAACCACACACGGCAATAATTCATGCCCCCATGACTGACATGACTCAATCCTACACCCTGCTTTCCGAAGCAGTCCTTCTCAAAGTCCATTGGTAAGAAAAATCTATACTTCTCTATAGAAGCCCACTTTTTGCTAAATGAAAACATTTTGTTTGATAAAATACCTATGCTCATCTCTGGATAGACACTGTAATTTTTTTAAGTGAGTAAACACTACAACTTTTCTTACTGCACCTTTACTTTTGTTCCCATCATCCCTTCAAAATAAACTTTAGAAATTACAGCCTGCGAAGGTAGCATTTACGATAGTGTCACCTCATTTTCCCTGTGGCTAAGGACCAGGCCTTTCTGGTTTGTTGCTGATAATAGCATATTTTCAATAACTTTCTACAAAAGCATTCACAAAATTGCAGATCAAGGGGCTTCTGTCTCTCTATCTGAAGGGAAGTAGGTTAAATTAATAAATTTTAAGATTACTTTTAAGTCATACAATATAAAGCAGTCTCAAAGTACAAAGAACTAATCTATTCTCCTATCTTTATGTAGATTCTTACTAAGCTACACAAAGAAGAATGTGTAACCCTTCAAAGGAATTTGATCTCCCAACTTTTCTCAGAAACCCTTCCCTATGACCTTATCAAAGAGACCACCTTCTTTTTGCACAGAAGTTTTCATGTATAAACTCAGGATTAAGTCTTATTTTTTGTTGTGTTGTCAGAAAGTGAGATGGAAAACAAGTAGCATTGCTTAGGAATCTATCACAAATGAAACAGAAAATTAAAACTCTTAAAGGATTAAGCAGGTTTCTCCAAGCACATCTGTGGTCAAAAAAATCAGGTATTTCAAAGCATACATTCAGACTATGTCTCTAGGCTTTATCTCAAAGTAGTAACAATAGTGGCACAAGTCTCAAGAATGTAGAAGAGTAGACATGCATCTTAATTGATCATACTTCAAAGGAAATACCAACACAATGAGGCCATTATTGTAAATATTATGACATGATAGGAAGGTAGGTAGATACGTAGGTCATATAGATATAGCCAAAGGTATCAAAAATGTTTTGGGATATATCAACTGAAAGCAGACTATAATACAGACCACAGATGGCTTGGATGGCTCTTATAGATTATAGACTACTTCTCAGAGGAGCCCACACAAGCTTGGTACTATAGAAAAAATGGGATTGGATACAGCAATAGCAAGAATTCCCAGATATTTTCAGAATGAGTCCATAGCAATTTTAACAAAGAAAAGCACTGCTCACAGTGAAGAAGGTGGCCCACTGTGTTCAAACTATGAAGGAGCTGCCAAACAATTTCTCTGAAAAGTAGCCATGACTCAGACTGTACAGTGCTGTATAGTAGGTGTGTTGAGGTAACCTTCATTATCACCTGGATACCTCTCATACTGTCTACATATATTGTGAACTTCTCTCTTTCCATACCTGTGACTTCGCAATACAATTCACAGTTTGAGAAAATGAGATATACCAAGAGATCCAAATTAATGGAGGGGAGCATGGAAAAATAGAATTGAGGATATCCTCAAGGTGTATGTAGAATTACATGACCTCTGCTTTCTACCAGTTTTAATTTTCTCATTAGAGTAGGCAAGGAATTACTATGTCAGTTATGGGTGCTAAGAAAGGTGGAGAAAGCTAAAATAGCAAATTTGAGGACATTCTAGTGACAAGAGTATAGTGAAACATAGACTTTAAAACTATCTAGTATGAACACTATGAATATAATTCCTAATACATACTTTCAGGGACAATCCTCTGGACTCATTCCTATTAACTTGCTATTTGGGAACAGTCAAGCAGTATTCATTTTCTTACTCTGGAGTCCAGCCAGTTCCTGCTCTGGGCCAATAAGCTAATAACATGTATATAATCTAGTCCCAGGATAGTGGGGAATGGAAGGAGGAAAAGGCTTTGCTCGCTTATTTATATGCTCATTTGTCTAATGAGATGACAGTCACTGAGTATTGAAGAAAATTCATTATGCATGTACGGGAGTGGTGCCCCAGAATGGCCTGTGCCAGAGAAGCTTCGTCTTCAATAAATAAGGAATGAATAACAAAGCATTTGCTCTGCAGACTGACATGATGAGTGGTTTACATTTCCACATAAAGTCCTAGCTACTGAAGAAACTTCTGGTGACCAGCGGTGACCGGCATCTGACTGGGTAGTAGTGGCAGAGCATACACAAATGAAGCAGACATAGCAACTGTTGTGGAACTTCTAATCAACAAAGCGATAAGCCAGTAATTAGGTTTCAACAGACTCAGATCCCATTCTAGGCATTAATTGGGGGAAAATATGTAGATTGGTAGTTAATAATAGAACAGAGTGAGAGATAGAGTCATTTTCTTCCTGTCCAATCTATTTACTTGATTGCTTGTGTGGCAAACACTTGATCTTCCTTGGATATGTTTAGCGATTTGAGACTCTTTTAAACAAAGCAATTTATTAATTAAATTAGAGCCATTTCTAAAGAACAATGCTTATACCCAAGGACTACAGAAAGTTGTTTGGAAAACTGGAACTTGATGGGGTAACCATGTTTCAGAGAACACTAAGGGGCAGAGAGGAAAGCATGTATCTTGCATTTGTATATATATACAGAGAGAAGGTAGAGACCCAGAAACAAGACTCATAACTAAAAATAAATGGTATATGTTACCCTAATGTTTACCAATTTTTAGACTGTATCAGCTGATTGGTGAGGCTGCAAATATTTTGCTTGCACTCACAAATCACACATTTTATGCTCACAATTCAAGTTAGTTTTAACTTACAGCCTTCTCTCTATAAAGTTTCCTTTACTTTCTAGAAAATTCAGGTAAGATATTCTAGTATGGCTTGGTCTTTGCTCTAAGTTTGTTTAAAGCTACATTTGGATTTGGTTCAGTGCTAAGGCATATGACACATGCTATATGATCATTAAATGACTCAAAGAAACTTTGAACCAATTTGATACTGCCTAGAGGTGAAGTGAAATACAGAAGCCAACTGCAGTCAACACAGCTTACAGTGAAATAATGGGGTCAAGGAAGGCATTGCTGCTACAGCCTAAACTTCTATTGAAATCCCCAGAAATTTGGAAGCACTTCCTTTGAGTAGAGTGAAGTTGAAGAAGATCTGGAAGATGTACATGTAGATGCATGTACATACAGAAACTTTCCAGTTTGCCAATTCAGACACAAAATTAGGGTGTAGAGTTATGAAGAACCACAACATGAGTCAAAAACAGGTCAATGTGAGATTACAATCATTTTCAATTTTGCTTCTGTGATTCTCAGGGGAACCAAAGTGGGAGAGCTTACTGTTTGCTACTAGGCCTGTATCAAAGACATCATGAGGATTGGGACAAAAATATTGTGAAAATTTCTATAATTCCTACAACATGTGGCAACAAAATAATGAGGGCCGAGGACAAGAGTGAGCCCAAAAGCAGATCTCAAAAGCTTTGGTGGGACCGGGTAGGAGGAGGCTCATTTTGATCTATGGTAGACTTACCTTTTCAAACAGAAAATTCAGTTAGATACTTGTAAAGCAATAATTGCCACATGACAAGTATATTGTATGCTGGGTACTAGAACAAGAGTATAACTTAATCCTCACAATACACAGTAATATAAGGATCAACTTTTGTGAAAACTGAATACATTGGGCTTTTAAAAAATGCCTAATATCATAAAGATCATAGACATGGAATCAAAACTGATCTAATTTCCATTGTTTTATCAACTCCTCTTCATCCCTTACCCAAACACCATGATGATTTTGAGACTCCTAAGAACACCTCTTGCTTCTGCATCCCTTTTTGACACTCAGCATAAAAATCTGCCCACAATGTTCTAACTGATGATTTCATCTGATATCGTTTGTGCCAGATGTTCACATTGTTCTGTTTATAAAAAAGAGAAGGACAGAAGTGATATGTTTGGTGGATGTGTAATCAGGTGTGAGGGAAAGGGGTGCCTCTGTTGGTCCATGCTGAGGCATCCCTTTCCCCTGAGGGACCAGCCACTCCACAGAATAGTATAGAATAGAGTTTATTCAAGACATGAAAAGAGGAGTTAAGAGGATAGAAGAGATAGAGGAAGGCAGAGAGAGAGAGAGAAAGAGAGAGAGAGTACAAGCAGCCCCTTTTATAGTGAGTCAATCACACATAACTGTTACCAGGTAACTAAATGTGGGGTTGATCCTAGATAAAATGCTAACACACTTGTTAGTTGAAAATTTCTAGCCAAGTGAAGATGTAAGTAACGGCCCCAGGAAAGAAAACAACGCTGTGAGAAGAGCAAGCACAGTCTTTTATGCCAGATAGTTCCTGAAGGCCTATAAGAACAGTGAATTTTTTAGACATGGCTATTATTTGTGTTTTGTGAACATTGATTGAACATCCTTTTTTCTACATTCATGACAACATTGAACAATTTAAAACACAACAGACCAAAAATGTGTTAAATTGCCTGAAAGCAGCTTAGGAATAGGAGAAGGTAGAAATGAGTACTCTGATACAGAGTCAACTAGTGAAGGATGCTATTGAGGATTTAAGCTCTTTCCAACTACCAAGAACCCTGTAGCCCATTGCCTTCATCTTTTCACCCAATTCCACATGGCTTCAAGCAAGCAGGAGAGATACATCCTTACCATGATATGTTACACGAATGAGGAGCACACTTGGAATAAGGACAGAAATGATGAAAGGCCAGCATGACTGGTACTAGGCTAACCAGTTCTCATCAAAATTGGAATGAATGATTGTTCTGAAAATATTTTAAAATTATGTTATACAGATGGAAAGAAAGTCTAGGCTCAAGTCACTCTGTCACCCACATAGTGGCACTGTGTGTACTAATGGCCACTCTTTCTAACTAAAGGCTGTGGCTAGTTGCTAAATAGGATACCTTATGCCTTTACAACTTCATCCAAATCCAAATGACACCTCAGAAATCCAACATAGGTGATGACGTTAGAGAACAGAGGCCATAAAAATTATTGAAAAGGATTAAAATAACCTGAATAAATTACAGAGAAGAAATTTCCTTATTCTCTCTTCCCAGATTTCATCTTACCGCAAATGCCATTTCTTAAGAAGGCTTTGATTTGTCAGATAAATATCTGGTAGCAGAATGAGAATGTGTGTGGGCAAGCCATGATTTGCATCTGTTTTAATTTGGGAAGGTTACTCTAGCAAATGAGAAAAAAAGAATTTAATTTTATTCTGGCCCTGAGAATTATTATGAGTGACTCACAATGAATGTTGCATCATGGAATATTAATAATAATTTCTAAAGTAGGCCTGAAGGCTGGGTCTTTATTGCATTCTCTTCCAGTGCTATTCAAAGTTATTGAGAATGTCAGCTTAAAATAAAAGGACGTTCATGAGTGATGGCTTTTGGGCCAAATAGATCATCTGTGATTTGAAGCACTTGTGCTTAATTTGAAACCTCCGTTGCTATTTTTGTTATACCCGTGTCCATGTTCCTACTTATGGGGATGGCGATGACCTTCTTGAGCATTTCTGTTCAGCAGTATTTAAAATAGTTTCCAAAATCCATGACAAAGGGAAAGTATATTTGAAGCTGTCTCTCCCCATCCCCCTCATAAAGCTATCTAATGCACATTGCTATCAGGCTCATTTCCATGCCTATTCAACCATCCAATTTCATTGCCTATTAAGACAAGTTCTTTAAAGTCCTTAGCACAGTGACTGACAGGCAAGGTAAGTATTAAACACATGCTAGTTATCCTTTGTAGCCGTTTTAAGGCTCCTTTCTATTTTATGCAAATCCTCAGACTTTAAAACCACAATACTAGACTCTCACCCAGTTGTAGGCAACTTGTACAATTTATTCCATTTCCTTGCACTTCTAAAAAACATGGGGATAAGCAGTGTCATTCTCATTTTTAAGGGTGAATAATATAAATTGTATATAGAAATTCTACTATTTTTCTTACTATAATGTCAGTACTACTGAAGTGGCTAGTATATTCTACTTGTACTAATATGTATTTCATTTATATTATTTTATATCATCACTCTCTTTGTTGGATATATGTCTCCATATTCTCTGAGAATTCATGTTTCTTGTAGCTATTAAATAATAGATCATGACCATAGCTTTTGTGGCTTAAAAAAAATGCTGAGAATATCCCAGTGTTGTTTGAATTTGAAACTGACTCTTGAAGAGAATCAAATAACACTATTAGAAAATGGGGTACAAAGCTAAAGAACAAATTCTCAACTGTGGAATATCAATTGGATGAGAAGCACCTAAAGAAATGTTCAACATTCTTAGTCATTGGGGAAATGCAAGTCAAAACAACCCTGAGATTTCACATCACACCAGTCATAATGACTGAAAACTCAGGTGACAGCAGATGTGGGTGAGGATGTGGAGAAACAGGAACACTCCTCCATTGTTGGTTGGATTATAACCACTTTGAAAATCAGTCGGGTGGTTTCTCAGAAAACTGGACATAGTACTACCTGAGGATACAACTATTGCACTTTTGGACATATATCCAATGAATACTCCAACATATAGCAAGGACATATGTTCCACTATGTTCATAGCAGCCTTATTTAAAATAAACAGAAGCTGGAAAGGACCCAGATGACCTTAAACATAGAAACTGATACAGAAAATAAGGTACATTTACACAGCTATTAAAAACAATGACTTCATGATATTCCTAGGCAAATGGATGGAACTAAATAATATTCTGAGTGAGGTAATCTAGTCACATATGAACAGATACAGTCAAGGAAAAATACTGTTAATCTCAGAAACTTTAAGCATACTTCTCTCCCTTCCTGATCCATGTTCTTTTGACAACAGCTATAACTATATTTTATCTATTTTACAGAGAAATATGAGAGAATGGTCCTGGGATGCAGAGGCACGATGCATCTTGATAGAAGAAGTGTAGATATGTATAACTGGTAAAGCTTTGAATCTGATTTTGAACCTGCTCATCTGCCTTTGGCCCTTGGACTCTCTTCTTCTCACCATTTCCTGGCTGAGTTCATAGTGAGATTGCTCTGCAACTCCACTTCGGAGGAAGAATCACTACACATTCCTGAAGGTGGGTCTGATAATTTTTTAGATGCCTCAGCATAGTTCAGATCTGTGTATATTTTATGATGGATAAAAGACTGTTTTACAGAGCTGGAGGGTAGCTGTGAGTTCTTAGCCTCTTACTCTTGAATGTCCCGGGAAGATGTTTTAACACACACACATACACACTCTCTCTCTCTCTCTCTCTCTCTCTCTCTCTCTCTCTCTCTCTCTCTCTCTCTCTCTCTCTCTCTCTCTCTCTGTTTTCATTCCTCTTGCTCACATTTATGTGTGACATCATTTGAGCCCACAATTGTCCTGTCCTCAAGAACCCATTTAAACTTCTGTCTCCTAGCTTAGTTATAGACTTAGTACATGGCAAAGACGTACATAAGAAATTCTATAGCTCCTGTGGAACATTTACCAAGCCAGCATCAGAGGCAATGGGGTTGACAGGTTCCAGTATACCCTGTGGTCTCCTGCAGGTCTTTAATGCCATCTATTATATCTTTCTGCCTTCACCAAACACTGGCTACTCTGAAAACTGCAGCCCCATGCCAGCTACACAAACAACAGATTTAAAGAGAATGCTATGAGTGTCTACAAGTTTAATCCTTGTACCCAATTTATAGAGGTTCTGACTCGCTGGATAAACCCTGCAATGCTGTAATTTTCAAGTATTGCTTTTTACACCAAGTAAAACAACTTGAGTTTAGAAAAGAAAGTATGAGATGAGAGAGAAAGAGGGAGGGAGGGAGAGAGAGAGAGAGAGAGAGAGAGAGAGAGAGAGAGAGAGAGAGAGAGAGAGAGAGAGTATAAAAATGGGGAGTGAGATAATAAATAGGTCATCCTTTCAAACTTTACCATCTCTCTCTGTACTGGTATGTGACTAGAAAAACAAAGGAACAGGCTAAGATAGGGCATCTACTAAACTACGGCAGCTCGGGTCACATTTGGATTAAGGCAATGAGGCTATTTTCCTTAGGATTTTTACCCTTTAAGGAAGCTTGCCCTTCGAAGTCATTATCTTACAAGCAATGCCTTCCCAAATCTTGTGCTATTCTAGCTCATTTTAAAAGTCACATCCATATGTTTCTTTATTTAGACATTGGCTTTTGAAATGAAAGTTTTCTTTAGTTTAAAAATAATCCTCCTGTACTGTACAGAAAGCAAAAATATCCAATCTCAGAGGAGTTTGTTTTGCTAAACTGGTGACCCTGAGACAAAATCACATGTTATCAGAATGTTAACTTCTACATCATTCCCAACAACAATATGACTTTGCAGAAAAGCTCAATATTGATAATAATAGTTTTTAAATCTATTTTCAATTTTTCTCCAATGCAGAATGCAAAACTGAAGACAAAAGCATGCTTGCTGCCTTTCAATGGTCAGTTGCTAGAGAAAAAGTTGTTATGCCCACCACTTGAAATATCTTCCCACATGCTACAATTTTATTTTATTAGACTCCAACAGATCTCAAGAAAATATTTCCATCATTATGGTGACAAATCACTAGTTCTCTTGTGTGTCATGATCATACAATTAAGTCCTATCCTGATGCCCATAAATTTGCTATTGGGAGCTAATTGAATGTGCAGGATGAAGTGTATTGTTTATGCTTCTATTTGTTAGATATTATTTGCTATAATAGCAGTGGAATTGTTGGGGGAGCTGAAGACAGATATTCATCCCAGTTAAATTATGGAAAGGACTAGGAAAACATATTATCTTCCTGTCCTCCACTGGATTAATGGCATATAATCCAAGAGGATGAGGTAATTCTTGTGTTTAGATGGAGTCAACTACAAGACAAGTATTGGCCTAGCATGACCCAATAACAATAAAATAATGAGCTTTGTCACAGGACATATGGTTATCAGTTCCACAGAATATCTGAAATGAGGACAAGCTTTGCATATATCATAGCCTCTAGAAAATCTAGATCTTGTTGCCGTTTCTCTTGGGCAAGGAATTTTACCTTTAATTCTCAATGCATTTATTTATAAGCTATGATCACAATGTGCACATTCCATGTTACTGTAAAATCAAAAACATGATATCAAGTCACTTGACACTGGTCACATATCTTAGGAAACTCTAACTGAGCTAATCACATAATATGCTCACGGTGGTAGGCATTTGGTGAAGTGGCCTTCAGACTGATGGCAAAGATGACAAGGGATCCTGGGGAAGGGTTTTGAGTCTTTTCAAATAGCAATTAATATTGTGAAGTAACAGTATACAAGTATCATTCTCCTTGTCCCATATGATATTTATTGGGTGTCTTCTAGTTCTTGTCATACTGGCTTGTTTCACTGAAATTTGGACATAGTCAAGCACTAGGCCTAGTGGCTAGTATAGTATTACAGGATGAGACAGCATCAACTTCCTTTAGTCGGTATTAGTGAAGAATTAATCTGAGGTCTGTTTCACATAGTTCTCTGTCCTTATTTTGGTAGACAAGAAAAATAATTTAATTTGCTGACTCTTCCATCTGCACAGAAATATTATTGTCTCCAGTATGAAAGCATTTTTGGAGTCTAATAAAATACAATTTTAGCATATGGAAAAGTATTTCAAGGGGTAGAATTCACAAATGTTTCTCTATCAACTGACTATTGAAAGGTAGCAGGCATGCTTATGCTTTTTTTTCATTGCTGTCTGTGTTGGAGCAACTTGAAAATGAGTTTCAATACTATTATTATCATTACTGTGCTTTTCTGAAAAATCATATTGTTGTTGGGAATGGTATAGAAGTTAACATTCTGATAACATGTGGCTACAGTCTCAGGGCCATCAGGATAGGACTTAAGTGTTTGTAGCTGTTGCACAACCTTTTATATCTCTGGGGTGAGGGGATATTTCATACCCCTTAGCATAACAGAATTTACCTATGATAAGAGAATGGCCTCAAACTTTCTGACATATTTTGAAATACAAAATGAGAAGTAAAGAACTAAAGTATATTTTGAAAGTTCCTAAATTAAATTTGGAAGAATAGAAGATTTTGCTTTTTGTGCTTTTGTTTACTCCTTGCCATTGTTTTGGAAGGACAATTCCTCTTTCTTGAGACAGGATCATCCTCTTTAACCCAGATAGATTTGACTCTCTACCTTAAAACTCACAACATTCCTTGGGACTCAGCTTCCTAAGAACTAGGTTTACAGGAATGAGCTGTAGATTGATTTTAATTTGCAGAAAACTGCAACTTACCACCTGACAAATCAGAATGTATTCAAGATGGACTATGAAGTCTGGAGATGCATGTCCATGATACTGTTAAATTTAATACCCTAGGATGTTCACTGAAAAGATTCATCCCTCCATCAACTCACTCACAGAGGATAATTACAACTTACTTCAACTTACTTGTGTCTAAATTGTTTCCTCTTCCTCAAGGACCATCTCTGAGTAATTCTATTTGTAATCATTTTAGTTACTAATTTCTAACCAACATTTCTCATTGCAATACTAAGTACTTGAAGCCAGTTTTCACTAAGGTCTAGCATGACCACATATAAAGGCTTGTTTCCCTTCCTGTCTCACATCTGTTATGATGGCTCTTCTCTTGACACTCTACTCTGATTTCTGCTTGTATTTTTGAGATCCCATTGCTAATCACTGCAGTAATTTTCACACCCTACTTTGAATTTTGTCTATCCATCATAAAAAAATTATCTTAGCTCTTAGTCAAGGCAAACTTCCACACTCTTCATGCCTGCCAATATGAAATAGTTTTGGAGAAACTATACCAGTTATGACTTTCATGGCATTTTTCCAAGCATTCTTCTATAGGCAATGTTCTTATTAAAAGTCTTTGGTCAATGTCCTTCTCCTCCAAACTTTCACAATCCCCTTTATACAAACTCCATCTGCCATGTGAGAAGATCATAGTTTTATCTATGGAAACATTAATGTTTCCAGCTCCAGTGACTGGTGTAGTTCCCAGGACAATTTAACCACAAACATTTGATAATATAATAATGGCTTACTTCACTCATGAACCTCAGAGAAATCCCTCATGGTACACCAATGACACAAGAAAGATCTACTTCTCTACTGCCCCTTCCATTTGTTATCTCAAGCATACACTTGAATAAATTCTCTTTTCTGCTCTTTTAATTTATTGAGACAGGTCTTCACTTTGTACAGACTTACAAGTACTGACAGGACTTAAAGGATATCAAGCTAGTAGTCTTATTATTTTGTAAATGTTGCTTTATTAATCATCCATTTTTCCATCAAGGCTTTCAGCTATTTATTCTGAGAGATTTTTATACCTTTGCAGTCTCAGATTTCTACATCAACACTTACATTCCTTCTTTTACTGATTATTTGAAATGATTTGCTCCATCTCCTCACCACACCTTAGATTATTTTTACTTCTTTAAATATGACACATATACTTAATAGCAAATATCCTGTCACAGAAACTGTGACTCGTCTAATTGGCAAAGTAAACATTCAGCATTTAACTGTAATGTTAATAAACATCTTTACTCTTGATCTTTCCTATTTTCTTTTCTTTTTACTTCTAGAAAAAAGTATATGCTTATTAAGAACCTAGTAGATATCAGTTACTGTGTGTAGCAATGATAAAATATTAGAAATATATTATATACTTCTACTTAAGTATTATATACATATATTATATATTATGTATAATCATATATATTATATTGTATATTATCATACATATACTAAAAGTCTCCAGATACCCATCATTAGGATACAAAGGATGCTTCTTGGAGAATATATACCATTACCATGTGAACTAAGTTTTTAGAGAGAAATTTAGTGTATTGATTCAGAGAACAAACTCTGCAGTCAGATTCTGTTTGACTCCTAGCTCTACCTCTTGTATTTCCTTGTGGATGGTGCTTAATAATTTAAACCTCAGTTATCTCAGTTGTTAAGCGGAACAGGAGGGAGGCTGCTGATAAGAACTAACACATAAACAGCTGTCACTTCAAGTCAACTACATTCTAAGTTCTTCATATCAAAAAGCACTTTTTGAAAGCACAATCAAAACCAGAAAAGAAGGGGGGAGAGCGAAAGAGAGAGTGGGGGGGAGGGAGAGAGGGAGAGGGAGGGAGAGGGAGAGAGAGGGAGAGAGAGAAAAAAGAAAGAGGTAAAATGCTTACAAAGCCATAATTGGTTAAGAAATTTCTCCAGTAATAAGACAAAGGACATCATGACAAAAACCAAAGCAACTTTTCCAAAATACATAGCTGCTAACCTGCAGGGCTAAGATTCAATGCTGAGAAGTGTGTCTCTAGAACCTAAACTATTAACAAGCTCTCTTATTTTGAAAATATTACTTCAAGCTTATTATATCTCTCTTGACTTCTGACAAAAGGCTCAGACTGCAAGTGGTCATCATGGGTACTGAGGAGATAAATCTAAGTCCCCTTCTTTGTGTAGTTCACATATCAAATCCTCTGTAAGAAAGCCTGACATCATCTTGGTATAGACAAAGCCACTGCTTGCATCAAAATTTTGGGAATGGATCTTTGGTTGACACTCGTTAAGACAGTTCAGTTCCCCAAGTTATTAGGTCCTATCACAAAGCAACACAACTCTGCATAGCTAATAATTATGATTATTGAACCTTGCATTATAACAGTATAACCCAATTCTAGACATTACCTATATGGAGTCATTGTGCTAGGAACTTACACATATCACCTTGGTTTCTACCTTTCTTTCTTTCTTGCTTGCTTTCTTTCTTTCTTTCTTTCTTTCTAGGCTTTGGTTATCTGCACAATAATGCAGGCCAGGTGACACTAGAGGCAATGGTGTATTGCTCATCAGGGAGCACTCACAAGCATAATGTATGGCTTCTCATATTAGCCATACCACTTACAGAAGTGAGGACTATGACATTTGCTTTATGTCTTTCAGTATCTCAGCTTTGTCATCTTCAAATCAGTGATAAGATCAGTAGCTTTTCAACTTCTATTGTCTTCTGCCTGGCAGTTTTTCTTCCCCCCAGTTAACCCTCAGTGACTTCCAAGAGTGTATCTTTATTCTTTCTCCTGCCCTCTCCACCCCCATCCTGAGTAAGCTCACAAGCAGACATTACTTTTCTCACACCACCCATAGAAAAGCTTTCAGTTTGGAATTTGTTCCTCCTTTTTCACATTTTAAACTCCTGACATATAAACCTAAACTAGTCATTTTGCCCTCATTTTACCCAACCCTGGTTTTGTCACCACAGAAATGCAGAAGAGGGTACAATGATAAACATCCCTGGCTGTCTTCCACAGGAATGGGGTTGACTCCCATGATGGCAATAATAGCTCCTAGAGATCTACAACTCTAGTTCCATGAGATCTGATGACATCTTTGGACCATAATAAGCAGTACACATACCAAGTGTACAGGCATACATACAGGCAAAACACCAACACACATAAAATAAAAATGAAACTTAAAAGATTCGAACAGCAGACAAGACACCCCTAATACATCTAGCACTCTCACAACTTAGTCACCCCTTCAGCCTCATCACTGTAAAGTTCTAACATCTCCCAAACATTTTCCAGCACATGTTCATTCTAAACAAACTGGAAAACATTCCATCTTATATGTATTACCTGGACCACTAAAGGATCTTGAGAATGTTACCAATAAACAAAACTCTTTAATTTTCTTTAACCTAACACTTGCCAATATAATATCCACCATTGTCATTGCAGACACATATAGAAGCTTCACAGTATTACCCAAATAGGATTGGTAACTCTAATGTTCTGTTCCCTTCCCTGCTGTCCCTCTGTAGAAGATACTATTATATTAATGCCTTCTAAGAGCCTCCAGGGCCTTTGTATTTTTAAGCATCTCCATGCCACATTGCTTGGCATTTTTGTTCTTGTCTGCATAACCTTATTATACCTTTGGTTTTCAGAGGATGAAACTTGTGCATGGGAACATACTCATAGAAAGAGTTAGATAAGCCTCTTGGTTTAAGCCTCCTTCAGAACAACTTTTATGCAACAGTTGACTGGTAAAAGAGACAATGAGCTGGAATTTACCCAGGAGAGCTCATCTAGAATATGACTCAGGTTGGATGCATCCCTGAGCTCACACACTTGCCTAAGATTTTTGTTCTGTTTGGTTTTGCCTTAATTCTTCACACTTTCTGTTGGAAAGTGTTTCTAACATTCATTTGAATAATATATCTGCTTCTTGACAACCAGTAGCCCATCATCTTACCCAGGGCTCCTGTCATCTGTTATTTAGAGCTGACCACTATATGCTATTAGGTCACTCTGTGCCTGCAGCCTTCTGTGCTCCATTTCCTCTAGTGTGAAATCCTCACTGTGGCACCTCCGGCCATCCACCATCCCACCCCAACTGTGCTCTTTAGTTCCAGCTACTCCTGCACTTTCCAGTGAATGTAACCTCCAAACAAACCAAAGAAAATTCTCTATCTAAATAGGTAAAAGTCCAGCACTTTATTCATTATAAGTGAAAAAAGCTTTCTTTCACAAAATTTTGTGGTTTTTTTTTTCTTTAAAAAAATCAGTAGCTTATCTTCAAAATCATTTTAACATTCTAATGGATGTTGCCTTACTTCTGACTGTTTTGCCATCCTATTGCCCTCTTTCCTGGGCCTCTCTTAATTCTTTAAACATTGTAACTGCTGTGTTTTCTTTCTTTCTTTACCTTGTTTAATATTTCCCAGTAAGTGTACCTTTATCTAAAGAAAAGGATGTTATGTTTAGATTTTCAATCATTTTCATCCCACAGAGTCCCATTATCCCCAGCAGATGCTCAGCAAATATCCTTGACAACCTATAAATTACCTGTTCAGTAATCAATGACTCCTAGTGTTGAGACATCTTTGTCATGGTAGTGTTACTTAACTAATCTGGAAGAATGATTTTATTCCTCTGCTCTCCCTGTGTTCCACATTGCAGGTCACAGATTATCCAAATTGAACCACATGGAGAGACAATACCCCAAAATGTAATATCGCATGTGTTTAATTGTCATTAGTAGACTTATTTGCCAAATTTATTTGGACACTTTAAAGAAAATAAACATCGATTTAATTTGGTATAGAATAATTGGATTCTACAGGCTTAGAAATTTAAGAGTTATGGAGTTGAATAGCTAAAGCACATTTATAGAACATTTTTATTATGGAATAACGCTTGTGTTTCCTATTATCTCCACTAAGGTATGTATCAGAACATTCTTGATTTCAGTACTGATAAGCACATGGTGCCACTAGCTGATTATTTCAAAACTCCCATCTTTTTATTTATTTGTTTATTTATTTATTTATTATTTATTTATTTGGATTTAACTATGGCTTTGTGAATCAAAATGCTGTATGCTCATGCTTCGTGGAGGCAATTTCTTTAAAAAGAAAAATTAGTACCATCACCAATGCCCCCTATACTCAATCTCCACAGCTTGAAACGGCTTTGTAGATCAGTCGGTAACTGAGAGTTTGTGCCAAATGTTATAAGCCTAAAATGAGAAACACATGTAGTCTTACATTACTTTAGCCTTTTTTATGGCCTACCTACTAGAAATTTCACCTACCTTTTATATATACAGAGGTCTACCCTCTTGGTATCTAATGAGGCTAGACCACATATTGCTTATAAAACAACAAATAAATAAAACATTATTCTACTCTTCAAATAAGTGACTTGAACATTCTAATACTAACTTTCCATTGTGTATATCTTATTTTGATGAATGTAAAGTAAAATGTGGTTTTATTTATTTTTTGTTTTAATGAAAAGCACTTAGTAAAAGGCAAATTCTCTTACTTACACCCAGCCCTCATTATATTTGTCTTTAAATTTTTTTTTCATTCAACATTTTATGTCGGTTTATGTCACCCTATAACAAACTTAATAACTTTAAAAAATTACTTGTTCCTTATAATTCTGTGGTTTTACTGAGTAGTTTGACTGATCCAAGCTAATTACTCTTCATGCTTTCATAAACTATATAAAAGACAGACAACTCTGTTGATTTAACATGACTTTCTCATACAGTCACATCTTGCTTGGAACCACTAGTAGATCTGGCCCTGCCCTCTAACCTTGTGTCTCATATTTAGGTGTCATTTGTTCATAGAAAAGAGAAAAGAACAAAAGCTAAAGAACATTGTGAGCACCTTTGATATCTTAATTTCTGAGCAATGTGATATTATTTCTACCATAGTCTGCCAGTTGCTAGAAGCCCAGGATCCAGGGCTGTGGAAAGCCCTCATGCTGAAAGGAGAGCAACCAAAGATTAAAGAAAGTTTGAAAATTTAGAGCCATCTTTTAAAGCATTCTTTTATCTCCCCCATGTCCTCAAATGTGCTACTGTTCCAAGATGTCTTCAGTCTATAGCTTTCTTGTTCTAAAATTTGTGTTTGAGATGGTTGCATTTGAGAAACAGTCATAGTAAGAGGAATGACGTATAACTCTCTAAAGCTCTCATCTGTCTACATAAACAATACTACTAAAGAACTACGCTATGCCGTCTATATCTACCATACAGACTTTCCAAATAAAAAGAATACCATGTATGCATAATAGAGCATATAAAATGAACAGTTTGTATGCCAAAGTAAATGTTTAGTGTTTTGTGTAACTAGAAAATGATATATGAGAATGTATATACATATGTATTCAATGAGTACTGAAGAGGAATGATCGCCTTTGCACCCATCTTTAACTCATAAACTAATTTCGTGCATATAACACCACTTTAAAATGAGTACAGTAAAACTTTAATGAGGTAGAAAATAGGCCTCCAGTGATTGGATGACAAAGGTAGGTACTTTAGAAACAGTCAAAAGGTCACCTGTTCATCACATGCTCTCATGGGTAGCTTTCCTTAATTTCACGTAAATCTCCAGCAATGCTCTCTGTCTTTGTTGTACACTGAAGTCAGTTGTTTCAAAATGTGTGGTACTGTTTCCAAAGATACAATCCATGGATCTCATTCATACAATCAGCAACAGCAACATCACCCTAGCCTGCTTGCGAATTCCTAGATTCCTTCCCAGGACTGTTGGATTATAGTATCTAGGCAACTCGGGAGTCTGCATTTTTAAAATCTGGATGGGTACTTCTGAAGCATTTGAAATCTTGAGCCTGGCCCCTTATCACTATGTATGATATTCAGTCCTGTGCATAAGCCTTGGTTACAGGAGATACCTGGGCTCTTTTTTTTTTACTGAGTCAATATGTTCAAGTAGCTCTCTGGGCAATTCTGATGCACTTAAGATTGAAAACTCACATCTTCATTCTAAGTAGACTTAATTATATACTTAATTATACTCCAATGTATATGCAGCAGTATTTATAATGCATGTTTTCTCAAAGAAAAGCACAACACATGCAAATTTTCATTCAGAAAAAAGTAGCTGGCACTAAAACAGAAGAACTCTCTGTCAATCTTTGACAAGACTCAGTTACTTCAGAATTCCAGGATGACAGGATGATTGGTGCCTCATCTACAATTAATGAGGTATTATATCATAGGGCTGTCTGAGCTGTGAGCAATAGAATGAAGCCTTTCTCAGACCTGTGACCTGGAATGCACATCTCAGATGAAGCCAAGATGAAGCTATTATCTTTTCTATGGGGATGAATCACATGCTCAAGCATGACTAACTTCAAGATTAAACTCAAAACCTAAGGCACAGAATACACATTGGTGCTCTCATACCAAATAAGAAATCACATTCTAATTCTTCTCAAAATTGTCATTTTCAATTTCTGTTAGAGCATCTGAGAAATACTGACCTATCACTAATTGGCCCCGTAGGTCTAAGGGCTAGAACAGAAAGAATTAGGTTCAAGAAATATTTCTGTTGCCAGCTATCTAGAAACTTTTAAAAAAATACCTCCCTTGGTAACTTTGATTGAGAGCTGCCCACAGAAGACAGAGAATCTATGGTTTGGAAAATATTTTTCCATTCAGTTTTTCTTTCAATCCAGATGCCTTCAGTTCCAATTTTCAAACTAGCTCATAATCTAACAACAATCACTTGTGGAGTTCTCCTTGAATAAAGACTCTCTAAAGACTATGGATGAATTAAAAAATAATCAGTGTATATCAGAATTTGCTGCTGGAACTGTGCTATGTAGACTAACTGTACTGATACAATCCAAAATTGTTTAGACACTCAGTCTTTGGGCCTAGCCAAGGTACACAGTCATTTTGCTAACACATTGAAGGGTCTTATAATATTAAAATTCCAAAAATATTGCCATAGAAAGTATGTTTTAGCCATCTTGATGTGGTTGAAAAAGCACTATATATGTAACCAAAAACTTAGATATTTTGAAAATTTGAAATAGACCAAATCTGGGCCCTCAAGGGTCACAGAGTTTAGAGATGACTAAATGCTACAAGCTGAATGATCATCTTAACTCTAACTACTTAGAAAACAAGCCTGTAAAAGAGAATTAAGGGCCTGAGAACCATATGTGTGGGATGGGATATTGGAACAAGCAGGAGTGAAGGACTGGTGAACAGGGATATGTTTGCAACTAGATAACATAGGGAGGTGGGGAATGTAAACAATCCAACAGAATTGGCATAGCCAATTGGTAAATAAGTACACTTTTGTAATTTTCTTCAAAGTGTCATTGGCCACCCATTTGAATGTGTATGGATGACAAACTTGCTAACTAAAATGGTTTGTATATCTCAGGACAATTCTATGCAGGAAGGGGGCATCTGTGGAATGTAAACAGTGTGCACAACAATTGAGGACCGAAGCACCGGCCAGAAAATCACATGTGGATGACACCAACAAATCACTGTAGTCTGGATGTCTGTGTGCCCCCAAATCTGTTCTTTTAATCCCCAAACCACAAGATTATAATATGAAAAGATGTGGTACTTGTGTACCATCTAGCTCATGTTGAAATTATATTCACATCATGAGATATGAAGATAGAGCCAGGTAGGGCCTTTATGAGATTATAAGGGGTAGACTCTCAGGAATTGTCTAGTGGGTTAAAAAATATGGCTCAAAAAACAAGTTTGTCTAGATGTCTAGTCCAATCCTTGTATCTTACCATGGATTTCTCTATATTGACTTGAACATCACACCAGAAAGATGAGCTTTTCTTTTCTTTATAACATGTTTACAAGATTTAGTTAAAAGCATCTGGAAAAAGACTAAGATGGTGGCTTTATAAAAGTTTCTCTAGAAGCACTCTTATATGGCCTTATCTGCCATTCTAGGATATAATGATGTTGAGACCATTATCAGAAAATGAACACCCTGTTACCCTAAAACTGAACTATTCTTGATGATACATAACTTATTGTTTAAAGCTCATCTAATTTGGGATGTTACAGAAGCTCAAATGGACCAAGATATAAAGTTGAAAGAGTAGATGCCAGACAGGTGCATCAATGGCAGGATATTTTATGTATTCAATGACAGATATGATAACGCTGTTGGGAGCAAGCAAAAGAAACTTGTCCTAAGGACTGCCATTTTGTTCCAAAACATAATAGCTGTTTCTAACCAGTCATTTGTTTTCCAAAATGTAATGACTCTCACTAACTATGAAGGAACAAGTGGATTTGATTGGTTGAACTGTAAAACTTACATTCTGTGTCAGTTGTCATAGATCAACCACATAAAGAAATCTCTTGTCCCTAAATCCTGATTGGTTGAAAAATGTAACAATAATTTGATACAAACATTTACAAGCCTAAATACTCTGTAGTATTCTGGCTCCATATTCCAGTTCATCTCCTGAATTTGCTCTGCAGCTGTGATCCCTCAGTAGTGGCTTGATTACAACAATTCTTTGTCTTTTGCATTGACCTTGTGTTTGAGTTGTGTTGGATCTAAACAAACCCCATAACAACATAACAAAAGTATAAGGTATCTTCTAAAGATGTTTGCTAGAGAAGGTATAATTGAACCTAGACAGTGAAGAACCCAGACATATTTTCTCATACAACAACTGCCTTTTACTTTTCTTGGGAAGCTCAGCTGTTCTCTGCCCGAACATAAAATAATTATGAAGACCATTGTACACACCTGGGTGCAAGGCTAGACATGGACTGAGGTTGCCCAGTCAAGTCATTACATCTTCATACATGGAAGAGAATCTAGCATGAGAACTCGTCCCAAATTGAGACAGAATCTGATAAACATTTGGATGTTGGGAGAAGGGATTCTTATTCTTCCTTGCTGTTACTGAAGGCAATAATGCAATCCAAAAATGTAAGCACCTGAGAAGGCGGAGGGAAAAAAGAGAAATTGAGGTCTAAGTATGCAAATGATGAAGTCTGATATGTAAGCTAACATTTTAATATTTTTTCCACCAGAAGGTAATCAAAAAGAGGTCTGATTGCTTAGTTAAGTTTGTTCTAACTCTTTGTTTTTATATTTTACATTGCTTATGCTCTTCGTTGTGGGATTAACATAATGTAATTTTAGTTCCTTTCTTATTTCTCTGAACCTAACCCATTTACTTTTACCACTGTAGAACCACTATGATTCTTTTCCTTCTTTTTTTTTTTTTTCTTTTTGGAAGGCAGGGTGAGGTACAGCTGAGGTGACTGTGATTATGTTCTATGTTCAGATCACTTGCTGCATAAATCAAATTTGAAAATGATTTCTTACCATTTATGTAAAAGCCAGATGCTCATTCTGAGTCCACAAACTTCACAGTGGATAGAAATGAGGGGCAAGTGAATATGGTTTAGCGAAGGGTGATCTCTTTCAGTCCTTAATGTATCAATTTATTTCTTGACTTTGAAAGGTAAAATAACATTTCAAAGAAAATATTCCTAACAGCCAACTCTATTAGCCTGTATCTTATTTTCAAATATGACAGAAAATTTTTTTACAAATAAACTGAAAATGGATTAACTTTGGGAAACAGCAAGAGTGAACTACTGAACAAAATAGTTTAATATTTTAAGACACATCAAAACTTGGCAATTCATCACGACTGTCAAAAAGCATAAATGCAATAAGAAATTCCTAAGGGGTAAACAATGAAAATATTAATCTGAATTTTCAAAGATTCCTAAAACCTAACTTGGGCACATGAGTAGACCTAACATATGTCTGCATTTCTGAACTTGAGGAAAACTTTAGATTCATTGAGGAATTAAAACCTACTTGGTTATATATACATAACATGAGAGTAGAAGGGTAATTTTGGCTCCCAGTTTCACAGGTTGGTCTACCATAGAAATAGACTATGGGAAAGCAAAGTTACTCATATATGTTGAACAGAAAACAGTGAGGGAGTAGGGATAATGAATATATTTACACTATATATCTTTTTAATGTTTTTATTATAGCTGGGTCCCCAGACAAGATTATAGGATATACTTCCTCCATTCAGGGATCCAACATGTGGGGAGACTCTTTCTCCCTAGAAGCATCCTCACAGACATATTTACAAGGTACACTTTACTGATTTCCTTGGCAGAGCTTCTCAATTGAATCAAGTTGGACTATCAACATTAAGCATTGTATTTCACATTTGAAATATATTTGGATTATTATAGTGAAGGTTTTAATACTTAGCTTTAAGAACCCTTTCACCTGGAGTGATTGGGAACTGATGATCAACAACTGACAATCAAAGAAGCCTAACTCTGGTCCTTCCCCCTTTCACGTATAGAGAAATCTGCAGCTTGAAAGAGACCAGGGAAGCCATCTCTCTGAAGTTTTACTAGCTAATATTGCTTGTGGCAGAATTCATCAAGAGTTGGCTTTCACATTAGAGGAATACAGTATACTGTGGTCTTCAGCATCTCAGCCACCTTCCTTCATTCTGCTTCCTCAAATGTAAGCTACACAGCACAAGAACTTCACTTAACAACAACTGAACATACTACTTTGCTTAGTTGATGTTCCAGACTTAGATTGACCCCTTATCCTTCCTGAATTTTCTGCTACATCTACCATTTTACACGTGGTATCAAGAGTTGAGAAACTCATAGTATTATATATAAAGACTTTACAAATTGTAGATAAACTTCCTCATATGCTAGTGTCCTAGTTAGCTTTAACTGTCAACTTGATGTAGTCTAGAGTCACATAAGAAGGGAGCTTCAGTTAGGAGACCGTCTAAATGTTTTTGGCCCATTGGTCATCAATGTAGGAGTGACCCAACCACTATGGCACCATTCTCTAGGTATATGTTCTTGTTCTGTGTAAATAAACTGGATAAACAAGAATCTACAAGTGAGTCAGAAAGAAAAAAGTGTTCTTTTATTGTTTCTTGTCCAAGTTCCTGCCCTGATACTCTCAGTAATGGGTGGTAACCTAGAAGTATAAATCAAACAGCTCTTTTTATCTCCTAAGTTGTTTTGTCCATGGTGTCTGTTATAAAAATAGAAATCAAACCAGTACACTCACTTTTATTCTTTATAAAAAATAGGTTTACAAAGAGCATTATGTTAAAACTTTCAGCACTGTATATGTTCTTCGAATTTATTATGGAAATCTCTGGTTCAGAAACATTTATTTCTTTTGTTCAACAACATAAGCTTTTGCTTACACTTAGGCAAGTGCTCCTTATTTAATTTCTCCTTTCTCTCAATTGGCATCTTCTTTAACTTGGATCATAGCATCCCTGAAAAGAGTTCTTGTCATCCATGGGTCACACTTGTGATGGGAAAGAATAAGGGAGAAAGCAGGTATGAGACACTCACCTATAACACTATTATCTCCTTCCTTGAACTCTATACTAATACTTCAAGTTCTGATAAAATGCACACCTATTTGAAAGTTTCTATAAGGTTAGTTGGCAATTTACAACTACCTGACTGTAAGAAGTTGAGTTGTTGAAGATTCATAGCCAAATTATCTTTGGTCTCCTATTTAGCTCCATATGTGACCTAATAATCTGCTAAAATATTTCGGAATGGACTAATAGAACACTGACCACAAAGCAACACATGCCATAGGAGTTATCCACGACTCTGTATACCATTGAC
This sequence comes from Micromys minutus, assembly GCF_963924665.1. Lineage (NCBI taxonomy): Eukaryota > Metazoa > Chordata > Mammalia > Rodentia > Muridae > Micromys > Micromys minutus. The sequence continues at coordinate 44,935,383 of NC_137952.1, forward strand.
AGCCACATAGCAATTGTCTTAAGCTGGAGAGAACTAGAAACAATGTAAGTGACCTTGTCCATTTACACAATGGAATTTTATTCTGCTGCAAAAAATATTCAGTCATGAAATCTGGAAATGAAGTAGATAAAACCAAGACATATTATACTAACTTAGGTGACCCAAACTCTAAAAGACAACAGTCATATATCATTCTAAATTTTGGTTCTTGGCACCAAATTCATAGACATGATCATAAGACCTAGGACACAGAAATGTGAAAGACATCAAGGTGGAGGATGGTTCCTTGAGTGAGGATCCATGGGACAAAAGTGCTGTAGTGTGGGAAATGACAAAGGGGGGGATTGGTTCTGTGGAGAGAGAAGAGAAGAAAATATAAATGAAGTGGGAGGCAAGAAGAATAAATCGCTTCATAGTGACTAAATTTAAAAGGTATGTTGTGTTTTAGCCCACATTTCCCCTACTCACACATAAATCGAACCTGGTTTCATAATAGAAGAGGGATGGTGAAAGCAATCTGAAGTCCAGAAGTAATCCAATTTTTAAGTTAATTTTTCTTATGGTCTGAACTCTGTATGCAATGCCTTTCTGTAAAATATAAGATAGCTAAAAGTAAAATGTGTATATGTACATGTTCAAGTATGGTGGATGAGTAGACCTCCCCCCCTTTACTATACTGTAAATGAATACATTTTCTTTCACCAAAAATTTCCCTTATTTCATAAACAGAAGCAGCAGGTTTATGGGCTAAGTGAGGGAAAAACACTACAGGGACAATTTTTATGACAGTTTTCCAGTAGAACTCATCGCTGGTAATAAAAGTGAAAATTACTTTCCCCAGCTGTGCTTATTTGATTATTTTTCTTTGATAGTGGACCTCAGAGTTCAAAGATACACTTCTATCTCCCCAAGTTAGCAAGCTTTTCTGTTATGTGAGTCAGGTTCCTTAGGTATATACAATAGTTTACTCAAAACCATTTTGTTGCTTCTCCGTCCCTTAATACTGGGCATGAATGAATGGATAAAGGAAATCTTCAAACTGGGTAATTAGCCAAGACAAATATTCCTTACAAAACTGCATCATCACCATAATGTGCTCTTGGCTCACCAAGTCACTGGACCAGATGTTAAAGGTAATTGGCAGGAGCCAGTGCTCAGTTCACAAACCTGCAGGGTGGTGGGATATTGCTATCAATGGGCACCTTCTTCCCCTACCTTCTCTAAAAGAGCAAGTGCTCCTCTCACTCCACATCCTGCTAAGAAACTACCAGGAGCCTCAACTTGGTCAAAGTATTACTGAAAGTAACATTATCAAGTTTACAGCCCAGGCATTGCTGTTTGTTTGCCTGCTGTTTGTGTCTAAAAATAGCTAGATCTATGAAGAATCCTTCTTTGAGTTAGCAGAACTTTTACATTTTAAAATATTCTTGTAATTGTTATTTTAAATTACTGTGCATGCATTCTTGGCAATATTATTTACTTTTAGGTATCGTTACAGGAATTTTAATATGCATAATATTCCATAGTAGAGGATAATAAAAGACTTGAGATAATTCTTGGTGCCTAGCCTGATGGACCAGGTCTCTTAATTCAACTACTTAGGATGCCAAGGTAAGAGAATGAAAAATTCAAGGAATGACTGGGCTATAGAATAGGTTAAAAGCTGGTCTGAACACGAAGTGAGATTCCATTTCTAAATAAATAAATAACATGAAAAGAAGGCTGGGGGTATGATTTAGCAACAGTACTGGTCAGTATATGTGAGAGCCAGGGTTCAATCTTCAGTACCATAAAGAAAAGAAAGGAAGGAAGGAAGATAGGAAGGGAGGGAAGAAGACTGAGAGAGAAAGAGGAGGGATAATTAAAGTGAAAGGCACATGAATAGTATCATGCTGGACTGAGCCCAGCAGGTATTAGGTGCCATCCATTAAGAGTCTCCTAGGCATGCAATTAATCTCTACAGCAATCTGCAGCTCAATGGATGAGAAGTTTCTAAAGGAAGAAGGTCATTCTTATGTAGTCTGCATCTATTAGAGTCACTGACAAATGGTACCCTTTCCATTTGTTCCTTAATGGATGTGAGCATACTAAAATACAAAGCAGCAGGTAGTACCTGTATCACCTTATTGTGTGTCCATGAGTCAGAGGACAAGATAATTCATAAGGAGTGCTCAAGGCTCTGAAACACACTATACCAAACCTAAGACAAGAGAAGACTTCCTGTGTGCAAGGTACAGCTTCAACAAGCACTCCAGTAAAGAGGAATGTGCACTGAGCTCTCACACAATGTTATCTTCAGAAAGTGGACAATGGTTTTAAAAGTAGAAAGAAAAAAAAAACCAATGGTGAAAGTTATACTGTTGACATGGATCAAATGTCTGTTACCACATAACAAGGTTACCTGGTGGCCAGAGTTATTGGCCTTGCTGTACACGTGAGCAGAGAATTTGAGAAAAGCTACTCTTGGGCTCTGAATCACAGGACTAGACTGGAAGAGCTAGTGTGGAGTACAGCCATGTAGACACATGATCTGGATTGATAACTACTACAGTGGATTGTGAGGTCAAGCTGGGGCCTTGCAGGCTTGACCAAAGAATTACTGACCTTTGATCATTTGGTATATCTGGCATTCTGTTTAACTATGAAGTCTATTGAGCCTAGGACTAAGGTTGAAAATTAGAAAGTGTCATGGTTGTCTGTGGGAAAGCAATTATTTCATCAATTATATATTGGTACCTAGTTTGAGTCGACATGGGAGATAAAAGTTAACACATTAGAGAAGAAATAGGCCATCTGAGTTAGAGACAAGATACTTGAGACTGAGTTTCTGACTAGAACTTTCTCTGAATTTTAGTTAGTGTAGAAAAACAGGTCTGAAAAGATGCTCAGAAATTAAAACCACATATCACTATTGTTGAGGACATGAGTTCAGTTCCCAGAACCTATTTCAGGCAGCTCACAATTCATAATTCTAGCTGCAAAGAATCTGGCATCCTCTTCTGGCCTTCAAATGAACCAACATAAAAGTGCACACACACACACACACACACACACACACACACACACACATACACACACACACACACACACACACACACAATACTTTTTAAATGAGAAATGACAAAGAAAAAAAGTACCTCATCTCTGGGGTGTGATTAAATCTCTCACTGGTCATGAGGTAAAAGTTTCAAGAGATGATCTATCTTCTAATCTGTGAGATATTTTAAATAAGTGTCATAATGGCTAATTAATCTCACTACAAGCCAAAACGTTTATGACATTTAAGCATAATCTTATGGCTTTCTCATCTATAAGCCTGTATTTTTCTACAACAAAAATTCACAAAAAATCTTTCTAGACCATATTTATAGTTAAAGTCAGGATCTTGACCTCCCCTGTGTCTGGTGAGGATCCTTCTGAACTTTAGTTACTTGTTTTCATTATTTCTACCTATCTTGCTTATCTTCAAACATGCATAAAACATCCCCCCCAAATAAAACCCCAACAAATTTTAATCTCACTAAGAAAGAAGATTGGGGCAAAATTTTCCCCTGCATACCCTTATTTTATTATCTAGTGGAAATAGGTTACATAATCCTGTGAGCCATGCAGCTCCAAAAGCAGCTGAAACCATATATTTTTACTATTTTTTTTTCAATTTCTGGCATAATTCCTTCTTAAGAAGTTCTACTTCTTCTGAAGTGTATTCGATTTTCTCTTTGACTTTTCTGTTCCCAACTCTCCATGCTCCAGAGTCTCTCCTGCACACCTCTTTGCTCTCTTTCAAACTCATGTGCTCTTTCTTCCATTAATAGTTTATGCATATAGGTATAAGGATATAGATATATATTCCTAAATACAACCATCCCTATCTGTATAATGTCACATGGAATTGTTTTATTAAGGCTACACTCAGTGTGCTCTTCTCTGGAAGAGACTACTTCCCCCAGTCTCCACATTCCTTCTTTGCCTGAAGTTCTTTGTGTAGGGTTGTAGGCTTCCCCATCTATCTTATCTCAAGTGCTCACGTACGTATAACTCATTGCCTCCTTTTACAAGTATGAATGTGCTATTTTCCTTAACATACTCACACTTTACTCTCTGAAACTTCTTATGGCATAAATCAAGGTCATGGATTTCTCTGATGAACCATCATAGTATATTTAGGGTACAGTGATTTTAGCCATGAAGAGCATTGTTTGAACAGTAAACGTCTCAGCCCCTTTTGAACACACCAAGGGGGGTTCTTCCTACTAAGGATGAGGCCACAGAGGACAACTGACCTGTTGTCACAACAACACCAGAAACATGATGTGTGCAAATGATAAAAATATACAAGGCAAATGCTGGTGTGGTGGGAAAGCTAAAGTTAAAAAATGAAAAATATACATGCTGGTTATATTTGTTTAATATTAAATAAGGTACAAGTAACATAAGCACATCTTAAAAAATTTTTTATACTTAAGATGTTATTCCCCTTCCGGTCCACCCTACTACTATTCCACAACCCATACCTCCTCCCTGGTACCCTGTCTCCACTAGCATGTCCACACCCCACTCACCCTGACAAATATCTAACCTCCCTGGGGCCTCCAGTCTCTTGAGGGTTAGGTGCATCTTCCCTGATTGAAAGCAGACCTGAGAGTCCTCTGCTGTATATGTGTTGGGGCCTCATCAGTTGGTGTATGCTGCCTGGTTGGTGACCCAGTGTCTGAGAGATCTTAATTGAGACTGCTGGTCCACTTACAGGGTTACCCTCCTCCTCAGCTTCCTCCAGCTTTTTCTAATTCAACCACAGGGATCAGCATCTTCTGTTTATTACTTGGGTAAAAATATCTGCATCTGAATATTTCAGCTGTTGGATGGCTCTTTCATAAGGCAGTCATGATAATTCATTTTTTGTGAGCACTCCATAGTCTCAATAATGGTGTCAGGCCTTAGGGCCTCCCCTTGAGCTACATCCCCTTTTGGGCCTTTCACTAGACCTTCTTTTCCTCAGGCTCTTCTCCATTTCTATAACAGCAGTTCTTTCAGACAAGAACAATTTTGGGTCAGAGTTTTGGCTGTAGGATGGCAACTCCATCCACCACTGATGCCCTGACTATCTAACTCTACAAGTTCCCTCTTCCCACTGTAGGGCATTTCATTTAGGGTCCTTCCTTTGAGTCCTGAGAGTCGATAACCTTCTGAATTCTGGAGGGTCCTCCCAACCTCCTACCTCCAGAGGTTGCCTGTTTTCATTCTTTCTGCTGGCCTTCAGAGCTACAGTCCTTTATCCAATGCCCAATACCAGATCAGGTTCCCCTTCCCCCCTCCTCCCAGGTCCCTCCCTCTACCCTTGTGGTTACTTTCTTCTCCCTCCCAAGTGGAACTAAGGCATCGTAACTTGGGCCCTTCAGTTTGTTGAACTTTTTGAGTTCTGTAGACTGTATCTTGAGTATTCTGTACCTTAATTTTATGTTTTGGCTATTGTCCACATACTAGTGAGCACATACCATGCATGTCATTTTGGGTCTAAGTTACCTCACTCAGGATGATATTTTCTAGTTCCAACCATTGGCCTGCAGAGGTCATGATGTCCTTGTTCCTTTTTGTTTTTATTTTTCAAATTGGATATATTTTATTTACATTTCAAATGTTAACTCCCTTTGTGGTTTCCCTCCATAAACTTCTATCCCATTCTCCCTCCCTGCCTGATTCTATGAGGGTGCCCGCCTTCCCACCCCCTCCTACCTCTCCACCCTGACATTCTCCTACACTGGGGCATCAAGCCTTGGCAGGAACAAGGGCTCCTCTGGTCCTTGTTCTTAATGACTTGAGTAGTATCCCATTATGTAAATGAACCACATTTTCTGTATCCATTCTTCTGTCTTGGGAAATCTAGATTTTTCTCCAGCTTCTGGCTATCACAATAAGACCTTTATGAACATAGTGGAACACATGCCCCTGTTGCATGGTGAGGCATCTTTTGGGTATATTCCCAAAAGTGGTATTGCTGGGTCTTTAGATAGATTTATTTCCAATTTTCTGAGGAACCTCCAAATTAATTTCCAGAGTGGTTGTACCAGTTGCAATCCCACTAACAATGGAACAGTGTTTCTTCTAACATCCTCGCCAAAACCTGTTGTCACCTGAGGTTTTGATTTTAACCATTCTGATTGATGTAAGGTGAAATTTCAGGGTCATTTTTATTTAAATTTTTCTGATTATTAAGGACTTTGAACATTTCTTTAGGTGTTTCTCACCATTCCATATTCCTCTGTTGTGAATTTTCAGTTTAGTTCTAAACCCCATTTTTTAATGGGTTGTTTGGTTCTGTGGTGGTTATCTTCTTGAATTCTTTATATATTTTGGATATTAGCCGCCTATCAGATGTGGGGTCAGTCAAGGGTTTTTTTGTTGTTTTTTTTTTTTTTTTTCCTAGTCATTAGGTTCTGCTTGAGAAATTCTCCAGCTGCTAAACAACTTCAGCAAAGTGACTGAATATAGAATCAACTCAAATAAATCTGTATCCTTCCTTTATACAAATGATAAATAGGCTGAGAAAGAAATTAGGAAAACAACTCCATTCATAATAGCCACAAATAATATAAAATATTTAGGGGTAACACTAACCAAACAAGTGAAAGATCTGTAGGACAATAAGTTCAAGTCTCTCAAGAAAGAAGATATCCAAAAATGGAGAGATCTCCCATGCTCACGGATTGGCAGAATTAACAATAAAACTAGCCATCCTACTACCAAAAGTGATCTACAGATTCAGTGCAATCTCCATCAAAATCGCAACACAATTCTTCAAAGACATGGAAAAGGCAATTCTCAAATTAATCTGGAAAGGCAAAAAACCCGGAATGGCAAAACCAATTCTCAACAATAAAAGAACGTCTGTGGGGAATCACCATCCCTAACATCAAGCTCTACTACAGAAAAATAGTAATAAAAACTTCATGGTATTCGTACAGAGACAGACAGGTTGATCAATAGAACAGAATTGAAGACTCAGAAATAAAACCACACACTTATACACACTTGATCTTTGACAAAGAAGTCAAAAATATACAATGGAAAAGAGAAAGCATTCTTAATAAATGGTGCTGGTGTAACTGGCAGTCAGTATGTAGAAAACTGAAAATAGATCCATGTTTATCACCTTGCACAAAGCTCAAGTCCATGTGTATTAAGGACCTCAACATAAAGCCAGATACACTGAAATTAATAGAAGAGAAAATGAAAAAAAAACCTTTTACTCATTAGCACAGGGGGAATTTCCTAAACAAAACTCTAATGGCTCATGCTCTAAGATCAAAAATTGATAAATGGGACCTCATGTAAATGGAAAGATTGTGGAAGGCAAAAGACATAGTCACAAGCACAATTTTCAAAGGAAGAAATATACTGATCAATGAAATAGAAAAAAAATGTTTATAATATAATGGAGAAATAAGAACAATAAATTATAATAGGCATATACATTTAGAGCAGTATAAATAAAAATAAGCCTGGTATGAACAGAGTACTGTGATTGGAGAGGATAACTTTTGAAAAGACAGAGAAGTCCCCTTTAGGGACCTGAGACCTAATCTGAGCCCTAAGCTTCATTAAAGAGAGTTACAATAAATGTATAGAAGAGGATTCTAACAAGAATGTAAGATGAAAGTTTAAAACCTAATAAAGGGATGAGATGGGATGGGAAAGATCTGCAAGCCCAGAGGGGCTAAAGCAAAATGAAGCAAATTTCCTTGCTGTCCAAAGCTGGCACTCAAGGGTCAAAGTAAAGAACTGATGTGCACACACTGAAGTTTTGAGAGTAAGTTCAAGTTCAGAGTAGACCAAGAAGAATAAGAAGCACTATTTTGAGAAGGAATCCCCAGAATAAAGAAAATACAGAGTCACAAAACTGTTTCTCTAGTGGAATCAAAGCTCAGGAGGCCTGAGAACTTTTTGGTCTATGTTTGGAACATGTGAAACTTTCAAACACAAAGCAAATTTTTAAAAACAGTATATTCAGCTCTAAATTGTAACACTAAATGCCTGATAATTTAAAATACAGGGTAGAAAAAAAAAGCATAAAGCAGAATGTGGGAAGGATAGATAAATCACAGAGGAGGAAAGTGTCAATTCAGAAAGGAACACTGTCTTCAACGTATCTACCTGGGGTATTTTTAATTTGCAGCTGCTTAAGATTTGAAAACAATTATAAAATTTACTTTTGTATAAAACTGTAGATATACAGTGCCATACACCTGCAATATTAAAGCATGTGTTAGACATGACCATACCATAAGTCACCATTCTTCAGCAACTAAGCAAATAAAAAAGGTGCATTAGAGCCAACATGGATGAGTTGCTAAGTATGGGTTGTTTAAACACCATTGGTGGTTGGGGGTGATCATGGTGTATAAATTGATGGGTGTTGTGTTACACCTCCTGAACTGACCCTCTGCCATTAGAAATCAAGTCATTTTTTCATATGACATTAAAATATACTGTAAGAGTTGACCATGTCAAAGGACCACAACCACCACCATTTAAAAGCAGTCTTGTCAACTTGGCAATAAAACACCACAGTATGTCTGTGTGTTACACCCTTGAGTGCATCTGTAGAAACTTTCAAATGCAAGAAAGAAAGAAAAGGAAAGGGCCAGTAAACTCTGTTTAAAATCAGACAGAAAACAAACTTTAGCATCTTCAACGTATATGATTTGTATGAAAGGACTAAGAAGTACACAGCCTACAGAGATCCGAAGACAAGTGAGTCAGGGGACAGTGAGTATGCATCTTACAGTGACTTCTGAGGGTACCCAGGAGCTGCTTAGTCATCACTGACACTAAACAAAGTTGCAGAACTCATCTCTAGGAACTTTTATAAATTGTGATGACAATTCGGCAACAAAGTAAGGCTTTTCTCACCCAGAGGTGTGTATTCTAGCATTGCTTTTATTTCTATAAACAATCTCAATAAATGTGGCACTTTAAACGCTAGAAATGTGTCTGTTTGTAATGAAGCTACAATGCTAGCACGTTGTGGTTTCTCATGCTCTTAGAGTACGTTGAATGCCCAACATTACATAGAAGTACTCTTATTCTTGTCAAAAGTTCATTGACAGCATATGCTTTTTTAGCTGAGTTTTTTCTAGACTTCTTATAACTTACATAACTCTCCAAGAAAGAATCCACATTCTTCTGAGCAGAAAGATAAAGAGTTGAAATTGTAACTTCCATGTTAACAATTAGCCTTGGATTCAACTTTTTGGGAATCTTCAACTCTGTTCATGAATATCTCTTTCAACAGTTTTACCAACCCAGCCCTTTCCCTGCAGGAGCTTGAGGTGCCTCGGTGGTGCTTTTTTCATTTTCAGATTCTTTGTGTGTATGTGGGGGGGGTCCAGTTGCTTCAGTGGGGGTACAGTGACTATGCATGTGCCTTTTCTTCCTTTTAGCCTTACAGACTCCTCCCATTTTCAGGGATCCTAAGCTCAAAGTTGTTTCCTCTGCCCTGTTTAGTGAGGTTATTTTATACATTATCACTGAGATCATTTGGTCACATAATTCATTCTATCCCAGCTTTCTTCAGCTTCTAAATGATTTTTACATTTGCATATATTAATATTTATTTTGTGCTGTAAGTTTCTATGGATTTTTTATATTTATGTAACTTCATGGACTATTATATTACAAAAAAAAAAAAAGTTCTGTTGCCTGAAAGATCCTGATTTGTCACTTCCACACTTCCTTCTACTCCTCAGCCATGACAACCATTGATATTTTTATTATTGCTATGTTACCAGCTTTTCCAAATCACTATGTAGTTGAAGTTATGCAATGTACAGTCTTCTTGCTAGCTTGCCTACCTAGGAATATGCATTAGTAAACCCACTCATGCCTTTTTGTGTCTCCATTACTCTCTTCTTAGTACTAAATAATATTCTATGATAGGAATAATCTACAGATTATTTATCCATTCATGTGTTAAAAATGCATTTTGATTGCTTATAGACTTTGGTGACTTTATAATCACAATGGTGTTGCAAATGGTTCACATTTTTATTGGGATAGTAGGTTGAATTCGTATGAGTAAAAAGGACCTAGGACCACGATGGCTGAATCACTGCTCAGCGCCTAAAGCAGCTGCTGCTCTGTGATGGAAGTAGCAGCTCCGTTTGTATCTCCAGGAACAATGGATGAGCATTCTTATCCTTCCACATCCTTGTCAGCAATTAGTGTCAGATCATTGGAGTTTTGTCTTTAGAAAGCAATTCACATTAGGTGTAGAGTGATATTTCAGCTCTGTTTTAATTAGAAATTCCCTAGCTACAAATTATATAGAGAATGTCATGTGCTAACTTGCCATTCTCTGTGACAAAGTGTCTCTTCGGATAATTTGCCCATTTAAATACGTTTTGTGCTTTATGAGTCTTCTCAGTTCTTTACACATTTTGCCTAAGTTCATTAACAGATATGATTTTGCACAAGGTTTTCCCACTCCATGGCTTTCTTACTCAAAAAGACATCTACCTTTTTTTTTTGAAAATTTATTTTGCATAGCAGAAGTTGCATCTTATTGATAAATCCCAGAGTATCAATATTTTCATGTACTATGTTATTGGTAATTTTTTAAAAGGGCATCACAAAATTTAATTGTCATATACATTTTTTTCCTGACCTATACATTACTAAGTTACTGAAATGAAGTTCCTGACACAAATAGATTTCCCCCTCACTTCCTTAGTCTTTAATCCTCTCTGACATATTATTCTCTAATAAACATACATCAGGATTTTCATGTTCTTGTATTTTCAGATAAGGTGTTCATTTTCCTTACGCATCATTTTTCTTTGTATTTTCTAGCTTTTACTAGATTACCAGTATCACAGCATATACTGTGATTTCTGAAAACAAAGCTTCATCTTTAATTTTGAAAAAAAAGAAAACTTGAATATTTTCTAAATATTACTCTTATTGTTCTCATGTAGGTATACAGGTATTATTAATTTTATATGTTTAAATAGAACAAATTTCTGTTTAATTTTTATATATTTTATATTTTTTTGTGTATTTTGTTAATTTTTATATATGTTTAAGTTGAATGCTTATTTTTGTTTGTTTGCTCATACCGATTAACTGTTATAGGTGGATTAGATGATAAAAGGGCTACAGTAACATACACAGCACAAACCTAGGCGTGAGAAATGAGCGTGGATCATGTATTTGCTACTCAAATTTGTCTAATGTTAGTGTTAAATTGAATTAATATTTGCCATATGTCAAATCAGCTAACATTTGCAGGTCATATAAAATACTATTCTAGTTTAAATGTGTAATTATTGAACATTTAAATAAATTCACACCTAAAATTCTTCAATAATACTGAAGGCCTTTGGATTATAACTTTAATTACCCAACTGCAGTAACAGTTGAATCATGTTATCAATTAAATTGTAGAGACAATATCTTGTGTATTATATGAGCGCATCACCTGTCAATTAAAACACCTGTGTCCTATGGCTTAGGCAGGAAATAGAGGTGGAATATCTGAGAAGAGTAAGAATTCTTGGAGAGAGAAGGCAAGAGGGTCACCAAAAAGAGATGACCATCAGCCTTTGGAACTGAGAGCATGGGGGCTGGGAGGAAGAACCAGGTTAAATTACAATGATAAAGTTGTTTTAAAAAAACAATTAAGGAAGACTGCTTTATATTTAATTTATTTTTTCCTTTTATATCAATACATATTAATTGTACAGAATATCCTGTTTCATCATGACAATGTCATACAAGTATAAGTGGTCTTGATTGTTAACTTGGCACATATATAAAAAGAGGGAGCCTCTACTGAGGAATTGCCTTCATCAGTCATTCCATACCTCTTTGCTTATGTCTGTGGCTATGTTCTTTTTGATAATTAGTTGATGTGGGAGGACCCACCCCAATGTAAAGTGTACTATCCCTAGACTGATGGATCTGGCTGCATACAAAAAGTAGCTGAGCGAGCAAGCCAGTAATCAGTGTAGCACCAGGGTCATTGGTTCTGGAACTTTCCCAACAGCTTGCTGTTAGTGCCATCCCTCATCCAATCCACGTGATGATTTGGGACCTGTAAGCCAAGTAATACATTTCCACCCTATTTTGTATTTGGTCAGCATTTTATGGAATAGCATTGTCTGGCATCAATGGGAGAAGAGGTTTTGGTCCAATAAAGTGGTACGTTTTCCCACTTTAGGGAAATGCCAAGGTGCTGAGGTGGAGAGGGTGGTTGCAAGAGAGAGAACCTTCATGGAAACAAGTGGAGGGGTAGGGGGAATGGGAGTTGGGGAAAAGGGGTAACATTTAAAATGTAAATACAGAGAATATTGAATAAAAATTTTTAAAAAGAAAAACACTTTGAACATATCTTTATTGAAACAAGTTCCCACATTTCTTCCTTCTTATTCTCAAGTCTCAAACCATCCCCCAAATATTATCTCTCATCTGTTCACATCCTATAACTTTATGGTCTAGGCATATAAGAGAAAATATATTTTTTCTTTCTGTGTATAATTTATTTTTCTTAATACATCTTTAGTAACATCATTGTTTCTACAAGTACTGTTTTGTTTTTCCTTATGCTTCAATACACCATTCTATATGAATAAATATATGCATCTATAATATATGTATATACATATATTATATAATATATACAAAATATTTTCTTCATTGATAATTAAAATTTTCCCAAAACTTTCTTGGGTATTACTTGGCCAGAAATGTGAAAATACAGTTCACTCAATGGAAAGCAAGTTGTAGGCTGTCTGTATTCAGCTGACAAAGAGGGAGTTGATCCTGGGCAAACCTCAGGTGTGCACTAAACAAAGAGGATCTTAAATCAATAGATGTCCAATGTGCAAAGTCCTTTGAAAGCACTCCGACAAAAGTACAATGGACTAGAGGGGCAATACAATATCTCAGATTTTGAAAAGAGTTGAACACAGCATACTCAAATATGTAAGTAAAAACACAACAGCTCAGAATCTGAGGATGTGACTACAGAAAAGGTTTTGGGAGTTCTAAAGCTGGGTAATCAATGTCTCTTCCCTCCACCTGCCTGTCCCACAAAGAGGGAGGTCCTTCATGTCTCTGGGAAGACTGAGGGCAGAGCATGAAGTACAATGTGGCATCTGGATCATAGCAAGTGGTTATTAGCACAGGAATTAGGGATATATCAAGAACAATGTAATAAAGAATTTTGAAGCTCAGAGACTCTGAACATTTCCTGACCCTGGCCATAGAACAAAGAAACTATATGGATAACAAGTCATTTGAAGAGTATTTGGTGCAATATCCTGAAGGACAGAAATAAACACTTTAGCTGAGCTTTTCTTCAGCAAAGAAGCATTGGCTAAGAACATAATACTTCTATTTCATTGTAGTGCTCATTTGTGGTTATATGTTTTATGATTTTTTAAAATTTTTATTTTCTCATACTCTCATAGCCAGGGTCACTTGTCAATTTGACATAGCTTGCGAGGGAGAGTCTCTATTGAGGAATTGTCTCCATCTCATTGACCTGTAAGTGTATCTAGAAGGTATGTCTTTATTGCTAATTGATGGAGTCAGGCTAGATCATACTGGCCTGAGATGTATAATAAAGGCAGCTGAACAAACTAGGGAAATCAAGCCTGTGAGCAGTATTGGCCCTTCATCTCTGCTTTATTTCTTGTTCCAGGCTACTGCCTTGAGTTTCCACCCTAATTTCATTCAACAATAAATTATGATATGCAGATTGGTTGATGAAATAATTTTTTCTAGCTTTGTGTTATGGTGTTTATCACAGAAGCAGAAAACAAAACAGAATATACATATTTACATTTATGTTTTAAGTTTTTCAATGTTTTTGTAGTATGCATACTCTTGTAATTTAAATGTCAATTAATATCTTGTACAGATGTTCCTACATCCATTCTTTTCTCCAAAATTTTCTCTAATGTTTTGCTTATCTTTAACGCAGATACTTTCCTCCTATTTCTTTTAAATTAGGTGTACATGTGTGCATGTGTGTGTGTGAATGGAATGTGCACGTTTGAGTATAAGTTTCCACCGGTACAGAATAGAGTTTGGAATTCCTAGAGCACTAAGTGCAGGAGGTTATAAGCTTTCCAGTATGGATTTTAGGAAGCAGAGTCTGGTCCTGTGCAAGAGCAGTACATGTTTTGTTCATAACCAATTCTCATTTTTCCTCTTACCCAAACTAATTCCTCATTAATTTAGTCTCCATTTTTCTGAACTAAACCCTTGGTATTCTGGTTTCTAAAGCTCATAGAAGCTAGAATAAACTAATACCTTCTTCTGTAGTTATAACTGGAACTTCAAAAATTATGATTTTTGCTAAAGTGGATTTTCTCTTTGACGTAAAGGGAAGGTAAAAGCAGGGTGCAAAAACAAAAAACTAAAAACTGACAGATATGCACATAAGCTGACTATAAAATAGGTTAAGGAATTTCATTGTTTTTAACAGCTGAGTAGTATTCCATTGGGTAAATATACTATGCTTTCTGTATCCATTCCTCTATTGAAGGACATTTGGGTTCTTTCTAGCTTCTCACTATTACAAATAAGACTGCTATGAACATAGTATAGTATTTGTTTTTGGTATATGTTGGAGCATCTTTTGGATGACCAGGATTGGTATAGCTGGGAAGTACTATATCCAATTTTTTGATAAACCTCCAGATTGATTTCCGGAGTGGTTGTAACAGCTTGCAATCTCACCTACAATGGAGGAGTGTTCTTCATTTTCCACATCCTTTCCAACATCTGCTGTCACCTGAGTTTTTGATCTTAGCCATTCTGACTGGTGTGAGGTGAAAAATCATGGTTGATTTGATTTGCATTATCTTAATTACAAGGGATGCTGAACATTTCTTTAGGTGCTTCTCGGCCATTCAATATTCCTTAGTTGAGAATTATTTGTTGAGCTATGTACCCCATTATTAATAGGATTATTGGGTTCTCTGGAGTCTAACTTCTTGAGTTCTTTGTATATTTTGGATATTATCCCTCCATCTGGTATAAGATTGATAAAGATCTTTCCCCAATATGATGGTTGACATTTTGTCCTATTGACAGGTAGATCAATGGATTGGAAATAAAGATCAAGAAATGAGTCCACACACCTATTGTTACTTGATCTTTGACAAAGGAGCTAAACACATCTGATGAAAAAAGACAGCCTGTTCTTTGCCTTACATACGCTTTACAATTTTATGAGGTCCCATTTGGTGATTCTTGATCCTAGAGCATAAGTCATTGGTGTTCTGTTCAAGAAAATTTCCCCTGTGCCTATACGTTCCAAGCTCTTCACCACTTCCTCTTCTATTAGTTTCAGTGTACCTATTTTTTTTTTTTTGGAGGTCTTTGATCCACTTGAACTTGAGCTTTGTACAAGAAGATAAAAATGTGTCATTTTGCATTGTTCTACATATTGACGGCCAGTTCAACCTATAGCATTTGTTGGAAAGGCTGTCTTTTTTCCATTGGATGTTTTTAGCTCCTTTGTCAAAGAATAGTTAAGGAAAATTGAGATAAAAAATTAAACAGTAACAGAGGGAAACTTGGAAAGGGAATAACATCTGAAATGTAAATAAAATATATCCAATAAAAGGGGAGAAAAAAACTCAAATGGTTTTAAAAAGAAATTTATTTCACTAGCACCTAGGATCTTTCTGTTTTTGTGGAAAGAAATGGAATTCTAAAACACAAGAAGTATTTACAATTATAAATAGACTCGAAGAATACCTTTATGGCATGTCTATGTCAATATGACAAAGATATAAAGCAAACAATTCATTTTAAAGCTGAAAGGGAAAGAAGAATAAACCATAGGGATAATACTACATCTGTTGTCAATAACTCTTAAGAGCCAGAAAAGCGTGGTATTCTGGATTTCAGGACTCGAAAGTAAATAATTACCTAGCATGTCAACTAAGCTAACACTGCAGAGAACTCTTAAAAGAATTCTATACATAGGAGAAGAAAAGGACAGTTTCACATGTGTGTGCAGAAAAAAAGAATAAGTTTCATGGAAACAGCAGATACTAGAGAAGACTGGAATCAATCCCATGAACTGGGGAAGTAACCAGTCATGTCCACACAGAAAACTAGCAACATACAACATTATCAAGAAAGAAATAATTATTAATTAACAAACCAACTAGAACAACTGTCTTGCCAAGGATTTCTATTACTGTGATAAAACACCATGACCATAAAGCAAGTTGGGGAGAGAAATATATTTAGCTTACACTTCCATATCATTGTTTATTGTTGAAGAAAGTCAGGACAGGAATTCAAACAGGGAAGTATCCCAGGGGCATAAGTTAATACAAAAGCAGGAATGGGTGTGATTTACTGTCTTGGTTTACACAGCCTACTTTCTTACAGAAACACCAGCATGAGGATGGCAACATACACCATGAACTAGACCTTCCTCATATTGATCATTAATTCAGAAAATGCTTTATAGTTGGATCTCATGGAGGCCTTTTCTCAACTGGGGTTTCTTCTCTGATGGCTCTAATATGTGTCAAGTTGATACATAAAACTTGCCAATATAGCAACAAACAATAAATGCTGAATAATAGCAAATTCTTCTCAATTATAACCTTGAATGAAAGGAGCTGTAATGGACCAATTAAAAGACTCTGACTACATGACTGGGTTAAAAAATCATCTTAGAACTTAAAAGATGGCTCAGCAGTTAAAATCACTTGCTGCATCTCTTGCATAAAGCCTAACATTCGTACCTGGTACCCACATCAATAACTCATAATAAACCATAACTACAGCTTTGGGCCATCTGAGCCCTCTTTTTATTGTTCTGGCACATGAACACATGGATGTATGAATATACACACAAATATGCACATAAACGAAAGTTCTTTAGAAAATATTAAACAACGAAGATCTATCTATCGTCTCCAAGAAACAAGTATTGCTAAGAAAGGCATTGAAAAATGAGAGTAAAAGATTGAACAGCAAAATACAGAACAACTGAAAGCAACAAACCAGTTTTTACAGTAATTTTCATATCTGATAAAGTAGTGTGCAAGCCACAATTATACAGAAGAGAGAAAGGAAGCCAACACATATCAACAAGGGTCAATCCATCAAGAGGACAAACTATTGTTAAGTATTAATGCAAAGAATTTTAGGGGCCCCAATTTCATTTATATAAAAAAGTCCAAAGGTAAAGAAGAAAGAATGCATAGATCCTGACACTATAATAGTGAGGGAATTCAATATCTGCTTCTCACATTTGGATAGCTATACCAAATCAAAAACTAGTCAAGGTCCTCAGAGATTAATTACACCATAGGTCAACTAGATTTTCAGATATCTGTGGAACATACCACACTACAGATTAGAAATTCATATTCTTTTCACTAGCATTTAGAATCTCCTCTAAAATTGAGGACATATAAATTCCAATTGATTATTAATTCTTTTTTTAAAAAAAATGAAATAACTCCCATTCCCCATCTTAACTGACCACAATGGGGGAATCAAAATCTAGATATCAATAAGTTTAACATCAGAAAACAAACAGATAGTCAGACAGCAAACAATATGTTTTTGAACAAGCTTTGCATTATTGGCCATGTCAGGGAAATAATTAAAACATTCTGAGATGCTGATGAAAATGAACACACAGTCAAGCCAACACTCAGGAGACAAAAAAGGCAATCCTCAGAGGAAGCTTCATATTGCCTAAATACACACACACACACACACACACACACACACACACACAAACACACACACACACACACACACACACACACACACACACACACACACACACATTTGCTTCCTGTCATGCCTGAAATACAGGAAAATAACCTGTGCTTCCACAATTAGTTATCATGTCTCTGAGGAGCACAGCCAATATCAAGAAAAGAACATTAATCCCTGCTAGCTTGTTGTCCCTGCTGTATACATTTTTATTTGCTAGTAATCCTGACATAATCCACACTACATATTGAAGAGCTCATGTCTTTCATTTTCTCTGTCTCTTGAGTATCTGCCCCTGGCTATAAGCCATCACTTTTATATTGTCACTGTCATACAGAACCGTTCCCCATCAAACTCACACAAAAGAAATAGCCAAATATTGAAATACGTGAGGAAAGATGGGAAGATTCTACCTACAGTCATGACAGGCAGGAATGCCTTAAACCTCAGCATATTATAGCATGCCACAACAAATCCAAAAAGTCAAAAATGTTCCACCAATGAACAATTTAAGACCAAACAGAGAGGAAAGGAGGAATAAAGAAAAGAAGAAAGAAAAAAGAAAGACAGAAAGAACAGAGGAACATATACTCTCAGTCTTGCAATTAGAAATCAGAAAAGTTCTCTTTTTCAGCCAGAGTGACAACCCTGCTCCTAAAACCAGTGTAACTCTAAACAAATCATCTTTGTAAGATTTGACAATTCATTGGTTTTAAGTAAAGACAAATAGAAAATTGGAGTAATGTTTTCATGATCACCAAGTTTTATAGAAACATTCTTTATACAAAAGTTTTGCTACTTTTGGACATGCAATGCTTTTTCTACAAAGAAAGCAGGCATGGTTTTTCAATTAGTGTTCAGTCAATAACTCTAATTACATACTATCTCTAAAGAAGCAGCATTTCTTCTGTCATTCAAATTGAATAGAAATATTCTCATGTTTATTTGTTTCTTAGAATCTGGGTTTGGAGTATGATGTGTTGTGTTTGCTCATGATCTGGAGACCGGAAGCTTTTACCTTTTAGCTGTAGTCACTAGACTCTAGGAAACACAGCTGAATAAGGTCTCATATTTTTAATACAATAGTCAACTAGTTGGCAAATCCTATTTTTTATGTGCCTAATATGTTTTTATACCCAACACATGATTATTTCATTTTATCATGCAAAAAAGATACAGAAATATGATAAAACTTCAAGTAATCAGCCTGGTTACTTTTTAATATATCTTGTAAAATAGGTATTAATGAATTCTAAAGTTATATACTGAAAATGGTGACAGGTAAATATCTCCTTTTGTGGGAAGTCTGTTTTCTTAAGATATTGTCAACTTTTCACATAATGTATATACTCCTTGACTAATAAGAATTTAATAAAATTTAATTGAATTAATTAATTAATTGGCTACAGACTTTTTTGTCGTATATCTCATTTCTCTTTTTCTCTCAACTCTATTTTATATCAATTTTCTACCTTCCTCTCTCTCTCTCTCTCTCTCTCTCTCTCTCTCTCTCTCTCTCTCTCTCTCTCTCTTTCTCTCTCTCTCTCACACACACACACATACACACAAACATATATACACACAAATATACAACAGTATATTAAAATTGCCTAAAAATATTATTCATACTCACAAGCATTACTAGGACTAAGACCAGACTTTCTGATTCAGTTAATCTGGGATGGAATCAAATTATTACAGTTTTAATATCTGCTCAAGAAATACCAAACTACTTAGCCAGAAGACTACACTTCAAATGACTCATGTTTCAATAAACTCTACCAGAGACTTTGTCCTAGGCTATACTTTCAGGGTAAGCAGAGCTCAATTGTGTTCCCCAAATATTAATCTCAGTGAGCTACTATTCAACTTCTCCTATTTCCTCAGCCACTTTCTCTTTTGTCACATGGTCTTATTTCTGTGTATCTGCACAAATTTTTTAGAGTAGTTTATGGGTTGAGCGTTGAACTAATGACCATATTGAACATATTAATCATGAAGTGTGTCTAGAAATAAACTTTACTCACATAAAATAACATTTTAAAGTATTAGGTATTATTGTATCAATACATGAAATTAGGATGAAGGGTTTTGGTACAGTTCAGCACATGACAGAAATGTTGGGAAAATATGCAGCCTCATTTCTGCCCCAGCTTCATGTTTTCATTTTGTAGAAATTCACTAGCTGAGTATAAAACTCACATGAAAACCCTAGGAATCTGTACTTGAGAAAAATATCTTGAACAATAAAAAAGAAATAAAGTACTTATTATTTTTCTACTTCAAAACATCACAGTAATCAGTACAATATAAGTGCACAAATATACAGGCATAGAATAAAATTTGAAAATCTAGAGATAAGTATACATGTTTACAGGGAAATGGTTTTTAACAAAGATCAAGGGAAATATTTCTAACAGAAAGATCTGAAATAGCTATTGAGGAAAGAACAGTGCTGAGAGCTATTTCATACTCTAACCTCCCCAAAATAACTCAAAGATGGACATTGTCACATGATCTGGATATATAAAAAGCAAGATAGACATTGTTATGACCTTGGATTAAGCAAAGACAATGACCTCCCAATTATAACAACAGAAGCAAAGGCATTTGAGGAAATGGTATCTAGGTTTTGCTTGGGTCAAGCTTTTAAAAAGTACATGCTTTAAGAAATATCATAAGCATTTTAAAGATGACCTTCAAATTCAAGATAACATGTGAGTAGTACTTCTGTGATAAAATGTATCTATAACATAAAACACCCCATTAGATCAGTAACAAAAGCAGAAAAATTCAAAAAATTGACAAAATAATTTCAATCGATAGATATTTCTCTAAATTAAACATTAAAATAACTGGTATGTGCAAGAAAATAGCCAATATGACTAATCTTCATAGAAATATAAATTAGAGCCTAACAAGATTGTTTTTATATGTCTACTAGAATGTCAAGTACTGGGAAGAACATGAAAATAAAACACTCCTACATTTCTATCAGGACATTTTTAGATTCTTTAAAAAGTTAACTGTAGAGTTGCCTTATGACTAAGCAATTATACTCCTGGGAATAGATCCAGGAGAATTTTAAAAAACATATCTATTCAAAATAGATATACAGATGTCAAATCTGGAATAGCCAAACAGATAAAAAGCAGAAAAAGTCTCAATATTTATTAAAGAAGTTAATATATCAAATGTGTTTTCGCCTTACACTAGAATATTAAAAATAACATAGTACTGATAATGGTATAACAGAGAGGAGTCTTGAGAATGCTATGTTAAATTAAACCAGCCATACATAAAAAATTGAATAACTGGGTGAAATTTTTTGTGTAAGATGACCATAATTCAAAAATTCAGAGTGACTTAAAACAGATTAGTGTTTTCATGTGCTGTAGTTTGGACCTTTATGTCTTCCTCAGGAATGGCATCTCTGGGAGGAAGTGAAGTCTTTGAAAGGAGGGACCCAGCAGGAGGTTATCCAGTCAATGTGTCCTTGAAGGGGACTGTAGAACCATTTCCAATCTTGGCAGCTTTGGTTACTTGCACATTAAATGGGCCTCTTTTCCTCTCTGCAGGTGTCTGTCTGTAATCAGGGGATTGGAACACCCAAACTTTGAGCCTAAGCACATTTTCTCTTCACAATTCCATGATCTCAGACTCTCTTCATGGTGGCAGAGAGCTTGCAGCACAGCAGGATAGAGATAATGAACTAAGTTGACAGCCAGAATATGGGGTCTATAGGATGAACTGTATGATGGGTGAATTGTAATTCAATGGAATATGGTCCAATTCTTTGCTCTGAACCAATGGTTTACCCAACTCCTACTCCAAAGGAGAGCCTGGAAGTACATTTCCTCAAGGCAAATCCATTGGCAGTGTCATCAAATGAAAATGAAAAAAAAAAAAAAAAAAAGAACGAAAGCAGGGAGCTGACAAGACCTAGACAGAACATTTTCCTTAAAGAACTAGAAGGAGTTGCCTTTGCTCTGGTTGAATAAATGGTCTGGCCTTTTCTAGTAAGATCTCCTTTGAACCAGCAAGGAGGGCAATGGAGGCTCAAGCAGGGAGGGGGGACTAGGAGTGTGGCCTGGAAAGAAGTCAGGATTCTTAAAACAGAGGTGTCAGTCTGCGGTGCTGTTTCTAGCTTCAGAAACATTTAACCCAGAGCCACTGAGTCTTTATTTCTAAACTGACAGCCACATGGACAAGGATTTTTATGAGATTCACTGAGTTATATTTATGAAGCATTTGCAAATGTACCCAGACCATAGTATCACAAAAGTGTTTATTGATCAAATACATCATATTAAGATAGCACAATAAATTTACAGTGAACATATTTATACAATATAAATGTATATATAGTCAATATAGTATCTAGTAAAATAAAGTATAACAGGAGTTGATGATTATTAACCCTCATAAGTTTTGTTCTTTGAGGTCAAAAAAACAACCCCTAGTTTTGTGCCTCTTTCTACAGCCAAGTGCCTTCTATAATTATGATGAATTTCTAAATTGAATATCCCAAAATCCATACATTCTCCTGTTCTGTCCTTGAAGACAAGATGCATATGATCTGTTGCCTGTCCCTGAATGACAAATGTTGCAAAGAGCTTCCTTTATCTGTGCAATGAGCTGAATTATGTGCCTGAAATTTATGTATTAAGATCATAAACATAGAAGTATTAATAAACAAATACTAGCTAATTTGGCATGGACCCTCATAATGGGATTGTTATCTACACAAAAAGAGACATCAAAATTAGAAAGTGCATCTTTTTAAAGCTCTACCTCTATTTCTTACTTTCTATTTGCCTGCAGATTTACCAAAAAGAGCATGTGAATTCATGAGATAGTCACCAATTCTGTCTTTAAAAAATCAGTATGAGAAGGAAACCTACTTTATTAGCACTCTGATCTTGGACTTTCCATCCCCTAGAAATATAAGGAATTCATTTCTGACATAGGCTGAGCCCAGCCTTACATGGGATTTTCAACCTCATCTCAGTCCTGTACTCAAAGAGCATTGGGGCAGAGGTAGAAGGAATAGAAAAGTCAGCTGGGAACACAGAGCTGTAAAATGCAAACACCAGAACTGATTTGACCACCACATTCATGAACTTACAGAAGCTGCAATTACTTGTACAAGACCAGCAGAAGGTGAGCCTAGACAAAGTTTTGGAATACATGGGAGAAGGGCTCTCCCGGCTCCATCTCTTACAAAGTTATTGGTAGTTGATACCTGCTGAAACAAAGAAGAGAATCAATATTTTTAATGTTTGGCCATAACTCGACTTCCCATGCTCCAGCAGGTGTTTTCCATTTATTACTTAAGGGCATTATTACTTAGTTTTAAAAGATTGCATTTAGAACTAATGAGACATAGTCAGGGGACTATGGAAACCTATGGGAAGCTGGAAGGGGAGAGGATATGATCATGCATCGTTGTATTTATTTATGAATTTCTCAAGAATAAAAAAACAATGTCAAAAATCAAATTAATTTTTGCTTTATAAGCTACTCAATATAAAATCCTCAGCTACAGTATCTTAAGTTGGCAAGTGTACCCTATTTTTCTAAGGATAGAATTATAGTTCCTTGCTGGCTGTACCATCTGATTTTTGGTAAGTTGTTTTAGGGTGCTTATGGCTCTTAGCCCTTTCATTTGAACAAGCAACAAGTGTTCCATTTTTTACTTTCTCTTTTATTAAAATGACACTAATAATGCTATTTTCTTTTACTGTGGAAAAGCTGAGAGGTCCCTCATTGTCTCCTGTTGATGCCACACTCATGTGCAAAACCCGCTCAAGATGGAAAGTCCACTAGTATGAAGCAAAATTCTCTCACCCCTGGTGCCTTCCACACTGTGACACTATCACACTGAGTTGCTGTGACATCCTTCTGATTTTCCAAGTCTAGATTGGTATATTTACTGACACCTTGCTGGCTGTGCCATCTGATTTGGGGAAAGTTGTTTCAGGGTTCTCATGTGGATGAACAGACACACACACATATAATTTTTGAATAAGTAATTTAAAAGAAGCAAGGGTATGTAAATCTTGGAGACCATAGAACTCTCTCTTGTAGAAATTTTCAGCAGTAAAAAGGATGGTTTTCAACTAATGAACATTTGCAGCTCATAGGTTTGCACATTGTAAAGTCAAAGCATCCCTAGTCAAAATTTGACTTAATGTGTCTAACCTGTCAGTCATCTAGATTGGCACCAGGGTCCACTGTAGATTGATGGCTATTTGTTGCCCCACAACATGTGCAAGGATTGGGAACATAGTACTCAGTTCAGAAAAGATCAAAATTCAAACAACTTTTCCTTTTAATTTTTTTAATTTTTTAAATTATGTATATATGTGTATGCATACACATGGACAACACAGGGCATAGCTTGTGTGTGGAGATGAAAGACCATTCTTCAGGTCAGGTTTGACTGACTAGGAAAACCCTCAAGTCAGCACATTAGTATTCAAGTGTTTACCAACTGAACCATTTAGGCAGTTCTCACATGTGTATTGTTCATAATAATGAGAAATTTCTTTTGTACCATCTAAAGCTGGAAAATTAAGTTAGAAACCATCTGTGACTGTGTCATAAAATATAGAAGTAACCAGCCAAGTGTAAGCATTGATAAACATGTGGCTTGGAAAGAGAACATGGAAGCATTTAGATTCAGGAGTTTAGATTTCCCTTCCTTTTCTTTGTACCTTAATGTATTTATTTCTTTGACTTCACATCTTGAAAGAGGTTCATTTATTATTATAATCATTTGTAAATTAATGGAGTTCACCGTGATACTTCTACAGACCCATATTCCATGCAACGAACATGCTAATTCATTCTGTCCAACCTCTCTGCTCCTAACACGTGTATTTCTTCCTAGTCCCCAGTAATCCCTCCTGTACTCTTAGGTACATTTACATTTTTCTTAGTTTCCTTTCATGTGAGAGAAGTGACACTTCTCTAAGTCTGGTTTATTTCACTCAACTTGATAACACTTATATTTGCTTTGAGCAGCCCTTTGGGCTCAAAGCTGCTGTGTTGGACAGTAAAAAGAAGTTCAACATGAGGCCATAGTACTTTCCAGCCCCCTACTTGACAGGAGTCTTCCCATCCAACAGCATTTCTATTATAAATTTTCTCAGATATTAGTAACACTCAGATACACTTTCAAAGAAAATTAATGTTCTTGGAGTCTGTTGTCAGATGCAGATTTGGAATGCCATTGGTATACTGTTTTATTGTGGTGACACATTTTTCCTCTCCTTTTCTTTTTTAAACAACCTCCATTCCTTATAGGCAGAATGTAAATATTTCTTTGAGCTGTCAACAGCTGTCTCTCTGAATTCAGTACTGGCATTGCCATGGTAAGACTTTTCTCAAGGAGACTCTTTGGGCTCAAAAATGAATTTTACAATATTGATTTTCTATTCACTTATCACATAAATGTCACACCAAATGCTGCATTTCTTCTGTACGTTTATGAGACCAAGCTTGACTGATGTTATTCTAATGCCAAAATTAGTATGTTCCATTTCATATAACGGCATTCTTAGCAGCTTCTGGAGGTGAGTAGCTTCAGCCACGTGATTCCAGCACTCATACTTGGCCTTGGATTGGCACAAATTACTGAAGTTGTTCTAAGCCTGTGGTTGGGACCCTTTGGGGGTCAGATGATCCTTTCACAGGGGCCACATAAGACCATCAGAAAACACAGAAGTTTACATTAAGATTCATAGCTAGCAAAATTACAGTTATGAAGTAGCAACAAAAATAATTTTAGGGTTGGGGGCCACCACAACATGAGGAACTCCATTAGAGGGTCACAGCATTAAGGAAGTTTAGAACCACTGACCACTAGGTAACTTCTAACATGAAGAAATTTTTTTAACAGATTAGGAATTACTGTTTTATAGGATATCATTTTTTCTCATGAGAAGAAAAAGGAGGGAGGAGGATGGAGGGAGGGACAGAAGATAAGTGAAGAAGACCAACACTTAAATATCCCTACCTTCCAGGCTGAAGATTCATATGTCACTCCAATAACTGGGTATCAGTCTCCAGGCTGGCTCACACATGAAATCTAGCATCTAGTTCTGAGAATGCTTCTAAAACCCTGATAGGAATCACAAAGTGTGGTCCACATCTCTGCACCCATGTGGAGATGAAAATAAAATGTTTTTCCCTTCTGTGGACTGGTATTTAAACCCTGCACCATAAGTTGTACCTTTTCTGTCAGGAGCTGTGTCACTTAACTAAACTTAAGGGGGATGATTAACTGATGGGTCATACAGCATCTTGGCTCCAACCCCTGTTACCCTGTCAGAATTTACATAATCTTAGGTATAACAATTTCATGGGTGAGGAGTTCATCCCACAATTTCATAAAATGTATGCCAAAATTGTGCTTTAATCTCATTTTTATACCATGACTCTGTCATTTAGATTGGTAGATATGCTGTTCAGATTCCTAGGACCTTCCTCAAGAAATGCATGCACTGTATGTAGAGACATCATTTGCCCTGGATGGGATGCAAAACTGGTATTCAACTCAGCTTCTCACTTCCTCACCTATCACTTCCAATGCATGCCTGTCTTCTGTCACCTATTTCTTCCACAAGCCTTCTCTGCCTGCCTTACACTGTGGGGACTATTGCCTAGAATACCTGCCCTACATTCATTTTTGTTATAAGAATAAAATAAAATATCCACTCAGGGAACAGTTTATAAAAACATACTTTAGAGGACTATTTTTCTGAGAGTCTTCTTTTTGTACAGATGAAGGAAGATGGTTATTTTCTCAAGCCTCTAGTTATAGCCAAGCATCCTATTCCACTTTCATATTCAGTTCTAGCTACATTAGAGCAGGCAAAATTTCCCCCGAGAGGGAAAATCTCTAAAGAGTACCCCGACTATGACATTATCCCACTCAAATGGAAATAATAGTGGTAATTTGTCTGCTTCGGAATGAAGTTTAATGGCTGAACTCAGATCTGTGCAAGGTGTTATAAAACAATAGAAAACATTCTGAGATGCTCAGAATCACCAGAGATGTGATATAAAGGCATGTTTATTTATTTATTTGTATTCATCTATTTATTTGTAATGGATCTCTTCACTGATAACTCATATAATGAAGGAAAAAATTTTAAAGCTTGACCCATCAGATGAGCTCAATAAAGCATTTATGTCCACATGCCTCCCAGCACCTGATCACCTTAATTGTTTTCTGTTTTCATTGTTATCCAAATAGAACTTGTTTTCTACACAGTAAATCTATTTCAATATCCAAATGAGCTGCTGATGAAATGTTACAGATAATCTAAGCAATAGTAGGAAGATGGGTTTTACTGAATGGGGGAAAATCTGGTAATTAACATAAGTCTTCATTTTATTTTGCTATACAATAAGCAACCCTAGTACTTTGTGGCATAAAACTAAATTCATTAATTTTTCTCATGATTATATGATTAGTGATTGTAGTTATTCTGGACTCAGCAAAACTGACTAGTGTGTCCAAAGCCAGCTTTCATGTGACTGGGACTGGCTTTCCTAGAAGGATTGTGTATCAAGACAGTTAATTTCTTTTCAGTATGCACATACCTTCCACTAGCCACATGTTCTAGAGACAGGTGTTCTGAAAGAAAGACTGAAACATTATCTAGTTCCATGTTCCAACTTAGAACTGACAGGCATATTCAGCAAAGCAACCCAACAGCCAGATTGGATTCACAGTATACAGAAGGTGCTTCCACCCCTCTGACAAACAGCATAGATAACAGAAAAGGCATAGTACCGGTCATTTGCATACGCAACTTATTACAAAGAAACAAAGACATATTGGACTTCAAAGTACTCAGATTCTACAAGCATTCATAAAAATAATTCTCACCATAAATTCCCGAGGAAAAATCAGGAATGGCATCATCAGTAACTGGTGCTCATTGATAAGCAGTTCCTTCCCAGGTGACTGTGTCTCTGGAGAGGATCACTGCCAGCTCATTCAGCTGTGTCTCCAAGCACCAACCACACATGATCATCCTTTCTTCTTTGCTTTTCTGAAATTTGCTGCTGTGGTTGATGCTTCATATGACAAATATTTTTAATTCTTGACCTAGATGAGGGTTCCACATATAGAATCAGAAATTCATAATACCTCCAAAAGGAAACCAATCTTAAGCTCATCATACATTTGTCTAAGAAAATTAACTTATAATTTTCTCTAACATATAATTTTCAGAAAAGCACTTGAGAATTTGAGAGTATATTTCTATACTGAAAATCTGAATGGCAGGCTCTCGGCCTCTAGCAGTGCACATAAAGTTGCTAATGAACAGTTGTAATAGGGACCATCACTTCTGTATGTGCACAAACATTGACCAATGGGGCCAAATGTGATCCATCTGTGTAATTTTAAATTCTTTAGTTGTGACATTTAAAACATAACACAAATGGATGACAATATATCTTAATGAACTCAGTGTGTCCTAAGTATTATTTTTCCATGAAATAAAATAAGAACTTTTTGCCTTTCAAGATGAAAAGTTGGCCATAGTCTTCTTGCACGAGTTGTGTTGAGCTCAGTAATTAATATATATTATATTACTAATCAACCTAAACTGGAAGAATGATCAATGCACAGTCCAACACATAACAACTAGATATTTGTTATATTAGACAATTCAGTCTTTATCATTGCTTGGAGAAATACTATTTTCCTTGTCTATTTCTCTTTAAAATTCTTGAAATGCAATGTCAAAGCAACTGGTTTAATAATATACTCTTGGTTCTTAAATTATATAAACAGCTTCCATTGTCCCTGGATTCTACTTGGCAGCTCATTTGAAGACAGCAATTCTTCAGACATGGAATAAGTTCCACACCAAGTTTAGTGTAAGAATAACCTATAGGAACAGCCCTTGGCTGCTTCAGTGTCCTTCATAAAAACATATATTTATTTTCCAGTAAGTGGATTTCATGTAGTTTATACTTACTACTCCCACATGACTCCAAGTTCTATGACAGCTATTTTCCCTGCTATAAAAGCACTTAGTCTGTTAACTCCACTTGATGGGCATTTCTTCAAATATTCATAAAGTTTTCTGTAAATGTCCAAGTTTCCTTTGCACATCCATAAATATAACAGTAAAAAAAAAAAAAAGAACTACCAAGCAAGCCAAGACAGGTTCAAACTTCAGACTGAGATTCTCTTCAAAGCTAACCGTCTCTAAAAATGTGCATCACATTCTTTAAAGTATGCTTTTTCTAGAAAAAGGCTTGAGTACACTGTGAGGAAAAATCTGAGAACAAAGGATTCTATTTGGAGTCTGAGGATAAATAAAAGAAAAAGGAAAGCTGAAGCCCACAACCTGACATGTGAAGGGCATATTTCAAATGGGTGCAAGTCTCCACAGCTAAGACAATCAACAAAGCGGGACTTATCTGACTTTCAGCTCATCCACTACTCTACCCACAAAAGACCAGCTAAACATTTTCCATTGCCAAGTTGTGGGCTAGGAATGATGGATGATGCTAGAGAAACAGAAATTGAACCCCACCTCCTTATGTTGCATAAATTATGTTTGAAGAATCATCTCAAAGCCACTTCAGTGCCATTATTGCTTCTTGTTTCTTCTTCATAAAACCTCTTCAGTGGGGACAGTAAAATGACTTTTTAATCACCACAATAATACCCTATATCACATTTCCACTATTTTTTTTAAAAAATTACTTATATCATCATTAGCTGGAACATATGACAGACAGTTGGTCAGCATCTCTATATCTTCATTAGTACCATAGGATACTGGCTATAAAGCAACAGATTACAAGTATTTGTGTAGTTTAGAGTATAGAATTTGCTAAAGATGCAAAGACTTAGAGAACAGTTTGGTTGTCGTTGTTGTTCATTTTGTTTTGCACTTTAAAGTATATGAAGAAGATAAGAGTAAACATTTCAAAAAGAGGTTATTGATTTTCTGTGGATTTTCACCTCCTCACTTTGAGTGGAGTTCGAGGAGGATCATGGGATCTTGATTTCATGACCATGATCTTTTAAAGACTCTGTTTTGTTCTTAGTGCCAAGTCAAGACAAAAGCCTCACATAGAATTTACTTGTGATTTTTCTAGGTAACATTACAACAGAGTCAGCCAAGACAGTGGTTCAGAAATAGCTCCAATTCTCACATTTCCTGTAGGTTTAAAGGGTCTCTCAGGACAAATCCTGAGCATAGATTTTTTCTTCAAGCCTCCAGATTGATTACCAAAGTGGTTCTTCAAAGTTCTAAACCACAGCAATGGAGGAATGTTCCCCTTTCTCCACTTCCTCAACAGTAAGTGCTGTCATTTGAGTTTTATTTTTTTTTTTAATCTTAGCCATTCTGATTAGTGTAAGGTAGAATCTCAGGGGTGTTTCGATTTCCCTGATGACTAAAGATGTTGAACTTTAAGTGCTTTTGGACCATTTGAGATTCCTCTGTTGAGAATTCTTTGTTTAGCCCTATACCCCATTTTAAAAATTGAATTACATGACCTATTGGGATCTAATGTCTTGAGTTCTTTATATTTTATGAGTATTAGCCCTCTATCAAATTTAGGGTTAATGAGAATCTTTTCCCAATCTGCATGCTGCTGTTTTGTCCTACTGACAGTGTCCTTTGCCTTACAATAGATTTTCAGTTTCATGAGGTCCTGTTATCCTGTTTATCAATGATCTGAGCCATTGGTGTTCTATTCAAGTAGTTCATTTACATAATGGAATACTATTCAACTATTAAAAACAAGGACATCATGAATTTTGTAGGCAAGAAGAAAGAAATGAAAAATATCATGAGGTAATCCAGACCCAAAAGGACAGCATGTTATGCAATTACTGATAAGTGGATATTAGCTATAAACTCTAGAATACCTAACATTTCCCCCACAAACTCAAAGAAGTTAATAAAAAAGAATGATTTAATAACACTAAGAAGGGGAAACTAAATAAGCATAGAAGGCAGAGGGAGGGGAGAATCTGGGTGAGAAGAAGAAGAGGGAAATGGGGGGACAGGGGCAGGTGTGGGGTGAGACAGGAAAGGGGCCTAAAGGACTAAAAGAATGAATTGATATCTGCAGGTGTTTATATTCCTAGAGGGAATCCCAGAGACCTGGGATGGGAGAAGCTCCCAGGAATCAATGTGGATGACCATAGCTGAGATGACTAACAGTGTGGATAAGGAACCTAAAGAATCTATCTCCTGTAGCCAGGCAGGACCCCCAGAGGAGGATAAAAACACCAACCCAACCACAAAACCTTTGACGCAAAAGTTTTCCAGTCTAAAAGAAATGCAAGGACAAAGATGGAGCAAAAACTGAAGAAATCTCAGGGATTTGCACTTGACATTATTAGGGATAGTCTATGCATGCAGGTAAGAACCTGTCACATCTGCTATGCCTGGCAGAGAACTGAATAGGTACAGATACTCACAGCCAAACATTGAATGAAGCACCGTACTCTTATGGAAGATCTAGGGGAAAGATTGAAAGCCCAGAAGCAGATTGTAAACCCACAGGAAGACCGACAGAGTTAACAAGCATTGTCTTCTAGGAGCTATCAGAGACTGAGCCACTAACGAAAGAACATTCACTGACTGGAACAAGACCCTTGACATACATGTAACCGAAGTGCAGCTCAGTCTCCATAGATGCTTTCTCTGGCCTCAGTGGGAGAGGATGCACCTAATCTGGCAGATTTAATGCACCATGGCAGAGGGATACCCAGGGGGGTCACTCAAAAGAGAAGGAAAGAGGAATGAGAGGAGGGACTCTATTTTAGGGACTGTGAGGGGAGCAGCATTTGGGATGGGAAGAAAAATGAAAGAAAGAAAGAAAGAAAGAAAGAAAGAAAGAAAGAAAGAAAGAAAGAAAGAAAGAAAGAAAGAAAGAAAGAAGGAAGGAAAGAAAGAAGGAAAGAAAGAAGGAAGGAAGGAAGGAAGGAAGGAAGGAAAGAAAGAAAGAGAAAGAAAGAAAAAGAGTTATTAAGGAAGATACTCAGCGTCAAAACCTCTAGCTTCCACACATTTGTGTAAGGCAAGTATCACACACACACACACACACACACACACACACACACACACACACAGAGACACAAGCTCACACACACAGAGGGGGGGAGGGAGAGACAGAGACAGAGACAGAGAGACAGACAGAGAGAGAGTCTGTGAGCTATACTGACCTAGAGGCACTTTCTCAGCTGGAAAGAGCCTAACAACAATTACGTTTGGATAGAGAAATAGTGCAAGTGTTCTCCATGTAAGAAACCTCTGAAGCTTCTTTCATCGTATCTCCTCAAAAAAGCCTTGTACCTCTGGCAAACCCAGAGTATGGCATAGACAACATATGGCAATATCCACAAGGAAACTGTACCTTCTTCTCTACCCAGATCTGAAAGGGTAAGAAACTGATCATCAAAGAGGGATATAAAAGAGCAAGGAAAAAACATGCCTGAAAAAATTAAAAAATAAAAGATCAAGGATGAAGACGCACAAGGTGAAAAACAAAGAAAGAGCTATTACTGAAATTGTTCCCCAGAACGGGCAGGTAATATGAGGGCTTCATCAACAAGAATTGATTAGTCTGTGCAGATGAGACTTGCATTACTGATGTGAAGCTTTTAATATCTGGAGATTAGATCAACATTTCATCCCAAAGATAGCATGAGTTAATTTCACAGAGTTTTCATAAATTACTGTGTGAAGTTAAGGAGTATGCTTTGAGTCTTTCTTAAGGAGATATCAATTTTCCAGCATATTATATATTTTGTGATGGGCTCTGATTACTTTTTATGTTTCCTATACTTTCCATGGGGAAGAAAGTTATGTTTCTCTTATTAATCACAGATATTTATAATCCTAGGGAAAAAAACAAGTACTTCATGAGGACTTAGAAAGTATTTGTTGAATAAGTATGTAGATGTTGATAGAAAATTCAAGACTTTTTTGTACAACGTTTCCTTGAGCAGAGGTGTTGGATAGCACAAATAAAATAAAAAATAGAAACTTTTTTTATAACTCCTGCAAAAGGAATGTCTGGGAGTCTCCATTCCACAGTTATAGCATAATTTATTCATGGCTTAGTGGAAGAAGATCAAATGTTCCATCTTTACTCTCCTTGTCTAAAATCCCAGCTGCCTAAAAATACTAATTACTACTGCAACAGCTTTTCTTCCTCCTTTGCATTTCTCATATGATACTCTTCCTAATAAAACTGTCATTTTCTTTTACTTCAATAAAAGGTCACTTGTGACAACAACCCCTTCTGCCTACTAACAGCAAGAGCCTGTATTAATATTTTAAATGTACACAGTGGTATTTTCCAAAAGGTCAGTTTTTTAAGACATAAAATGTTAGTCCTAATTCTTTTCCATCCTACTCTCTGCTACACTCACACATACCACAACCACCACTTTGCTAATCAGCCTCATATTTGGAGTATATTATAAATCACATTTGGTCAGAGAGTCGTCAGATAGGCTATCAGGTGGAACACAAGAGGCATATGTTTGATGCTCATATTTCTATGGGAGCTAATGCTCAAACAGGACAATGATAGGGAAGGGCTTCCGGAATAGTATTTTCTTAAATGAGCTTAAGCTGTGTTTGCTACATAGAGACACACACACACACACACACACACACACACACACACACACACACACACACACACATATATATATATATATATATATATATATATATATATATAATTAGCTCAAAATTTAGTGGTTTAGACACCAAGAATTCCATGAGTGTGACTTAGTGTGTCTCTCACTGTAGCCGTGAAGTTATCAGGGGCTACTGTCAGATACGGGATTAACAGAGGGGAGATATCTGGACTATCTAATTGGGTCTGTGGATTGTAGCATGGCTATCCTGACCTCTATGTAGGTAATATACATTTATATGTGAGTGCATATCAAGCATGTGCTTTTGAATCTGGGTTACTTCACTCAGGGTGAGTTTTTCTAGTTTCATCCATTTGCCTTCAGATTCCATGGTGCAAGGAGGGCCAAGAGGATGCTTCAATCTCACTGAGAAAGGGAAATAAAATAGTCATCAGAAGTGGAGGAAGAAAAGGAACTGAGTAAGAAAGAAGATGGGGAGGGGAATAGGGAGAAAATTAGGCATGCAAAGGGCCAGGAAGAGAGAGCCAGGTGAGTGAATGAAAGTTGGTTCCTCGTGGGAGTGAGGATCATCTCTACAATATGCCAGAGACCTGAAATAGTGGAGGATCCATGGAGTCTATGAGGGTGACTCGAGTTAAGACTCTAGTTGAGCAGTAAGAGATATGGTGCCTAATGTGGCCACTTCAAATAGGCTGTCAGGACTCTTGCCTTCAGGAAGTGCATGGATCAAGATGAAGCAGAATCTAAGGAAATTGCCTACTAATGACCTTCCCAACTTGAGACCCATTCCATGGGCGGGAAGCAGTCTCTGACACTATTGGTGATATACTGTTATGCTTGAAGATAGAAGTCTAGCATGACTGTCCTCTAAAAGGCTTCACCAAGCAGCTAAATGAAACACATGCAGAGAGCCATGGTCAAACATTAGATGGAGCTTGGGAAGTTTTATGAAAGAGTTAGGGGAAGGCTTGAGAGACCCAGAAAGGTTGGGAATTCCACAAGCAAACCAATAGATTCAACTAATCTGAAAGGGCTCCCAGAGACTGAACCACCAACAAAACCATGCATTGGCTGGACCTAATACCCCACACACACAAACGTAGCAGATGTGTAGCGTGTTTTTCATGCAGGTACCCCAACAACTGAAGCAGTGGGCTTTCTCTGACTCTGTTGCCTGCTTGTGGATACTATTCACCTGTGGCCAGTCCTGCAGTGACTTGCTGTTCCAAGGTGATTTGGTACCCAGAGATGCTTTCCCCTTCTCAGGGTAGAGAGTAAGGGGATATAGGGGAAGAGGGTGTATAAGGGGAGGCTTGAAGGAAAGGGGTATATGAAATGTGGTGTAAAATAAATAAATAAGAATAAAATATTGTCCACTTGGATATTAATAAGATGTAGTTCCACACAGACTCTCATGATAAAAACAGGATTCTGAGCACAGTTTTTCTTCAGGTTCTTTTCACCCGAAAAGCCAGTTTCTAAGGCAGCGCCAAGTCTACAGGATGTTGGAGCAAGTTGGAGCATAAAATAAATTACCTTAATCAACATAAGTACTATTATCCTTATGTCTGAAAATGATGTTCATAATTCGTGTCATATTCTGTCTACAAGAAGTTAGGTATCAGATACAGCCTGTTTTGAAGGAAGAACACAACATAAAGGGATGCTTTCCAGAAAATGGAAATCAGCCTTAAATGCTGCCTAGTATAACTCTGAGCATAGATTCTCACCAAATACTTAGAGCAAGGTTTATAAACCCTCCTAATGCTGTGGGCCTTTAATATAGCTTCTCATGTTGTGGAGACCTCCAATAATAACATTATTTTCAAGGCTACTTTATTATTGTAATTTTTCTACTTATATAAATCATACTGTAAACATATACTGTTCAATGTTCATAAGTAAGCCCCATGAAAGGTTCATTTGACCACACAGAGATTGAAAATCACATGTTGAGAACCAGCAACTTAAAGGAAGAAGATGAAAGGGGATTGCAGGAGGAGTAGAAGGAGACAGTAGAGGAGAAAAAGTATCCTCCACCCAGAAAGATGAGATAATCCTTTTCACTGTCCTGGGAGAAATAACAGGGTTTAAGTATGAAATGATTCATTGTTTTAGAAAAATTGTATAAAGTACATTATCTACCCTTGGTCCCTAGCTAGTGACTTTATTTTGTGAGGAATTGGAATCTAGAAGGCAGAGGTTGGCTGAAGGAAATAGTCTCTGGCGATGTTAGATTCTTTCTACCACATACTTCCACAAACATTCCATGACCATTTGCCAGTCTATCTATAGACTAAGATGTCCAGCTACGGGGCAAAATAAGTCTTCATTCCTTAAGTTGTTTTAGTCAATTCAGATGTTGATCTCAGTGATGTTAACCTTATATAACTAAGCCCATATATACGGTTAAGGAATCGAACCCTAACTTATATATAGAAATATATTTCCATGTTCTGGAAAATAGGAGCTAAGTGAGTCAGATTATGCCATTGTATGGAAGGAGACAAGCATATGAAAATCACAATACATGAAAGAGCGAATGCTGGTCATCAGAAAAATATTTGCTTGTTCATTTTGCCTACGGAAGACAAAGCACAATTTCTGGCCATGGACAACACACAGGGACATAAGGAAACATCCATTTCCTGGTATGGATAAGATGAGATGTGTAGGTCATGCCCAGATAACTGATACCAGTGATTGGGTTGCAAAAGAAAGCCCTTCAGCAGTTTAAATGCTCCGTGGTAATGTTTTTCTTTAATGTGGTAGCCCCAAAAAATCATTAAGTGTCTAATAAAAGCCGAGTTACTTCTCAGATAAACTGAGGACTCCATGAAATCTCTCTTACATAATACTAAATAAGGCTGGAGTCTCACTGTGATATCAGTGATATCTGACTCATGTTTGTTAATAATTGTGCCAATCCTTTTCCATGTACCTTGAAAGTTTAAGAAAATGATCTCTATGCAAAAAAAAATAGTGACAAAATATTCCAGAGGAAATTTTCATGAAGTCCTTCTTTTTTATTCTTACAACTTTATCTTTAAACAAAAAGAGATACAATAAGGACACATGCCCCACCATGTTCATAGTGGCCTTATTTATAATAGTCAGAAGCAGGAAAAACCCAGATGTCCTTCAGTAGATGAATGGATACAAAAGTTGTGGTATATTTACACAATGGAGTACTACTCAGCTATTAGAAACAATGACTTTATGAAATTACTAGGAAAATAGATATATCAGGAATATCATTCTGAGTGAGGTAACCCAGTCACAAAAGAACAGACATAATATGTAGTCACCGATAATTGGATGCTAGCCTCAGAAAGCTCTGAATACCCAAGAAACAACTCACAGATCATATGAAGCTCAAAAAAAAAAAAAAAAAAAAAGACCAAAAAGTGGAAGCTTCAGTACTTCCTAAAAATAAAAGTGTATAGCACCCACTCAGAGTGAGGTACACCTAGACCTTAAATCATCAATAACTCAAGAGCTAAGAAGATAGCCTTGTGACAATTTTTGGTATTTAAAAATTACTATGTTTAATCTCTACACACCAAGAAAATGTTGACTATTCCATGTTATGTCTTGTTTTACATGTACCTTATGCTCATGGTTACCAGTAAGATTTCACTGCATACCATAAAGTTCTTCTTATATGTTAGCAAATAAGGCTGGTGTCTCACGGTTCCAACAGTGGAGATTACTAAAGAAAGTGAATCTCTGACTCAGGCCCAGGCAGGACAAGACCTACAAACTGTAGTTCCGAACCATGCTATCTCTTTCTAAAAACCAAAGGGGAAATGCTGGTCTTAAATTTACTTGATGAAGTTAGTGTGACTCTGATGGGAAAAAAGAAAAGTAAAGGGAACACAGAGAGAAAGCGAACACTCGTGCTCTCTGTCACTTGTGAGCACAGATGCAGAAGTCTTTAAACAATATTAGCAAACAAAAATAAATAATGTGTGAAAAAAATCTATTTTATGAGCAACACATGTTCATTTCATGGCTACAAGCCTAATTCAATATTCAAAACTAGATAAATATAAATCTCTGTCTGAACAGTCCTAAAATGTTTACTTAACAAAAGTTAGCATTTACTTATAAAAAATACTTTCAGACATCCAAAGAGAGCTTAGAGAGACAAAAATTCAATGCAATATATTCTATGCTTAGCTTTATAATTAATAAAACAACAGGATAGCTTGTGGGGAGATAACTTGTGCTGTATAAAGGTGAGATTTGAAGCTTATATGTATGGATATGTAGACTCTTCTAATCATTTAATTTAATGTTCCAAATGAAAATGATTTCAACTTAATACTTTTTTCTAAAATAGAAATAAGAGATATTTAAGAAGATATAATAGAAACAGACAGCTATTTTATCTACCTGAACTGCATAGATAAAATTTTATATAAAAAACTATATATATATATATATTTATATAATGCTTGACCCCATTTTTAGTTTTAAAATTCTCATGCTTTTCCTATAAGATCATGTTGTTTCTGTCCAAAGGCAATAGTGAACTATTTACCACAACCAGGGGACGTTTCTTTTCATTTCTATTTAAATTTTATCTAATTTATAATTCAGTATCCTTTCAAAATAAAAAGAGCACATTAATTAAATCATAATGATGAACCCCACAACTTAGGAAAATTTATTTTAAAATAAGACCACATATATGTGCAACCTTATGGATCTGGCATACAGGAAACACAAATGAAAGGGGGCAGAGTAGCTCTGAAGCCACGCCTCATGGCTCTTAGGAACCTTACAACCTTTGCAGCATCTGCTTTTCAGGTTTCTTTGTGTGACTGCTAAACTTGTCATTTTGGTTATACTGGTGGTCAGGGAGCACAGGAAATTGGCAGAACACACCTCTGGGTATATCTGCTAAAGTATTACCAGAGAAAACTAGGAAAGCTGCCTTTGGTAAAGAAGGTATCTCTGTCCCATAGTGTTTAAGCACAAATAGGATGGAAGGGCAAAGAATCGAAAGAAAGCATCACTCAGTACAGGCATTAGTTCCCTCTGTGCCTCTTGGTAGCCAGTGAAGAATTCTGTTCCAGCTAGCCTTTCAGCCATGATAGAAAAACCTATGAGCTAAAAGAGATAATTTCTTCCTAAAGTTGTTTGTGTCGTGAATTCTAAACCAGTAAAAGGAACTCTTACATTCTGAATTGGCTTTATTTCTTCCTTTCCCATTCTTATAGTTCTTGCTTTAAGATTCAAAAAGTGGAGCTGGAGAGATAGCTCAGCAGTATAAAGCACTTGTTGGTTTTTCAGAGGACCCAGGTTCATTTCCCTGCGCCAACATGGCAGCCCAGTCCATTTGTAACTCCAGTCATGGGGATCCAATGACCTCTTCTGACCTCTAAGTGTTCTGCATATATTGCACATGGTGCAGAAACATGCAGACAGGAAGGGTACCCAATACACATTTTTTAATTTTAAAATTGTATTAAATAAAATAAAAAAATTGAAAAGTATAAAGAACATAATTATTAAAATATCAAGAAACTAGAACTTCAGAAATGGTTCCAACTAAAGACGTTTACTCCAGATCATACCTGAATTCCTGTGCTTTTCTAGCTGCTGTCTAAAGACCCTCAGTTGTAAATCTCAATAAAACCTTTACAAAGTAATTTGGTAGAAAAATTTTGTAGCTAACTGCCTTCTGCACTGATATGTGGAGGATTTAATTCCTCTTGCCGGTGCTCTCTTACAAGGAGGTTGAATACCCAAATGTCTGCTTCTAGTTGGTTCTTCAAGCAGAACAAACACAGTTGGCTTTCATGGGGTGATCAATTTAACTCCTGGGCGTACTAAAATAATTCTTTTAAAACTACATTGAAATGTTAACAGAAAGAATGAGAGAGAGAGAGAGAGAGAGAGAGAGAGAGAGAGAGAGAGAGATTGGGAAATGAGAGTTTGGTTTTGACCCATTTCTTAAGAATAATTTAAACTTCCTTCATGAGCATTATTCAATTGATTTGAGGTTGTGTAGCTTTCCCTGCTTCAAACTGTGTTACCCAACGGACAGAAGCAAATTCCCAGTGATTAATCCAGCAGGAATTATAGCAGGGGTCTACTACAAAGTTTGTAAAAACAGAATGGGAAATAGTATTTAGACAAGCTATTATGCACTTACTACAAGAAATATATTTGGGAAAATCAAGTTGAAAGTACCTAGTTATAGAAATTAATGAAAGGGAATCTACAGATTAATTTTTTTCTTTGCCTTGGGAACAGCTACTGACAGGTCTTAGACTGCACATTTCTTGTTCTCGCTAGAGGAGTCATCAAGCCATCAACTCACAGTTACAGAAATGGCCAAATAGACACCGGAGTTTTCAAAGGAATGATAACACTGAACATTTCTCAATGAGTGATAATGGAATGTCAGAAAGTGACCTTACCTGAGAATACATCAGAACTGTGTGTCTCATCACTGGAGCAGCATTGTATTCTGACACATCTCTGTTTTTCATTTTGCATCTATTTTGAGTACCAACACTCCTCTAGAGACATGGAAAAGAGAATGTCTCTTCTAAGGCAAAATTGTTTCTGCTTCTTTGTACAGGTTCTGTCATCCACACAAAACAAACTGTCATCTGTTCCATTTGCTGGCCTTTCCAGAATTTGAAAAAGCTATCACATTCTTTCTATTTCTTCCTCACATCTTATATAAAAATATAGCATAGTCTCTATAATTTTAACTACAGGGAAGAATGGAAGAGATATGTTAAAACAGAATAAAGAAGGTAGGCATGTTTTATTTTTCCTTTTTATTTTCTAAACAAACGG
The DNA here is from genome assembly GCF_963924665.1 of Micromys minutus. Taxonomy (NCBI): domain Eukaryota; kingdom Metazoa; phylum Chordata; class Mammalia; order Rodentia; family Muridae; genus Micromys; species Micromys minutus. Next base: position 44,975,644 of record NC_137952.1, read on the forward strand.
TTTCTGAGTTTGTAAACTTGCTTTGGTAATCAGGAAGTGAAGGAATAAAATTTAAAATAACAATGGTGCTTCTTCTCTGGAAAAAAAAATCTATGGAAAAAGAGAAGTAAAATAACTCTCTAAATTTGAGTATCAGAGGATGGCATCTGATACCATCTCCTTGGCAACTTTATTGATATTAGGCCAGGGGAAGTATGGAATAGACCAAGGTCACTGCTCTAGGTTACAAGGTCACAGAGGTGAAAGCAAGGCCTGTAACCCAATCTAGCTAACACTTTACTGTACTTGGTCATCCTGATCAGTTTAAAATATAATGTATAATAACAGCCTTGCAGTTCCTCTAATTTCCTTAGTCTTTCCCATTATTATTTCTATTTAGATTGTCTTTTGTTTCATTGAAAACAAAAAAAAAATCTATGTTTTCAATATTTTTGTTTTGATTTCATTATCAAAATCAAATTTTGGGTTGTGGATTGTTTCTATTTTATATTGACAATAAGCATATTAGACAAGAGGTCTAAGGGGCTTCATATTTGTGTCCTCTGGGAATCACTGGGAAGAACACCAAGGAGAAATGCAGAATCGAGCACCAGGAGTTTGTAAGTGGAAGGAAACTATTGGACATTTTACAAAGACTGGTTTGTAGTCCGTCGATGTTTGACTGACAGAGAGGCTATTATGGAACCAAAGGTCAAGAATGCCAAGTAATAACAAAACATTACTTTAAACCTCATCTGTTCTGATTTACAGACCACTCTCACTTAGATCTCTAGCTTCTACAATCCCCTTGAGGAGACAGGTGAACACAACGGTCTGTTCTGGAAACAAGGAACACACAGAGTGAAGCATCTGGTGTCTTGTTTAGCAGTGCTGCACACTGGATCTCCCAGGAGAACTGAACTGCCATTGGCCACATAACTGCTCATTGACAAACCCTTTTTTTCCTAGGGTCACTCACTCTGGCTTCTCCTCTAGTCCCTTCCTCCAGTTACTCCTTAAACAAGGAGCTGGCACTCATGTCTTTTTGTTTTGGAGGTGGGTGAAAGGCAGATCTATACAAGTATAACAAGCCCTCTCAAATGCTTACATACACCAAGGATCAAAAGACATGTTGTGATGGTTTGTATAGGCTCGGCCCAGCGAGTGGCACTATTAGAAGGTGTGGCCCTGTTGGAGTAGGTGTGACCTTGTTGGAGTGGTTGTGTCACTTGTCACTGTAGGTGTGAGCTTTAAGGCCCTCATCCTAACTGCCTGGAGGCAAGTATTCTGCTAGCAGCCTTTAGATGAAGATGTAGAACTCTCAGCTTCTCCTGCACCATGCCTGCCTGAATGCTGCCATGTTCCTACCATGATGATAATGAAATGAACCATTGAACCTCTAAGCCTGCCCCAGTTAAATGCTGTCCTTATAAGGGTTGCCTTAGTGTCTCTTGACAAGAGTAAAACCCTAAGTCATATGCTATCATAAATATCCAATAGAAATATTTCAGAAGCTAATTGAGAATCCAATATGCCAGCAGTTCTTGTGCAGGGCAAGGCAGCACCCAGCCACAATGCAAGCTTCAAAAGAATTAGACTGAAACAAACAATTTAGGAGTGAATTCAGTACATCCATTCTTACCTTAAAGCCTCGGATACTGCATATCTGCCTTCCAGGTATGTCTTCCTACTGATGACAAAATGGTGTTCGTTAGCAACCTAGATGAAAGGCATATTTAGATTATCAGAAAAGACAATTAGGTGATCTGAATAAAAATGGCCCCCATAGTTTCATAAGAAGTGGCATTATCACAGGTGTGACCATGTAGGAGAAAGTGTGTTCCTGCTACCTGCTAATCTGGATATAGAACTCTCAGCTACCTCTCAAGACCGTGTCTGCCTGTATAATGCCACTGTTCTTGCCATGATGATAATAGACTAGGCCTCTGAAGCATAAGCCAGGCCCAATTAAATGCTTTCTTTTAGAGGAGTTGCCTTGGTCATGGTGTTTTTCAAAAGCAATAAAAATCTAACTAAGAGAGTCAGTATAAGAAAGTCTATAGACCCCAGATGGCAAGGAGAGCTATGAGCCATGCTGTAGAAGGTAGTGATTCATACGCTTTTCTGAAATTTCCCATTGAGCATCTAGGTTTAGGAGAAAAATGAACTCATTTGCTATTAAAAGTCACTTTGCTAAATCACTGCACAGACATTACTAAAATCACCCAAGCCTTCCTAGGGAAGGGAGACAAATTAACCAATGGGTATCCCAAAATGGGCTGCCTTTGTGTTTTGGAAATAATCTCACTGACAACAGGCTTTAGGAACTTGAATGTAATTTCATTAAAGACTTGCAGGGATGGGAGTTATAGATTAATCTCCTAAAAGGAACCACCCATAGATAATTTTTTAAAAGCTCCTTTTCCTATATGACAGGACATTGAGCAGTCAGATCAATAGCTGGCACCCAAAAGGATGATAGTAAAGGGCTCAGAGGTGGGTTTGAGGCAGCAGAGTGCCCATAGCCCATATAGGAACACAGGACAGTGGATCTCACTGATCTGTTAGAGAAGTATCTGGGTATAACACTTAGTCTGACCAACCTCGTGGGCACCAACTCAACAACATGGCCTGAGTGCCCATATCATCAGCCTGTGCATTGGACTGGACCCCAGCAGGGTTTTCCACTCTTCCCCTAGGTGCTGTCATTTATCAAGTGCTGGAAGGTGGCAATGAGTGGCAGATGTTGGGTAATAAAGGCCAGTCCTCTTACATCACATGGCTAGTTGAGCTTCAAAGGACCCATAAAATAAGTCCTTCCACATTATGCCTTTGTTTGGCTTTTGCACTTCAGGCCCATTACATCCTTACTGGTTCCCCATAAAAACACTCAGATCCTGACCCCCAGGTCTATTTCAGAAAGACCTGATGAAAAGAACTTTCTAAGCCACAGTGACTTTTAGTGACAAATCTCATAGACTCCACTTGGTCCTCTATTGTTTCATGAAACTCCATTGGCATCTACCCCATACTGGTTTTACTTATGACTTAATGTTCCCACTCCACTCTATAGCCTGTGTACTAATTCCAGGAGATGTTGTATCTGCAAACCTCATAGTTCTGAAATATTAACAAATGTGTGTCTACTGTTTGAGCTATTTTCGTTCTGATCTATTGCTGCCCAGCTCCATGCAAATGTGAAGCTGCCAGATCATGCTGTTCCTGCAAAGCAAATGGTCCTCCTATAGGCTCACAAATGGCTGAACAGTCTTCATAATTGCAATAATTCTACTACCAATGGTGATAGCTATTATGTGGAATACTTACCAAATGTGGTTTTCTAGTGGTAAGAACTTATTGTCATCTCACATAAGTCTGTAAGGTAGGAATCATCAACCCAAATATACCTTGAAAAAAGGAAGCAGGAGTCAGTGAACTCCACAAATGTCATACTAACTGCTCTCTGTGGTACACTACAGCTGGTGTAGCAATCTGATCTGCCTAATGTCCAACAAGGTTCTAAGCCCACTTTAATGCTGCTTTCTACAGGGAAGAGTGGGGTCAACTCCCTGGCCTTGGTGCAAGGTGGATGAGAGAGATGAGGTTACTTTCCTTAGGAGATAAAAGCCCCTTAGGTTATGCTCACTCATTCCCTTGATTCCATGAGGGCCCATAATTTCATGCTGGCCCTGCTTGCCCTTGCTTTAGCAGGCTGGAACACAGACTGCTGATTTCCTCTCCTGATGAGCTTACTCTGTCACCCACTTTTGCACAAATGTACATTCTTCCCTGATGTGGTTCCAACTGCTATTCTTTGCATTATCTTTCCTTTTTTCTGAGATTCTAAAATAGAACACACACACACACACACACACACTTATGAGCAATGTAGAACTGACAAAAGCAAGCACTTTAGCAACTATTTGTGCAGGAAACAATATAATAAGTTTTTTTTAAGCTCTCAGTGTCTTCTTCCTCCCTGAACTCCATTCAGACTCACTTCTCAGCTGACCACTAGTCTTTCTTCCTCACAATTACTGGAATTCTTTTCTGTCTTTCATGTGTATACAGAGGCCAGTCTAAAGCTAACTTGCACAACAGACATATATCAAAGGCATTTTTCAAAAGAGCTAGCCTTTCCAAGCAAATGAGCTTCCTGAATCTGCAGCTAAGATGATAAGCACTTTCTCTTATGTGACAAATACAGACTTAAGGAGAGCTATCAGCACTGGGTAGAAAGGGCAACTGTTTGTACCTTGGTTTCAGACCCCTGGAAAATGCACACAAGGGGTAGGGTGGGGCATGGGTTATCATAAAGTCAAAAGAGAAGGAATTGTCATCTTTGGAGTGCTTCATGTACTAAAAAGAATTTAAAAATGCAAGAGCTGTGGCCACTTGGATATGTTTATGTTGGGAAAAAAATCAATATCATTATAACATGTATATGCTTATACATCTGCAAGTGCCCAACCATACAATGGTACTACTTACAACCTAGCTGTAGGCCTTAATGTGGTTCAAAAAAAATGTTTGGCTGAAGGTGTTCCTCAGTGTTAGAGAATATTTCTGAGAACGACATGAATTCAATACTCATTGTCAAATTGTAATAATTTTTTATCATAAAGTCTCATCTATACCATAAATGAACCTGTTTTTCACCCACATGTCTTTTGGATTTAATATAGTTTCCTCTAGATAATGACATGCAAATCTAAATATAAGAGTCCCTCAAATGTAAAGTTGTCTCTCCCATATCCTAACCTCACATGCAATAGTACACACACACACACACACACACACACACACACACACACACATACAGATATATATATCTGTATATATATAGCTGGAGCAGTAGCTCTCGCCCATTTTAAAGATATAGTCCCTTAATAGAGTTCATCACATAGTAGTGACCACCACCATAAATATTTTTGTTGCTATTTCAGCACTGCAAGTTTGCTATTGTTGTAAACCATACTGTGAATATCTGATAATTCTGATTGTTTTAGGAGGACCTCAAAAGGGTCAAAAGCCACAGATTGAGACTCACATGGCTAGACCAATCCTTATTACATAAATAGATCCCTAATGCATGCAATAATTAACACATGGAAATATATATTTACATGTAAGTACACAAATATGTAAATAGCATCAATATAAAGACAGCATATGAAATGTGTGTATATGCATCAGGATATTATAGAAAGAAAGAATGACATTGAGGAAAATTAAACAACTTGACTGACTAAGTGGAGAGAGACATTTAAATGGATCAATTGTTTGCAAAAGTGCCCCTAAGCAATGAATCAGTCTGTCCAATAATTGCTTTTATTTAATTGTGTAAACAAAGAAACTCGAAACTCTCCAGTAAGTAGAGTGTCATGCTGTGTACTGCATATGTTTGCAGAATCAAATCAATTTTGAATTAAGAAAATATTCTACAGTGTATGACCTGGATTAGATGAGATTCTATAACTAATGATACCATATAAAATATTTAGATACCTGAATTAAAAGTACTTCAGAAAAACAAAGCAATTGTAACTGAACCCACTTCAATTTAATTCATCTTAAAAGATTAGAACACACTTTAGTTTGTAGAACTAAAGGTATCAGTGCCTTCTAGTAAAAAATTATAAGGGATATAGATACATAAATAGATAGATAGATGATATAATAGATATAAATATAGATATAGATAGATATAGAGAGATAGACATTACCTTTATTCAATTGGCTAAGAATGGCAGCTTATCAGATATGCAATATGGTAGATGAAATTCAAACATAGTGGACACTTACTTTTCTCCTATACCCTCATTTCTCTGCCTCCAGGTTCCTGCCCTAACTCCACTCAATGATAGAATGGGGCCTAACATTTTTAAGATGAAATAAACATTTTGTTCTCCAAGTTGTTTTCTGTCACAATGTATTACCACAGCAATATAAACCATAATGAATACCCTATATTCTAAAGTTCAAAATGACTAGAACAGGATTTTATGTGTTCTTACTTACATAAAGATGTAATATTAAAATGAAATATAAACATCAATCCCACTGTGCTGGATAATTTTAAGTCAACTTGACACAAGCAAACATTATATGAAAAGGAGGAACCTCAATTGAGAAAATCCCTCCATAAGATCCAACTCTAGAGTATTTTATTACTTGGTGATTGATGGGGAAGGACCCAACTAGTTGCTGAGTGGTGCCATTCCTGGGATGGTAACCCTGGGATCTATAAGAAAGTAGGCTGATTAGATTGGAAAAGGAACTTCACTGGCCCTACATCGGACAGAGGGCTAAAAACCAAAATGTATAAGGACCTCAAGAATTTAAACACCAATAATCCAAATAAAACAATTAAAAAATGAGGCACAGAGGTAAACAGAGATTTCTCAACAGGGATCTTGAATGACCAAGAAGCACTTAAAGAAATATTCAAAGTCCTAGTCATCAGGAAATGAAAATCAAAACAACTCTTGAGATTCCATTTTTTAATTGAAAAACTTTATTTTAAAAAACAAAGATAAATGTCCAGCTTTTAAAAGCATTTTTGCATAACAGTATATGAATACACTTTTGTCAGTACTTGATTTTTTTTAAAGGTTTGATAGTATGCCTTAAAATCTTACTAGTTACAATGAGCATAAAGTACAGGTAAAACAAGATGTAACCTGGAAATAGTCAAAGTTTTCTTGGTGTGTAAAGATTAAGCATAATGATTTTTCTTTCTTTCTTCTTTTTTTTATTTTTTTATTTATTTATTATTTATTTATTTTTTTTTTTTTTTTTGGTCTTTGTTTTTCTTGAACCTCATATAGTCTGTGAGTTTTTTCTGGGGTATTCAGAGCTTTTTTGGGTTCATATCCAATTATCAGTGACTGCATATTATGTCTGTTCTTTTGTGACTGGGTTATCTCACTCAGGATGATATTCTCTAGATGCATCCATTTTCTTAAGAATTTTATAAAGTCATTGTTTCTGATAGCTGAGTAGTACTCCATTGTGTAAATGTACCACAATTTTTGTATCCATTCATCTACTGAAGGCCATTTGAGTTCTTTCCAGCTTCTGGCTATTATAAATAGGGCTGCTATAAACATTGTGGTGCATGTGACTTTGTTGTATGTTGGAGCTTCTCTGGGATATATGCCCAGAAGTGGAATAGCTGGATCTTCAGGTAGTACTATGTCCAATTTTCTGAGGAATTGCCAGACTGATTTCTAGAGTGGTTGTACCAGTTTACAACCCCACAAAGAGTGGAGAAGTGTTCCTCTTTCTCTGCATCCTTGCCAGCATTTGCTGTCATCTGAATTTTTGATCTTAGCCATTCTGGTTGGTGTGAGGTGGAATCTCAGGGTTGTTTTGATTTGCATTTCCCTGATGGCTAAGGATGTGGAGCGCTTCCTTAGATGCTTCTCTGCCATTCGATATTCCATCTTACACCTGTCAGAATGGCTAAGATCAAAAACTCAAGTGAGAGCACATGATAGTGAAGATGTGGTGCAGCGGTAACATGCCTCCATTGCTGGTGGGAGTGCAAAGATGTGGTGCAGCGGTAACACGCCTCCATTGCTGGTGGGAGTGCAAACTTGTACAACTACATTGGAAATCTATTTGGCAGTTTCTCAGAAAACTTGGAATAATTCTACATAAAATCTCAGCTATACCTTTCCTTGGCATATACTCAAAAGATATCTCAACTATGTTCACAGTAGCTTTATCCTAATAGGCAGAATCTGTAAATTTAGATGTCTATCAACTGAAGAATGGATAATGAAAATGTAGTACATATACAAACTGAAATACTATTCATCTATTTTTAAAAAGACACCATGAATTTTGCAGGCAAATGAATGGATCTTTAGAATATTGTTCTGAGTGAGATAACCCAGACACAAGAGGACATGCATGGTAAGTACGCACTTATAAGTGTATATTAGGCATAAAATACAGGACAACCATGCTATGCTCCACAGACCCAAAGAAAATAAACAAGAAAGAAGGCTCAAGTCAGTATGCTCAAATCTCAGAAGGGGAATAAAATAATTAGAAGAGGCAAATGATAGGAGGGAATTGGGTTGGAGAGGGGATGGGGAAGAGAATGGGGAGATGTGGGGTTGGGTGTGAGGAGGGTGATGAGAGGAAGGATTGTGGGAGGAGGTTAAGGGGAGGGTGCACTGAAAAGGATGTAAAGTGAATAAGTAAAATAATAATAAATTATAATAATAAACCAAATAAATAAAATTTAAGAAAGGAAACAAAGCAGGCTGAACAAGACATGGGGAACAAGGCAGTAAGCAGTACTCCTTCATGGTCTCTGCATTTCTTCTGCCTCTGTGTTTCTTCCCTGCTTGAACTACTGTCCTTATGTCTTTTGATATGGAACTGTGAGTAAATTAAACCCCTTGTGTCTCTAAGTTGCTTTGGCCATGATGTTTCATCACAGTAACAGCAACCATACCTAGAACACTCACTTATGTGTATAAATGTAAGACTTAATAGGCTTACTTTATTTAAATTATGTTACTATTTTCTGCTGATGAACCATAGTTGGCCAACCCTGTATTTTAGGGTTTTCTAATCACATTGGAATGAAAATGCCCATGATATATATTCTTACCTTTGTCTTTATTTTTCTTTCTGGTGTAATAGCTAATCATGGTTGCCATGTGTACTACATTAGGATTCTACTAAAACCTAAAGCCACTAAAAATACCTTCAAGCAAACTTTAGTAGCATTAAGGTGGGAACATCCATGGTAAATCTGTGCTGTAGCTTCTGTGACAGACCACATAAAAAAGTAAGAAAAAAGGAAAAATTTTCTTTTTTGCCTACTTGCTCCTACTCTTGCTGGCAAGTTCATCTGTTTTGCTGCTTCAGCACTTCTTCAGCTATTTTAGAAATAAATTCATTAGGGTTCCGCCACAGAGTGAAGTTCAGTAGATTTCAAGGAATCTTTTAGGACTGCACTGCCAAACTGGAGCAGTTGAGACATTCAGCCTTCTGGACTTAACCCACTAGCAGATGTTTGGCTTTTTCACTGTGACATAGCCACAGACAGTACATCCTGTCAAAAAGTTTAATAAATTCACTTTAAATTTATATATATAATATTGTAGATAAATCAAACACATGTGCACGCGCGCACACACACACACACACACACACACACACACACATTGTCCATTCATTGCCTCAACTCATTCCTTTAAGAACTCTGATTAATATAACTAGAGTATGCAGAGGAGTCTTTGAGTTTATTTATTAATAGCTATAATTAGGCAACCTCTAACTGTGATTAAAAAGAAACCTTGTATATAGAATTTACAGGATCAGGAGAAACTCGTGGAATTTAACAAGTAATAACAATCACTTTTCAAATAAGACTCTGTCAGTACTCAGATAAACACAGCTAAGAACGGTCTTCTTCGGTCTTTTAATCTGTGATTAATACCAAAAGTTGGGTGTGTATGCAACATTTCCAAAACCATTTTCTTGTCTTTAAAGTGATTATATGCAGTGTCTTTTTAAGGAGCTAGAGCTCTCTTCCCGGAGCAAGTCCTAGAAACACATTCTCAGTCTCATGGAAGACAATCAGGGGCCCAATATAATTGTTGAGGATTTTCTGTGAGCAACTAAAAAGACTTAAATATCACCGTTAAGGCCAGCTTCTTGGTGTGGTCTTGCTAAGAATTGTTTTCATGTTCAACGTCAAAACAGCTGTGAAGCTTTTGTATTCAAAGACCTTGAGGGACCTACTGGTTTCTTATGGGTGGTGCATTGATGCAGAGATCAGACCAAATTAGCAGCCTCTGTGTTTGAGGTCCACTCAGCGTCACCATAGAAAATAACCTCACTCACCAGAAAGTTGCCAAAGACAATATCATCGTTGTCATTCTTTTTAAACGTACAAGGGACATTGAAAATAGAAACTAAGAAAAATGGAGTGTTTCATCCTGATGTGAAATGAGTTTTGATAAAAGAAGAATTAGATTAATCAGCCAAGATGGAGAATCTTGGTGACAGCAGCTTTTGTAGCCCGTGGCACTTCTTAGCTCTTTTGTGTGGGGGGCGGGGGTTGTTGCTGAGATATTAAGCTACCAACAGCTTTCCCCCCTTATTTGCAGCTCTTGATTTTCTTATTCAGGTTACAGAAAAAATAGAAAGAACATAAGTCCACATTGCCACTCAGCTATCCACTAATGATGTGGCTTTAGGAAATTCATTTAGCTTCACTGAACTTGTTAGTTCTCTGTGAAACTGAAGTGGTAAAATTAAATGGAATAATATAAGGTGCTTTGCTGCCAGGCCATAGACATAGAAAGTAATTAAAAAATGATTTATTGTCTCCTGCTTTTTTCTTTCCCTCCCCTGTGGTCTAGGGAACCCTCTATCCCAAGCCCACAGAACACAGCACATTCTGAGTACCACAAAAGATCAACACTACACTTATGGGCCATAATCTGAGATGCTAAGCAGAGGTCACCTTGGCAATGGAGGTTGGGTTTTCTATATTTATGAGAATAGACCAAAGCTTTGTAGAGAAGATTCAAAAAAGTGTGATTCCCAAGGAGGAGAGACTGAGTTTTAGAAGTGTTAGTTGTGAAGACAGTGGTCTCTGCCAACCTCCTTTCTCAGGAAGGAAACTACATTTGTGAGCTACAAAACATCTTAAAGGCTCAAGACAGTATTTGAAAACCTCCTCTGTCTTTTTCCTGCCACTCAAATCTCTGTGCCAGTTCCCCTGTTGGAAGACAGCAACACATTTGTAGTCAAGACATTCTCCTGTGGTTGTTTTAGCAACTCTATCACACAGGGTTTGAATTTACAGTTTTCTTTTAAAAATATCTCTGACTCTATAAATGCTCAATCAAGGAAATGTAATATACTCAAATAATTGTCAACAATGCTTCCAGAACTATGATTGCTGCAGAGCTGACCATGGTGAGAGAAACTTGCCCAGAACCCATTCCAGAAGAGATGTGGAATCTAAGCAAAGCATAGAAATAGAGAAAGCAAGACCTACTTCTTTGTTTCTTTGAGGAGGCAGATGCAATCTATCTGGCTCACAACTCCATTCATACATGGTATCATATATCAGAGAGGCACCATGTGTTACATGATAATTTGCAAATTTCTATGTTTCGTTGTATCTGTTTAAAACACACTGAATTTTAATATACACAAATAATAACAAACTACAAAAGGAGAAACTCAGATACAACATAAATTAGTGAGGTAGCAAAGTAAGCGTGAGAATAAATTATCTTACTAAAATTGCAAAATAGGATGGAGATGGAAAATAGGTACAAAATGGAATGAGTACATGTAAGTCTTCCTCCGGAATGGTAAGCCTGCCCCAAGTAGATGCCTTCTCTCATAAGAGTTGCCAAGATCAAGTATCTCTTCTCAGAAATAGGACAGTAACTAAAATTTTGTGTGTGAGAAAGAGCGGGGTGGTCATGAGAAATCATGGGATCCCTGGATTTGGATTTGCATATGCCCTGGCACAAAATCACGAGGCACTGATGACCCCAATAGATTGTTTAAAGAATTCTAATCTTTGTGATTTTACCTTTGTCTTAAGTATGGAGAAAGAAAAATTCAAATTTCTTTCTTTCTTTGGAAATACTGTAACCACACTACAAGAACTTTTAGCTAAAGATTCCAGATCAATCAGTCAGTCCTATCTTGAGAAATGGTACAACTCTCCCAGCAAAATTATTGGAAAGTGAAATGTAGCAATACACTAAACAACATTCACAGTGACAACACAGCATTAATCAATTCCAGATATTAATATTTGTGGATTTATCAACATATCTACCATATAAAAAACCTGAAATGAATATGTACAATTATATAAAGGTATTGATTGACATGCACAAATCACAATTGCTCCTTATTGAGTAAACCAACTATAGAATAGGAAAAAATTAGTGTTCTAAAATAAAAATGAAGATAAACCAAAGTTCATACTAAAGTTATGGAGGAAACATTAAAAGATATTCTCATTACTGTCAGGAGTACAATCATAATGCATTTTATTACCACATTTACATAGTACTGTTCTTGAAATACTAACTAACACAATAAAACAAAATGTGGAGAAAATACAATGAGAAAAAAGAAATAAAATGTCCACTAGAAGATGTTAGTATGGGAAATCTAAAAAAAAAAAAAAAACAAAAAAAAAACATTTAATACCTACCAAAACTAATTTACAAGTTCAAAAAGTAACTAGATGCCAAAGTAATATACAAATCCCGGTAATCTCTGTACATTATATCAGAAAAAGACAGAATGGAATAATCAACTAGCAAATATGAAAATGTTATGTGTATAAATTATACATAGTCTAGTGAAAGTTTGTCAAACAAAAAAAGATAGAAATTTTTAAAAATCCATCACTATAAAGGTTCTAAGCGCTCCTGAGTTATCTGCAAACTGAAACTGGTGTAATTTTTTAAAGTAATAGAATATTCAGAGCTACATAAATTCACTCTAGACCTAATATAAAAAAAATAAGCAAAACTAACCTTGATGGTGAAGAGGGAAACAGTGGGATGGAGAGCTAGGCCAAGCAAACATAAAAGCCCATTGTCCAGCCAGCCATGGAAATTTAAACAGTGTGACTCGGATGGACAGACCACAGGAGAAGTCCAGAAACACACATAAACAAATAGCAATTAAACATAAAGTTTTTCTACTTAGAGGCAGGAAAACAGAGGCTTATTCAGAAAATATAACAGAAACATATAGTAGACTTCTGGAAAACTTGCACATATAAAATTATATCTAAAATAATATATCTTATAGTTTTATTAGATATATATTAAATTATACTCTTAACCTTGCATTGAGAATTCATAAAGATTCATTTATTATAGCAAATGAAAATAAATGTAACTAAAACTACTTTATGAAATCAAAATTACTATTCCTAAAACCAAAAGTTAAAGAAAAAAATCTAATATCCAACAAAAGTAGACTAGAAAACTTCATTGTAAAACTGCAGTACAATTCGAAACAGAAGGCCAATAGCACAGTGCTTATAGCAAGCAGTCTCTGGATGATCAAAGAAGAGGGATTGATTCTATGTATCTCATGTCAGATGTCAGACAAAGGAGTAAGACTGAACAATCTCCTTTGCAGACAGATTTGAAGTTCAAAGCCAGGCATATATTGGTGGGAAGCGAATAAAGCAAAACAAAGGGCATTGCCAGAAAGAGGGAAATGTATGGGGAAAGAGCAACTGTGAGAGAGGGAGTGCCGCTGGGCTTCTCAGGTCTGACAGCCTCATTCTGAATGAGGCTTTATCAATGTACAGTTGACTCATAAGGGTGGCATGTCACCAAAAATAGTTCCAACACTCAAAATATCTGCATTAAATGTGTGGGCAATACATAGGAAATTAATTTTCTCAGATATAGATAGTCTCTACAAGTCAACTTGAACAAAAGCAATTCATGCTTAGAACACAGAGGCACGTGTATCTTATGTTTAAGGACTGTAGAATTTTAATTGCCAGTCCAAGAGAGAAGTTTGGAGAAATACAGTTTCTCTTATTCTCACTAAATAAAAAGGAGGACAACTTAATTTGTGAGAATTAGAAATACATGGGAAATGGCAATTCACCTTCTGGGAATTTACTTTTTAGGTATGCTTGCTTGAAATAATAGGTACCCAGTGACATCCCATGGGGTGTGTTCTATAACTGCAAACTATTATCCACAGGGATAAGGGGGTGGCTTTATCAGTGGGTATAAGCAGACAGACCAGAATTTTATCCCTGCTACCTCTGTAAGGGCAGAGCAGACAAGTCAGTCTACCTATAATCACAGCATATAAGAGTTAGAGACAGATCACCTGAGCAAGCAGGTTACATGATGTGCCAATAGAGAAGTTCTATTTACAAAATGGGGACTGAGGGAGAAACACAGACACTATCTATGTCTGAATAAATAGGTGTAAATAAATAGTGTATCTACAGATGGGCACGTGTGTACAGAACACATGCAGATGCAAAATATCACAAGCAAAATATATGTCTATTAGTGAGGATTTGTTAAACTTGTGCAATTATTAAATTATATGCAAAGGCACTGGCCAACCTGCCACTGTTAAGTAACCCAGCAGCCATCAATAAACACATATGAATAGGAGCTACTCTAAAGAAACTCTGCATGCAACAATAATAGAAGAAGAAAAGGTTGTGAATTTGCCCAGGAGTGGAGACATAGAAGATGATGGAAGATGTAGAGATTATGTAAAATCAGTATTCATGAAGAAAGCTCAGAAAATTAAAAATATACTGTGACCAACTATACATTTAAATAATGTACAGCCATTTTTTAAAAAATTAAATTTTTCGATCTATTTCAGCTGATCTGTGGAAAGAGCCTTTAAAATTATTCAGGCAGAGAATTATTTAGAGTACGTCGTTCATGTGATTTTTAGAAAATGAATACTAATTTCTGTCAGTAAGTGCACACAAATCATTTGCTCCTCAGACAACATTGTGACTTCAGGGCAAAGAAAAGATGATGACTTTGTATCAGGATCCCATTCAGAACCTTCAACACCCTTTTTGTCATTTCCATTTCAAACTTTCCATGACCTTCCAACTGGAGGAATTTCCTTGATTGTCTTGTTTTTCTTCTTTCTGTAAAGGGACAGGAGCAGTAAAGGAACAAATGCTTGGCATCTTAAAACTAGTTGTTGCCACTTTTTATTAAGTTCTGCAACTTTTTTCTTATGTGGATCTCTATGTGGTGTGCTGGCACGTGTACTCATCTGTTTACATATATGGGACGGACATATGTGTACAGTGCATGTGAAACCCCAAGGCTCACATTAGGAGTGTTCTGTGATTATTTTCTGTCTTATTCACTGAGGCTGTCTATCTAATTAAACCCAGTATTCCCTTATATAACTAGTCAGGATAGCCAGGTTGCTCCAAGTTTCTCCAGTTCTGACAGCAATGAAATCATAAGCAGGTTGCCATATCATCCAATATTTATTTGGTATCTGGAGATCCAAATTCTGTCCCAGTGTGGCCACCTCCCCATCCAAGAATTTGGAACTCTTCAACAAAATCTACTAAAATAAATAAACCACTATTCAATGAAGAAATCAAATAGTTACCTTTAGTCAATTAGCTTTCCTAAATTGTAACCAAATTCTAGGGCTCAAAGACAATCATAAAAGGCAGGAACAAGTGGCAGATGGCCATTAGATTTATATTTTAACTAGAATGCTTCATGCTTTTCATATTAGGAAAGTAGTCAATAGTGCTTATGGGATTTACAAATAAATAATCTAGACATTATTTATGGCTACAGAGCTTGAACACAATTTTATGATTTTAAATTATTTTTCTGGCTTACAGTTACCTATTTCCTATTAAAACCAGTTTTAACCATTTGGAGGACAGAAAGATAAATCTGAGCACTTGAAAAGGAATACAACCTCCAACCTGGGAAAATTTGCATTAGAAACTGGCTGATTTTGTGTCAACTTGACACAAGCTGGAGTTATCACAGAGAAAGGAGCCTCAGTTGAGGAAATGCCTCCATGAGATCCAGCTGTAAGGCATTTTCTCAACTAGTAATCAAGGGGGGAGGGCCCAGCCCATTGTGGGTGGTGCAATCCCTGGACTGGTAGACCTGGGTTCTATAAGAAAGCAAGCTGAGCAAGTCAGGGGAAGCAAGCTAATAAGTAACATCCTTCCATGGCCTCTGCATCAGCTCCTGCTTCCTGACCTGCTTGAGTTCCAGTCCTGACTCTTTTTGGTGATGAACAGCAATGTGGAAGTGTAAGTTGAATAAACCCTTTCCTCCCCAACTTGCTTCTTGGTCATGATATTTTATGCAGAAGTCAAAACAAAACTTTATTTTGTTTTCTGCCATTTTATATTCTCTTGGTTTGTCCCCAAACACCTACTGGGAAACTTAAAAATTGCTTTTATTAGTGCCTAAAGTTTGGGAGAAAATCCATGGTCAAATGATTTATGCAATAGAAATATGTCTCAGTGTTCTGGGCCCATCATTTTCTGTTATTGGGCCCCATTGTCTCAGCAAATAAATACACATTTACTGTGTAATAAAAGAGATAGTGTCCTGCAGATCTCTATGTACTAGGGAAAGATGCTGAGGAAACCTGCCTTAAGGCAATGTAGAAACATAATTGGTAGGACTCAGATGTTTCTTTGAGTGAGTAGTATGGTATAGATGAGAAAGTAGAAGAACATAGGTGGATAACGTTTGTTCTGCATCTCTAGGCTTTCCAGTTGCTACCTCTTAATCCTCCAGGAATCAGAGAGGATAAGTACATGATGGGATTTGGAGACAGCTCTTCTGATTTCTGAGCAAAGGATAAAGGGCCAGGGTTTGGTGTTGCTGGAACAAGCTAAAGAACAGATGTGATGACAATTCTGTGAAATCCATGCTGCAGTCTAAGCCACTGTCCACAGTTGATACATTAGAGTTATGTGTTTTGTCATAAATAACCACATTCAGAGAGAGAGAGAGAGAGAGAGAGAGAGAGAGCAGAGAGGGCAAATCTTATTGGCTCAAGGACCCTCTAAGGTATCAACATTTTAAACCATTCTTTCTTCCTAATTTCTTCAGAAACTTTTGAGCATCACCATGTAGAACCATAGCTTGAAAGTAACCAAGAGCAGAAGACAGAGTATATTTGCATATCTGTCCTTTAATTCATTTTCTAGGACTCTTGTAGTCTGGTGGTAGATATACAAATGAATCAAATCCTAATTTAATCTCTGGCATGTTGATGGTATGCAGGGATATATGATTGTTTGGTTAGGTAAGGGGACTCCAAAATGCAAAAATGTGCACACTAATTTAGAAGACAAATAGGCATACATCAAAAGGAAGTCTTAGCACAAGTCTAAACAACAAAGAAAAGTCAATTGTCCAGTTTGGCAGATAGACAGGGAGAATGTAAGTAAAGGCAGCAAATGGTATTAGGAAAAGCAGGTGAAACAGGCTCTCTGACCAGATGCATATCACCGCTTGCAGATTATGAAAGGATTTGGGGTTCTACTTTGTTTTCTTCCAAGCGGGACATCACAATTGGGTCATTTCATAAAATCCTCTGGCCTTCTATGACAGGTGCATAACCACGAACCTGGAGTCAGATCTTTAATCTCAAATTAATATCAACGTGGGAACACAGTAGAGAGTGAGGTATGGGGTGAGGGGCATATACTGCTGTGGTTATGCCAGTCTGGAGGAGCTTGGGCTTCTGAGGAGAAGCTGCAGATTGGGAAATGTGCCTTCAAAACCAAAATTGGACTGGATTCTGTGATGTGGCTCTAGGCTTCACACATATTTTGCCACTATAAGAAAAGAACTAGAAAACCTATAAGCTTAAATTTATGCACCTGTAATTCTTTGATTTTCAGTTTACACCACAGCATTACCTTTTGATTGAAACACTTGGGTTCTCCAAATTATGTTTTGGCAGTTTGACTCTGAAAGTGCACATTCAGCTTTTCATGCTATAATCCATTACATATTAACTATTTTCATTTCTGTAAGCTCCAAATTTAATCACAATTTTTTTTTTGCAAAAATAAGTAAAACCATGATTATAGATATAGTCAGGGAATTGTGAGCCCACATTTCATAAGTGTGTTTGCATGTAGGTATAAAGACACGTGATTAGTGTTCTTCTCACCAGTCTGAAAAATGATTGTTTGAAAAGAGAAGGAATGAGCCTCACAGTGTTACTGAAAAGGGTAACTGCATCTTGAACCACTTATCCAAAATCGACTTCCAGATCGTGCCCACTCAGGACTTGCAGTGAAGGAAGAAACATTCTCTAGCTATCCAAATCACATTCCAAATTCTAAAACAAAGTCAAGCAGACCCGCACTTTGTTACAACCCCCAAAAAAGTGTCCTTTAAATGCCATAGTTGTGAGCCCGATTTCTGAACAAATTAAACAGCTCTTTGTGCATACACACACACACACACACACACACACACACACACACACACACACACACACGAACAAGCTAGTGATTGTATTCTATTAGTACTCTGGCTATCATTCCCAGCAAGTCAGGAAATCAGCTGACTTGTGGAAACCTGGGCAGGTGACCACTAGAGAAATGATTAGGGATGGCTGATAACTGTCTCTCAGGAATTCTGCTGAACTCAGCTAATGCGATTTTGCTTGGAATTTAAATCAAATTGTAGTCTGTGCACTAAGAGATTAAAAAAAAAAAGCTAATGTATCTTAAACCTGCCTGGTCTGTCTCTGTCCTCATCTTACTCTGCTTCAACCTGACCAAGAACTGTTTAAGGTAATGGGGAAAGTCTCCATTTGCTGTATCAGGAGCTTTTTCCTTTGTGCATCCTGTGCTTCTGTGATTTGGGAGACCTGAAATTTTAAAAATACCTCTCTTTCCTATTTTCTTTGACTGTGTACTTATTTGACATCTCATGCATAGTTTATAAAACTTATACTCCTTGTATACTCCTTGTTATCTTCTAAATTCCTACTGAGACACTCCCTGTCCTGTAAACCAAGACAAACTGTATTATAATAGTGCCAAGCAAAGGAAAATCCTAAAAATATGTAGATTGCAGTCTATTAAATATTATTCTATAATATACTATGTATTGTGTATCTATAATACACTATCTAACTAACTATATATACTTATTTATATTATATATCATATATATAATAGTGCACTACCATACACTGTTATGTAGTTACTATGACACATCTTTAAAGAGCATTTGAGTAAAAGAAAAAGTATTGTTTCCCATGCCAAGTATGAGAATAAATGCAACAATAAACAAATTGCCATGAACTACTAAGGTTTTAATGCTTTATAAATGTATTCACACAAATGTGAGTTCCTTAGATCAGAGCCCATCTGAAGAGGACCACTATGTATGAACATATATAAGAGGTTAAAATATGAACATTAGGGCTGGAAAGATGGCTCAATGGTTAAAAGTATTGAGGGCCTTTCCAGTGGACCTTACTTGGATTCCCAGCACCCACAGGCCATATCACAACCATCTGTAACTCTAGTCCCAGGAGATCTGACACCTCTTCTAAACTCTGTTATCACAAGACATGCCCAAGGTACACTGGCATACATGTAAGCAAAACACTAATATGTAAAATTATCTTATTAGATATTCTCTGTATTTATATTCCAAATGTAGTCCCCCTTTCCCCCACTCCCATCTTCCCTCCCTCTCCCCTTGCTTCTATGAAGGTGCTCCCTCTCCCAACCACCCTCTCCCACCTCAGCACCTTTGCATTCCCCTACTCTGGGAAAACGAGCCTTCACTGGACCAAAGGCCTTTCCTCCAATTGATGCCAGACAATGCTATCCTCTGCTACATATGCAACTAGAGACATAGGTCTCTCCATGTGTGCTCATTGGTTGGTGTTTTAGTCTCTGAGAGCTCTGGAGGGATTGATTGATTAATTGATAATGTTGTTCTTCCCATGGGGTTGCCAAACCTTTTAGCTCCTTCAGTCCTTCATCTAACTCCTTCATTTCGGTCCCTGTGTTCAGTCTGCTGGTTAGCTGCAAGCACCCTCAACTGCATCAGTATGACTCTGGCAGAGTCTCTGAGGAGGCATCCATATAAGGCTCCTATCAGTAAGCACTTCTTGGCATCAGCAATAGTGACTGGGTTTGGTGGCTGCATATGGGCTGGATCCCCAGGTGAGGCAGTTTCTGAATGATCTTTTCTTCAATCCTTTCTCCTTTATTTGTCCCTGAATTTCTTCCTGTGAGTGTTTTGTTTTTCCTTCTAACAAGGACTAAGGCATCCACATTTTGGCCTTCCTTCTTTTAGAGCTTCATAAGGTCTGTGAATTAATTTTGGGTATTCCAAGTTTTGGGGGGATAGTATCCACTTATCAGTGAGTTCATACAATGTGTGTTCTTTTGTGACTGTGTTAGCTCAGACAGGAGGATAGCTTCTTATTCCATCTATTTGTCTAAGAATTTCATAAAGTTATTGATTTTAATAGCTGAGTAGTACTTCATTGTGTAAATGTACCACAATTTCTGTATCCATTCCTCTGATGAAGGACATCTGGATTCTTTCCAGGTTTTAGCTATTATAAACAAGGCTGCTATGAACATGGTGGAGCATGTGTCCTTGTTTTATGTTGGAGTGTCTTTGGGTATATTCCCAGGAGTGGTATAGCTGGATCCAAACTGGTACCTTGTCCAAATTTCTGAGGAACCTCCAGACTGATTTCCAGAGTGGTTGTACCAGCTTGCAATCTCACCAGGACAGGAGTGTTCCTCTTTCTTTACATCCTCACCAGCATCTGAAGTCACCTGAGTTTTTGATCTTAGACATTCTGACTGGTGTGAGGTGGAATCTCAGTGTTGTTTTGATTTGTATTTCCCTAATGAATGGGGATGTTGAACATTTCTTTAGGTGCTTCTAGGTCATTTGGTATTCCTCAGTTGAGAATTCTTTGTTAACTTCTGTACCCCATTTTAAATAGGATTATTGGATTCTCTGGAGTCTAATTTTTTGAGTTCTTTGTATATATTGGATATTATCCCTCTATCAGATATTGGATTGGTAAAGACCTTTTCCTAATCTGTTGACTGCCTTTTTGTTCTGCTAACAGTGTCTTTAGCCTTACAGAAACGTTAAAATTTTATGAGGTCCCATTTCTTGATTCTTGATCTTAGAGCATAAGTTATTGGTGTTCTGTTCAGGAAATTTTCCCCTGTGCCTATGTGTTCTAAGCTCTTCCCCACTTTCTCTTCTATTAGTTTCAGTGTAGCTGGTTTTATGTGGAGGTCTTTTATCCACTTGGCCTTGAGCTTTGTACAAGGAGATAAGAAGGGATCGATTTGCATTCTTCTGCATGCTGACTGCCAGTTGAAAGAGCACCATTTGTTGATGATTCTGTACTTTTTCTACTGAATGTCTTCTGTTCCTTTATCAGAGATCAAGTGACCATAGGTGTGTGGGTTCATTTCTGGCTCTTCAATTCTATTCCATTGATATACCTGCTTGTCTCTGTACGAATACCATGTGGCATTTTATCACAATAGATCTCTAATACAGTTTGAGGTCAGGGATGGTGATTCTCCTGGAAGTTCTTTTATTGTTGAGAATCGTTTTTGCTATCCTGTTTTTTGTTGTTGTTGATGATGATGATGCTGTTGTTCCAAATGAATTTTCAAAATAAATTGGGGATATTTCCAGATGTGTGATTTTATTTTTCTTTTTAATCTCTATAAAAAGGTATTGGAAAGACTAACACACCTTTCAAAATGACCCTTACTTTTCATTTTCCCATACTGTGCTGACTATTGAGACATTCTTTAACTATACCACATTGAATCTCTTTAGAAAAGAAAAAATCCCAGGTCACTAGGAAGTAAACCTGCTTATATTGCATAGAGGAAACAAGGATTGGCAAGACAAATATACAACAAGGCTGGAGATATGGAGGCCAAGGAGCAGACATCACTATGGTCACCAGCAAAAACACAGCTTCCAATGTTAAAGACAAAGCAAAGTGGATCCTCACACCAACCTGCCTCTGCTCATGACGCTTGATTAGACACCTAATCCTGATTTAGACACTTTGATTTCTTTGTATACTGTAGTAAATGGACATCCACAGGTCCCCACATTAAAAGCAAAAAACTACTAAAGAATAACTTACAACTGAAAATGGAGCTGTAAAAAAGAACCATTAAATGGCTGCTTAAAACCTAATTAAAGCATTTTCTATGACTGTTTTACATTCGAATTGGCCACTTGTGACAAGCAGGATTCTTCCGAAGCTCTGTTCTTTCTGAAGTGCTACTTAAAGTTTGGAGATTGTGATTAGCCAGAATAGTCTCTGGCTGGAGGCAAAATCACCTCTGTTAGCCCTGACATTAGAACCTGTGGAAGAAGGAGCCATCTTGTTCAGTAGTTATAGGAGGCAGAAAACACATTACTTAAATCTCTAACTAGTTACCATTTCCAATTTACTATAATAACCATGCTCTTTTGTGAAAATCAATTAAGTGCAAGATATTTGTCATTCATGGCCTATGGTCTTCATGGTAACCAAGCAAGTAGGTACTATTTTTACTCTGCCTTTGATAGGAACCAAGGCTCTAAACGGTTACATGGGCTCTAAATGTAACAGCTAATAAAGACTGAAGTGAAGGTCTGAAATTAAGTAGTATCAATTCTAAAACCCATGCTCAATTTTGTATAACAGTTTTCTATCTGTAACTAAGGATGCATTTTAATAAAGTGCAAAACATATGTGGATCTACCACAAGTGAAGCAGATGAAGGAAGGGAGCCTTTGGCTGAGCTATACGGAGAAATCCTGAAATCATACTTAGATTTCCCAGGCTCTCCAGACAACAGCCCTGGGGCCTTCTGTGGACATGCTGTACTGAATCTAGAATAATCACACACATGTATAGACATAGTCTCATGGATGATTTGGGTCGCTTACTCGATCCAACTGTTCTTTCTAAATAAATGGTGTTTCCTTTTCATCCAGCGCCATGAACTTTAAAGTCATGAGTCTGTAAGTTATGTGATAACTTCCTCCATTGAATTTTAATTTCTGTATCCAAGTTCCAAATCCAAAGTACAAAAGAATAAAATTACTTAAAAGTGATGAAAGTCGACGATCATCAAGAAGAGAAGCGGGTATGGTTATTAAGAAGCAAACACGATATTGCATCTAGAAAGTTAATGTCAGTTGTATTTCATATGCATTAAATCTATCTGCTGCATATGTCTGCATTTAATTTGTATTTATTTTACTTTGTGTTCACATATATGAATTTAAGAAGGAAAAGTAAACTACCTATGTTTCTCCATGAATCAAATATGAAAACTTAATCTGTGGGCTCAGAAATACTCTTGGCAGTGCTGGTCAGACCAGAATGATGCGATTTTAAATTCTTCTCTAATTAGAAGAGACTCTTTGTTTCTCCCGAGTTCCTATGCGTTTGTGTTAGAGCTGTACTGCCATTTTTACTGTGGTGTTTAAATTGTGAGGCTGTTCCACTGGCGTTTCTGACACACTCATTAATTTGTTCCCAGCGGCAGTTCATTACCGACATCACAAGCAAAGCATGCGCTCTCCCTGGGCACAGGGGGACCACCGGAAATGGAGCAGACAGGGCTGCCATGCCCTTCAGAGCAACCAGCCAGTCTCCTGCAGCAGGCTGGAGGCAAGCAGAGGAAAGTGGCTGGAATGAAAGGATTCTGCCTCCTGTTGCCTGGCACCTTCTGAGACTTCCGCTGAGAGGAGCAGTGCTTCTTGAGGAGGCAGGGATCATGCTGTTATCACGATGTTCCTTCACAGGTTGTCTTCCTCTGGAAGGGACTTAAAAGGCTCCGGATTTTTAATACAGAGAAGGTTTAGCTCTCTCCCGTGTCTTCCAGTACGGTTCTGCTTCCTGGGTGCACAGAAGCTTTCTGGACTTCAGGGAGGTTGGACTCTTGAGTTTCATTCTTCACTGAAATTTTATTGGGAGGCGTGGAAATGAAGCATCTGACCCCACAAAAGAAAGCTGAGCCCTGGTTAACTTAGTCCTTGAGAAACTGGTATTTTTATTTTGTATTGTTAATTATTAGAGAGTGAGTCAGTAAGGGATCAAGATGGGGAGCTCTATGTGGACACACGTGCAACACATAAATATGGAGGTAAAAGAAAAACACTGTGGGACTGGACCCTTCCAGCTTTCTGTGAGTTCTGGGGAATGAATTCGCCTCTCTGGGCTCGCATAACATGCTTCACTGCCCACTGAATTATCTAGCTGGCCCTCAGAAATCTTTAGTTTTAGAGAAACACCCATGTTCTAATTGGGGAAAGGAAAAATGCTTTCTGTCACTTTTGTGGTTGTTCTCTTCAGAATCTTATCAGTCTCTGGGCCACAATATGATCAATACTACGCTGACAACAACTCAGTCCTAACCGGGAACAAAGTGGGGTGAACTATGAGCATCTCAGGAGGCCCTTCCTAAGGTTCCCTGTCCACCATCATTTCCTCTGAGTGTTGAGAGCAAGTCATTGCCCTCCCAATCATAGAAAATAAGTCCATGATTTCTCATTTATATCACAAATAAAATCTGATTATCAAAATTTAAAATGAAAAGGGGACAGTGCTTCTTAGCATTAAGTTACTGTTCAAAAAAATAATGTAGGCATGTTAATAGACAAGATACCAGGATAAATTATTCTTCTGATGACATTAAGACATTAATATGTTAAGAGTAGCAGCATGAAGGCTGCAAGAAGCTATAATGGAACCACGTAAGGAGAGGGAGGGAACCCTAATGTCTAAATACCAAATAATGGTTTAGCTTTGAACAATTTCAGTGGTAGAAAGAGAGGGCCTCATTCAACATTATGAGTCCAAGTCTGTGCTAGAAGACAAGAAAGCATTGGTCAAAACCTAGAACAACTTGAGGCCTGTTTGAGTCAGAGCAACTAGGAAGAGGCTTACAAAGGTGAGGGAAACCAGTTGTCTTTTTTATCTATCCAGTCCGTGAGAAGATCATTGGGAGAGAGAGTAGATAAAGTACCCATGAGAGAAGAATGACTGCTTGAACAAAAATACCAACATGGGCACTATACATCTGCCATCCTTTGTGGGTAACCTGAAGCCGGGTGTGATAAATTCAAAACATTTCCTGTTTAAAGGGGCCTCAGAAAACAGAGAAGAACACTGGGGAGATCTGTAACCATTCTTGGGGGGGGGGGTGTTTTATTTATTTACATTTCAAATGTTATTCCCTTCTTCTGTTTCCCCTCTGCAAATCCTCTATGTCATCCCCCCATCCACCTGCTTCTATGAGGGTGCTCCCTCACCCACACACTCCCACCTCACCAACCTGACATTCCCCTACACTGGGGCATCATGCCTTCTCAGGACCAAGGCCTCTTCTCCAACTGATGCCAGATAAGACCATCCTCTGCTACATATGCATTGGGATCCAAGGGTCCCTCCATGTCTACTCTTTGATTGGTGGTTTAGTCCCTGGGAGCTCTGGGGACTCTGGCTGGTTGATATTGTTGTTCTTCCTATGGGGTTGCAAACCCCTTCAGCTCCTTCAGTCCTTTCTCTAATTCCTTCATTGAAGTCCCTGTGCTCTGTTCAATGGTTAGCCTTGAACATCAGCCTCTGTATCTTTCAGGCTCTGGAAGAGCCTCCCAGGAGACAGCTATATCAGGCTCCTATCAACAAGCACTTCTTTACAGGCTTGGCTGACAAAGATCACCCAAGGCTCTTTTTCTTGTCTGCATTTGAGCCCTCAGCAATTGTGGCCTTCTCCATCCTCAGCCCATCACAGATTTGAGTTTCCACAGCTGCCATTCTCTTATCTGTTCTGAAGCTTTGAAAGAACCCCTTTACTCACTAAATTCCTGCTTTCATGCTTGCTTCCCTGATACCTACAGCCTTCATGGCAAACTGAGAGATCTTTCTTTAACTTGTTTGTAGGGTCCTGTTCTAAACCTTTTTTCTTGCTTTAACAAAACACTCCCACTAAAAGTAGCATGGGAAAGAAAGTGGTTAGTTGTCTGACACTTCCAGTCCTTCATTGAATAAAATCATGGGAAGGTACTCAAGGTAGGGACATATAGGTAGAAACAATGAAGGAATGTTGCTTTACTTGCTCATTCATGCTTAACTAGCTTTGTTACATGATACAGGATAAACTTTCTAGGAATTGTACTGCCCATGGTGGGCTAGGACCTTGTGCTTCAATTAAAATAAGACAATCTCTCACTGACTTGTTCACAGACCAACCTGATAAAGACTACTGATTATTCAGCTAAGACTCTGCAGGTAACTCTAGGCTGTGTCAAATTGCTAGTTTATATAATTTAACAAAGTCTACTTGTGTTCTATTCAAAATCTTTGCATGGCTTTAAGCAAAGAAAAATACAAAATCTCATAGTGATCAGAGGGAGCTGGGTGCTCTAGCAACTCAGTGGTATAGGAACTAGGTATTCCTTCTCTTCTGATGCTCCCAAATTTTGGATACCTCATTCTTACAATATGTCCACAGACAAGTTCCTGGTTTGGCTTGAAACTCTTACTCTGTCACTGTATAAAGTATTCATTCTCCAAAATTTCCCTCTCTTTTACCTAGGATTTAGCTGACATATTTGTCTATACTTTCCATCTATACCAGCCTGTCTTACCACCTTATTTATAGTGTAGTGTGCATTAATGTATACATTTGTGTATATGTATTTTCCATTGTCTACATGCTTTGTTTTTCCTTATAGCCTCTTCTTCTTTTATTTATGCTTTTGCTTATTTCTGTGTTGTCTCTTCTCCATGTCTGATCTTGGTTAGAATATAAATTTTCGATGAAACCTTTGACATTTTTGGCTTGTTATTTTCTTCCTAAAATAGCAAAGGACTCCTTTCATGTGTTCAATAATTACTTGTAGAAATAACAGCACGAATGACTTGACTCAGATACTGCAATGACAGCTTTGCAGTCTTCAAAGCACACTATGTGGACGCCTCATAAGTAATTGACTTGTGTGATTCAGAAGATGATCATGACATCAGCTTGAAAATGAAAGTATGCACCCACACTCACCATAGTGTCCGAAGAACAACTCTAGGTCAGACAGCTATAAGAAGTTGCTTATCTTCAAAAGGAGCATTCAGCCCTTGAAATTCATCAAGAAGCAAATCAACTAAGAGAACAATATATCAGCAGTGTTCTCTTTGATAGTACTGATGTGTTTTACATATTCTGTCCCTCCTGTTTCTTCAACAATTTCTATTAAAGATGTGTTTAATCATATTGTGTGTGTGTGTGTGTGTGTGTGTGTGTGTGTGTGTTTTCCCTTCCTGTGCACTGTGTCCATACAGTATCTATGGAGAGCAGAGAGAATGTTACCTCCTCCATGCAGTTGCAGATGATTTCAGCTGTCATGTGAGTGCATGGAATCAAGCCTGTGTTCTCTGAAAGAACAGCCAGTACTTTTACCCACTGAGTCACAAACCCATAACTGAACATTTTTTTAGACAAGCATTTCATGCTAAACAGAAGGTGAACTTAATAGGTGAACTCCCATCCAATTATAGTTCTCATACTATAGATGTGAGGAAAACAAAAAGTTCTAGTAAAACTTTATGAAGCTATGAAATGCCAGCAAAAAGCCATAGAGTCAAGACAACCTACTTACTGTCAAGAAAAACAAAGAAATGAACACCTATCCTTAAAGCAGTTTCTTTAAAAGTTGCCTAATATTCAGGAGTGTTCATGGACCATAATGTATTCAATCCTTACATTGTTGATACCTTTTCTAGCTTAATTTCCATTTTCTTCCTTGAAAAACTGAAATAAACACACTCCTGCATATATCAGATCACACGTTGCTGCGCTCTTATTTCTCAGGCAAAACTTCTCAGGGCAGGACTGTTTGCACTAAGGTATCAACATTGATAATTTTAAACAATATTTCTAAATAGCTTTTTAAAAATGTAATAGCAACTTGCTCTCCCAATGGGAACTTCTGACAGCATCCCCTTGCCCTCTCACCTTAACTATGCCTTACAAAAATAATTGTCTTACCACATTGGGTTGAAAAATCTGATAATTCAAAGCTCAGCTTTTTGTGTTTCTGTATTTTCTTGTATACATTAAGAATTTCTTTAAAGGATTTGATTTTTTTCTTTTATCTGAATTGCCTCTTCATATTTATTGAAATTCTTTGCTTTTAGATCTTTCTCTAGTCTCTTGAAGAATACAACCAGTAGTAGCCTTCTTTTATGACCCAACTATTTTAATTAACAATACATGTAGATTAAATGTTCACTCTTTTTTATTAGGCATTTTCTTTATTTACATTTCAAATGTTATCTCTTTTCCTGGTTGGTTTCCCCTCTAGAATTTCCCTATCCTATCCTTACACTGGAGCATCAGGCTTTCATAGGTCCAAGGGCCTCTCCTCCCATTGATGCCAGATAAGGCCATCCTCTGCTATATATGCAGCTAGAGCCATGGGTGTATCCATGTGTACTCTTTGGTTGGTGGTCTAGTCTCTGGAAGCTCTGGGGGGAGATGTTCTGGTTGGTTGATATTGTTCTTCTTATGGGGTTACAAATCCCCTCAGCTCCTTCTGTCCTTTCTCTAATTCTTTCATTGGGGACCCTGTTCTCATTCCAATGATTGGCTTTGAGCATTGTCCTCTGTATTTGTCAGGCTCTGGAAGGGACTCTCAGGAGACAGCTAGGACTCCTGAATGCTTACTAAACGGTTTTATATATTTACACAGACAAATTCTTCTATTAACAGATACTTTTGTCTAACTAAAGAATGTTCTATCACCTCGGGTTATGAAAATATTTCTTAATAATTTGTTCAAGAAATACAATTTTTATTTAGTGCCTTATTCTATCTAGAATAACATTAGTTTATAGAGTAAGAAACAGTTCTTGTTTCCAGTATATGAGTAGTAATGGTTTATTCAACACAATCAATAAACTCTCCTGAATTAAAATGCAATCTCAGCATGATAAATTCTCTCTCCCTCAAACACACACACCTGATAGTAACTTCTGTTTTCTCAGCACTCTGACTGAAATATAGTCAATAAAAACCATGAACATTACATGAAATGATATATAATTTACAAACAGAAGGAACTTGACTTTACCATAGTCCTTATGTTTTATCTAATTTCTAGGAAGGAAGTTCTCAGAATTAGTTCAATGATGATCCAAACTCAACAGTCTCATACTTGCTAGATGCTTTCTATGATGCACACTCTTTTCTGAATACTTCTACACTTGATCTTAGCCAAAAGGCCGAGAAGCGATGAATACTTCTTTTACTCCCTATATTAAGTAACCCTAATAGACAATATTATCTTTATCTTAGGTCTCGATGTAAAATAATATACATAGAGTTTAATTACTCAAAATCACAAAAATAGTGATGGGACTGAAATTTTTAGCTTTCAATTGTGACCTTAACATTTTCTTGATGATTCATTTAAATTTACATCTTGAACAGTATACTTATCACAATACAGCAGTGAATATTTATTTGATTAGATTGGATTTAAAACATAAAAACTTTTATGCCACACAGTCTTATAACATTAGGAAATAATGGCTTGAAAAGCATTTTTTTTTTTCTTAAAAACTCAGAGTAATTTCAAAATGGCAATTTCAGTGGCTGCAAAGGAACAGCTCTAATGAGTTCTGTTCAAGAATCTTCTTCTCACCAGGAAATGATTGAAGACAGGGAGATAACCACTCATTAATTCCTTATTAACCATCTTAATCAGGATTACATCACTGTCTCTCTGAGCATGGACAATTGTCAGCAGGCTCTGTAGCTTGAATTCATTAAGGCTACAAGGTGGGAAGATCTACACAGCCAGCAGGTTCATTTCCTATCCCCTAGGGGAGCTACATTTGATGAAGATGTACTTTTCTCATTTCTAATAGCAGCTTATTTACTTGTATTTTACTGCCACATATCCCTTGGAATCCGGCACAAGTTTTTTTCGGAAAAAGCTCTTGGAAGAGGTCAGAGAATACAAACGGAGCACTCAGTCATCATGCTTCTACACAAGGATAAATGTATCCCTACATAGAGCACATGGTCTCCTGGGTTGGCAGGCTAAGGGAAGAGTATACCTCTTCAGCTCCTCCAAGGAAACAACTGTCTGGCCACCATAGGAAAGTTTCCAAGAGTGGCTGGGCCAGTGGGTTGAAAGACAATAAGAGGGGTTTGATCTTGCTCAGGTTAAAATCTCCAGTCCAATAGCTTCCAGTTTCTCTATGATGGATGCCAGAAAACCTGGTGCTCCTTATACTCAGTCTGAGCAATGTGAATAGAGACAAACACCCCAACTTCAAGCCTGAGTGGCTATTGGCCTTGGGACTGGTTGGGGTTTGGGGTAAGTGGATCAATCAGAGCCAGTGAGATGTAAAAAGACTTCCTGTAAAGTATGTAGCTTTGTAGGTTGTGTAGGAGACTGTACTTACATGTACACACCCTGGGGAGGAGCTATCACTTTTCTGACCACCATATTCCTACCTTCTAGATATGTGGCCCTAGATACCCTTTAACCTTTCCCTACCTTGGATCTATTATTTATGAAACAATAGTACTCTTAAGAACACTTCTCATGCAGACATTATGAAGATTGAATGGGTTCCTTTTGTCAAATTATATGGTAAGTATCGCTTTAAAAGTGTGCTTAAATATTAGCTATTCTAAACATACCTTAAGATTTCTATTAAGGAAATTTCTCACACTATTCCATGGTATTTGTAATTTAAGTGGATATATAATCTGGGACCACCAGAGCCATCTGGGTCTGTGATGGGTCTGAGTGTCTTAAAATAAAAGAAGAAAGGAGGAAAGAAAGGAAGGAAGGAAGGAAGGAAGGAAGGAAGGAAGGAAGAAAGAAAGAAAGAAAGAAAGAAAGAAAGAAAGAAAGAAAGAAAGAAAGAAAGAAAGAAAGGAAGGAAGGAAGGAAGAAAAGAATGGAGCAAGTATGAAAACAGTTCTTGGTGCTGTTGTCACACACTTAGACTGAGCTGTGCCTGGTAAAGGCCTTTTCCATCACATCTGTGTTTGTGTGTGTGTGTGTGTGTGTGTGTGTGTGTGTGTGTGTGTGTGTGTGTGTGTGTGTGCATGTGTATATGTATAAAATTTATACGTTCCTTAGTTTTTAATTATTATTGTTTTATTAAGAAGTTGAGTCAAACACAGGAAACTATTCCACATAGTCCTTTCCCTCATGGTGATAAGCTTCCTGTATTATCAAAAACAGAATGGTAAGAATATGGGCAATGGATCTGTTGCAAGGAGAAGGCTTCCATGGGGATGAAGGAGAGATGGGAGGGTAGGGCTGTGAGTAATTACAATGTCTAATTAACGAAGAACAAATCTAACTTTTTTAAATGAATAAACTCAAAAACTCCCTACCCCAAAATTTTAAAATAGAATAGTACACTTGTCCCAGGAACTGATGTTAAAAAAAAAATCATTATTGCAAAAATGCTATAGTTTCCATTAGAGTGAAGTCATGGTATATATTCTATGGGTTTACATAAGATTGTAATAAAATTTATTCACCACTATAGAATCATGGACAAGAATTAGACTACCCTCAAACTCCTCTGTGCCCTGACTTTTCTTTCCTTCCTACCAAATTCATTTGTGGCAAATAATCTTATTACTCTCTTCATAGTTTGACTTTTCAGAATGTTATAGTCAGAATGATATATTATGTGACCTTTACACTTTATAGATTATCTTCTTTAACTTGGTTATTTCCATCGTGGCCTTTATCTCATTGCTCAATGTAAAATTTCATGCTCTGGATATACCACATTTCATTTATTCTTTCACCTGTGGAAGTGTAACTTTGATGCTTCCAAATTAGGATAAATATCAATAAAGCTGAAATGAGCATCATCGTAGAGATTTCCAGGTAGACTTAACATTCTAGATCGTCTGGACAAATATCAGGAGTGATTTCTACTTGGTTATACTCTGAGAGAAGTCTTTATTGTGAAAGAGGCTGCCTGTCTTTAAAGAGGGTTAGGCCAGACTTCACTTCTATCCAACCATTACTGAATGGGCACTAGTTACACGACTCCAACTTTTCACTGGTGAGTTTTGTTTTCAGTCCTGAATTTGGGCTATTTTAATAGGATTTGGCTTTAGTTACTTTACTTTGCATTTCTCTGATGTCTTGTGATGGGGAGAACCTTTCCATTCACTCACTTGTCACCGATGCATCTTCCCTGATGAATATACTTTCATTTTCTATTAGGCTAGCTTCTTTATATTTTATGCAAATGGAACTTCAAAGAAAATCTTAGGTACCTCAATCTATAAGAGAACCTCTAAAGATTCTATGCCAGTTGTGCTGAGCTAAAATTGAGTATCTAATGGCCTGACCTCTTCTTTCCCTTTACATCCTTCAGGCTCATGTAACCTCCAGCTAATACAGGTGAAATGTACACACTGGATGAAATATAGCACAGCCTGTGTCTTCATTCGTGATGTCTGGAATAAGAGTCTAGCACCTAAAATTTCTGCATGAGTTGGTAGGAATGAAGAGCACATACTGATGAGAATGAAAAGGTGGGAACTTCAAGGAATTACTGGACACTGGGACTAGATGCTCATTAGTGGGGCACAAGGCCCGCAAGAGGTATATGAGCATTCATCAGAGAATGAGGAGAAAAGGAGTCAACAAGGCTACTATAAGCCAACTCAGGATTCATGGTACCAGTAGGACAGATGTGGGTCCATATGCATTCATTTGCTCAGAAACCCAGGGCTTTGCTAAAATCTCATTACCGGGCTGCAGAAATCATGCTCCTCTCCCTCTGTCTTCTAAACTACAAATGGTTGTGTTATCAGTCCAGGGATTCATTTTAAATGTCCAATTTCTCACGTATTTGCTTATGTAACTTCTTTGGCCTAAGATGTTCATATGTATGCATGCACACACACACTCCATGTCTCAGATTTCCAAGTCATTCCAGATCTTTTAAGATGTATGCCTGCTCTTATTGGTGCAATGATATACTGCTAGTGAGTTAGGACTTCTGCCAATACCACATCCCACTCCGCAACCCCAAAAGGCCATGGTGTTAGTTGGTTCTTCTTATTAAAAGAGCTTAAGTTGTAGAGGTTTTGTTTGAGAAAAGGTATAGTTTAATGTAGAATTTGCTAGCTTTCATAATATCCATACAGAGGATGGATTCATACTACATTCAGACTCACCATTGCCAGTTGGAAGTCAAAAATAAGGGAACTCCAAACTAGCTAAAGGAGTGTTCTGGTATACCATTATGTCAAATATCTGCTTTGCAGATGCATAGCATTGCCATAAATGTCCTAAAGAATGGAGCAGCAAGATATAAGAAAGCAATAAGCAGCAAGTATGGAAGCTGAACATTACTCTTGTTTTTAGCGTAACACCTGTACTCACTAGGTTGTATAGTTTAAATTTTTATACTGCCCATGTTTTAAATAAGCTTTCAAAATTCTTTCAAATTTATCATTTGATTTTATCACTGGTATAAATCTGATCTAGCACCCCACTGTGCCTTCTTTACCACTGTTATCTTCCCTTCTAGAACATACCAAAGATGATGTAAATAAACATCACACAACTAATAAACAAAGTGTCTAATAGCAGCAAACATGGAGAAAACCAAAGCAAGTTAAAGAAGATACTTTGCTACTAGAAAGTGG
The DNA here is from genome assembly GCF_963924665.1 of Micromys minutus. NCBI lineage: Eukaryota > Metazoa > Chordata > Mammalia > Rodentia > Muridae > Micromys > Micromys minutus. Next base: position 45,008,906 of record NC_137952.1, read on the forward strand.
AAGAATATTTTAGGTAATAAAAACTAGGAAATTTGCTTGGGAGCGTACCTATGCTGCAAAGACACACACACACACACACACACACACACACACAATGAAGTCTAATGCATATTCCAATTGAAGTATATTCCAACTAAGCTAATACAAAGTCCCTGAGTATTTAGCTTTATACATTCAGGGGACATTGTGACACCCAGTATGCCTAGAGGATATGTTTACAGTGGAGGATGCTGGGAAGGATAATTGGAGATATCAGAAAAGTCTGAGTGAGTTTCTCACTCTGTTGTCTGGCTGGGAATAACACTTCTCCACTGCTGGTGGGGTTGTAAACTGATACAACCACTCTGGAAATCAGTCTGGCGGTTCCCCAGAAAAATGGACATAGTATACTACCTGAAGACCCAGTTATTCCATTTCTGGGCATTTACCCCAGAGATGCTCCAACATACAACAAAGATACATGCACCACAATGTTCATTGCAACTCTATTTATAATAGCCAGAAGCTGGAAAGAACCCAGATGTCCTTCAGTCGATGAATAGATAAAAAATTGTGGTACATTTATACAATGGAGTACTACTCAGCTATCAGAAACAATGACTTAACGAAATTCTTAAGAAAATGGATGCATCTAGAGAATATCATCCTGAGTGAGATAACCCAGTCACAAAAGAACAGACATAATATGCAGTCACTGATAATGGGATACTAACCCCAGAAAGCTCTGAACACCCCAGAAACAACCCACAGACTGTGTGAAGATCAAGAAAAAAAGAAAAAAGAACAATATATTTTAATTAAAATAGAACTGTATTACATCCCCCTTTCCTTCCTACAGCCTCTCTCAGTTTCCCTCCTATCTCCTCAAATTAATAACCTCCTTTCCTATATTATTGTTACATATATACATATGTGTATGTATATGTACCCACAAATATTTAATTACAACCTTATAAAAATGTATTTGTATACTTTTATGCAAAAATGCTTAAAAATCTGTACATTTATTTTTGTTTTCTAAAATAGAGTTTAAAAAAATATAAAAAGAAAGAAAAGTCTGGATTATACAGAGTCCTATAAGCCAGGGTGAGGACTTGATCTTTAATTCAGATAAGTTAAGCCTTAGATGATTTTGTTTAAGAAACAGCATAATTTAATACAAGTTTTAAAATGTTACTTAATCCGAACTGTTGTGTGAAAAACACACATGCAGTAATGGCAGAGGGAAAGGAGAAGTGAATAAAAAAAGAAATAAATGATTATTGCAATTTGTAGCCAAGATTAAAGAATACAAAACAGCTGTTGAAAATCCAGTGATACTAAAATGGCAATCATGCACAGCACGTAAAGAAATGGGTGTGGTTATGTTCAAATAAAAAATGGACTTATCCAAGTAGCCCAAAGAACAGAATGGGCTCAGGAGCCAGAGAAGGCACCAACCCTTCACTGTAAAGCGTAATACACAGTAGAAATGCAATGTGGGCCACAAATATGATTTTAACACTTTTAACAAATGTATTACTTAATATCGAAAAAGAAAAGACAGACAAAACACATTTTAGTTACATCTAACCCATTTCTAAATTATGATTATTAAGATGTTGAGTCTTGACAAGTTATACCTTATATGTGAAAGAGAATGGGTTTTTAGCAATTTTGTAATAGCTTTTGTTTAGCTTAGTGTTTTATTCAGATTTCAGCTTTGGTAATTAATCCTCATTAGGACATCTTTAATGAGTTCATTCAATATATTCCTTTATCCAAATTATCTTTAAAATATGATACATGATTTATGGCACATACTGTTTTTAAAATGTCAGTTTGTGGCAATAAAATTTTGTCAGTCAGAAGGAACCTCATACTGCAGTGAGTAATGTGTAGTGAAATATCAACCTCTCTGATCTTCGTACAAATTTCTTCTCCAGGATCTCATTGGAAAATGGCTGCTACATAGGAGCTGGAATCCTGTTTTTATGGTACAGGGAAGTAATTTAAACAGCTACTTTATTCTTCTTACAGTAACACAGATTGGGCACCCATCTCTCTATTGAATTGCTGTCAGGGAAGGCTTTGCACAAGGTCAACATAACAAGACTCACCAGCAGGTACCGCAAAGGACTTTAATATATTCAAAGGATTTATGTCAGATTCCAAGCACTAAAGATTGAGCTGATAATCATAGGTATTTGGCAAAGGCATTAGCATTTCTGTCTGTGGAGATTTCAATGCCCTATTAACTATTCTGAATCACTTACCCAGTGAGGAATCATACCCAGCTGAATGACTTGAGTTAGGAATTTCTCACTGCCCACAACAGGCAATATAGGAGAACTCTCTGGTGCTGTCTACAAGAAGAAATGAACCAGAATGGCAGACAGCTTTGACTCCTAATGAATATGAATGTACAAATATGAGCATTTCAAAGTGTAACATTGGGAGTGTAAGGAGAAGATACCTGCTTTGAAGTGTGATCCCTCTGTGAAGACAGTGTGAATGATTTTCTTAAAGACTGGATGATGTGCAGCACTTCTAAAGAACATCCTCTCTGGATAATTGTAGACAATCTTTTCATACTTTGTTGGTTCTTTTTTTCCCCATCTTTTCCACTCCTTTCCCACCCTTTTAACCACTTTGTATTAGGTACAGGAGATAAAAGGATAGAAAGGAAAGGGGGTGATGTTATCATTTGACTACTTTCTGATGGTGAGAGGCATTCAGTTCTTTCTACAAGTTTGATTTTCAGTATCTGAATATATAATTCCTTTGTGGCATATCTTTTTTTATGCAGGACTACTTAACAAACCACAAACAACATCAACCAACCACATACCAACGACTCTTTCCTCCTTGCAGAGCCCTTGCATTTATATACTCTATGAAAATTTCCCCGAAATCCATACATCACACAGTTGCAAAACCTATCTGCCATGGCAAAGTCATGTCCCTGATAGAGCATGAGGCAAATCATTGTCAGCTGACATGGGCAATCTGAAGCAGCTCCATATATCACAACTTGGACTAAACTGAAAACATTCTATTTTGTGTGTGGGGGGGGGGGGATGATTTTTAACAGTACTAAAAATTCCAAATTTGTTCCTACACACCTATATCCAGGGTGCTTCTCAACAACTCCTGCCGTGGAGGTCTCATCTAGGAATTGACTTTCTCTTTAAAATCAAATGTTGCAAAAAAAAAAAAAAAAAAAAAAAAAATCATCGTGTTAACAATAATTCAGAAGAAAACATGGAGAAAAAAAGTGAGAGCAGATGTGTCAATTTGTTGAGAAGGATAGTCCATTTAACTTTTTCCAGCAGTAATGCAGAGTTCTTGCAAGTATCAGAGATGAAAATAGGTTGTTCTTGGTATGATGAGTTCAAATGTACTTCATGCGAATCAAATGACCTTTGTATTTCACAAATTTGTATTTCATTCAGTCTACTGACTTGTCCAGGGGAAATGGAGGCAGCTACAAATACAATAATCTTGTGACATCCTAAAAAAGAATTTTACTTTTCTCTCCATAGTGAAAAAGAGTGTTAATTACACTAAAAAAGAAAGATGGTATATGAACTCCACACTTACCAGAAGGTAACTCAAATCTCAGTGGTCACTAGGGTGACCCCAATACAGTATCACATTGTCTCCAGTGACACTTTCTGCCTTTAAATTTCTAATTTTTGAGAAATAGGAAAATGAAAGCAATTTACTATGCCTTTTCATATTCTAAACCATCTAGCACACTGCAGTTCACAAAGCCTCGCCTCTCACATAAGTTGAGTACAAAATTATTGTTGTGGAAATTTTCCTGGAAACTCTCAAAATTTCAAATGGGATTCTTAGTGTTGAGCCTTGATCAAGGTGACTTGTTTTTCTGCTGGTACTTCAAGTCTTAACTCAAAATATATATTTCTCACATCAGCCTTGACTAAGAACATTTCTATCTCATTTCTAGGAGGAATAAAGGATATGAACCTCATCTGACTCAGTAAGGATCTCCAAAGTCCAACTATGTGAATTTTATGTCTTATAGAAGGATCCTAGTTAAACTGCATAGACCAGAAATCTTTATTCAACAAGAATAAGTCTTTCTGAACAGTGAAGGACATCTGTATAGACACAAGAAACACAGAAAACACTAGGTCTAGAGAAGAATCTCCGTGTGGCATATTAGAAAGTACAGAACAAAGAGAGGGTATGGAAAACTGCTAGAGAAACCTACTACAAGTTAGAGTAACAGTTGAGTTCTCAGTCTTTCAACTTCAAAAACAGAAAAATAGTTTTAAATGCCCTTCCAGTTCTAAAAGACCACAGATAACAAACCAAGCTTCTTTACATATTAAAAACATCTTGCAGGAAACTTTCCATGATATAAACACACACACACACACACACACACACACACACACAGAGAGAGAGAGAGAGAGAGAGAGAGAGAGAGAGAGAGAGAGAGAGAGAGAGAGAGAGAGAGAGAGAGATTTTTATAAAGAGAAAAAAAGTAGCAGAACAATTTCTTTGATGAAGAAATTTGGAGAGGGCATATTAAATCAGAGAAATGGAAATTTAACTTAAAAAAACTACTGAAGAACAAACAGGCTACAAATTAAATCAAAAAAAGAAAGTTTAAAAATATTAAATAAAAAATATAACACCACAAAAGTACTGAACACATTAAAATCAGTCCTAGCTGAATATTTTAATATACTTGTCTATATTTAAAGAACCCTGAAAGGAAAGGTCATCCAGAGACAGTCTCATCAAGAGTTCCATTTCATATACAGTAACCAAACCCAGACAATATTGTGAATGCCAAGCAGTACATGCTGACAGGAGTCAGATATAGCTGTCACCTGAGGGGCTTTATCATAGCATGAGAAATACAGAGTCAGATGTTCTCAACCAACCATTGGACTGAAAACAGAGTCCCCCAGTGGAGTAGTTAGAGAAAGGACTGAAGGACCTAAAGGGGTTTGGAACCCCATAGGAAGAACAACAATATCCACCAGCCAGAGTCCCCAGAGCTCCCAGGGACTAAACTACCAATCAAAGAGTACACATCGAGGGACCCTTGGATCCCATTGCATATGTAGCAGTGGATGGCTTTATTGGACATTAAGAATAGGAGAGGCCCTTGGCCCTGTTAAGGCTCCATGCCACAGTGTAGGGGAATGCCAGGGTAAGAAGATGGAAGGAAGTGGGTGTGTCTGTGGAGGGAACACTTTCATAGAGGCAAGTGGAGGGGGAAAGGGATAGAGGGGCTCCAGAGGGGAAACCAGGAAAGGGAATAAACTAGTCTTGGAGAGCTCACAGCTAAGAAGGATGAAATCCGAGGTTATATAACAGCCTTGATGTAAGAAGAGACTTCCTGATCAATTGTTTTGAAAGGAAGCTAAAACAGGAAATTTGAAGAAGAGACTGGTGAGCTGGGCAAGAACAGTTTGCAGATTTGCTGTGTAGCAGTGACAATCTAATAACAGGTCCAGTCTCTTTATTCTTCAGTGATATATGAGAAAATTGAGAAGATGCTTTTCCTGGGACTGTAAAAAAAATAAAATAAAATAAGGAATGACCATGTGCAGTGTTGAGGAAGGTGAGGACTCAGGAAAACCTAATAGACCATTTTCGGAAATATAACTTGTCCTGATACTCATCAGAATCTGAGTGGCCAGACCAAAAGCTATTTTTTTCTTACTTTTACTGAATAATTTAAAATTTATGAGTATTTAAAACTATCACCAATATAATTAAAATACAGTAGAGATATATTTCCCAAAATTCTGCTACATCTAATGTTACCTAGACAGTTTTGTGAATGCTTTTATTCAATAATAAACTTACTAAAACATCATTTCAGTAATGAATAAAACCAAACAGATTTTAAAAACAAATACAAATGAACAAGTAGCATGCAAAACATAGGCTTACATCCATAACAAATCATAACACCCATTGATACCTGCCATTATTCTCATCAATTGCTCAAAAATATGTGTAAAGATGATGTGGAAAAGAGTTTATTTACATCATGGCAATAGTTAAAATGGAAAAAATAAATTGGTTATCAATAGAAAGGATGTATTATGGCTTACCATTTATCTAGATTAGTCCCCTGTTGTTGACAAATAGAAACACCAGCTAAAAGCCTTTAAACAATAAAAATGTACAATTTTGTCATTGTGTAGGTCAGACACACACTGTTCCATAAGCTAAAACTATGATGCTGCAAGTTCTATTTCTAGTTGTAGGGTCATCAGAGTTTCCTCTGACGTTAGTAGGGTTGTGGTCCCTTTTTACACCTGGGTTTAAAAGCAGGATTTTCACCAGACTTAGAGGATTCCATGTTTCTCTGCATATAGTCCATTTGTGCATCTTCAAAATAAACCATGAAACATTGAGTTGGCTGACACTTTCTTCTACTTACTCCCATTTTGAGTGCTTATATGGTTTGCTTGAGCTCATCTTACTGAGGACAACTATCCATATATAGTCACAAGGTCCCTACCCTTAATCATAACTGAAAAGTCTTTATCATCATGTAATATATTCACAAATCTCAGAGAATAAATTGTGGTTATCCCTTGTATAATTTTTATGTTTATTACAACTTCTCCATAGCAGAAGGGTTCTGAGGACATCACAAGTTTAATTTCCTGGTGCCTGCAGGGGAAAGAATATCATCAGTGATGCTGCCAGAAATACTGACACAAATGGGGAATCTCCGGGTCACCTACTTCTAAGGAAGCTCTTGTGTCTTCCTACTTCCAAGAGGTAGGGATATGATTTGCTTGACAATAACCCAGAGCTTTTACACTTGTCTATTTTGAAACTCTCTCTTTTTTTTATTCATTTAAAGACATTTTCTCCAACTTCTATCAAAAATATATTTTGATTACTTTATATGTTATTTCTATTTGTCAAAATGTACAAATTCATTTTAAAAATGAAAACAGGTGCTTTTCCCCTTAGGTATGCCAGAGCAGTCCTAACATTGATGCTTTCCTTCTGTCCCAAATGACTGCCATTATAATGTAGCAAAGTCCTGGGGGCTCACAAGACCCATTTCCAGACTCCTCATTTTTCTGCTGATTTTTTTTTTAGCTTAAGCGCCTCTTCTTGATAATTAGGGGCTTACTTTTTATACTTTATTATTTTATTTTTATATTTGTTGCAAATATGTTCCTTATTCTGTGATTACTATTTACTCGGTCTGGGGCATTATTATAGAATTACATAATTATATATTTGATTTTTCCAAGGAAGATCTACTTGAGAAATAAAAATCTGATATATTATAATTTTATCAATAAGAAAATTGGGGAGTAAATGTAAAATTATGAGAATATATAACCAGGATATAGCCAAAAGTATATAAAATGGTAACTATGGATAGCTATTTAAATATAAAATATATAGATATATTGGAGATTTTAAAAATTCTACATCTCAATCACTCTAGCTACATTTCACGTATTTAATAACTAAATGTGACTGTTGACAACCATATTAAATAGTGCGGGTATAAGATGGTTTTGTCATTGTGGGTATTTATTGAACAATACTTAGTTTAGAATTTTAGATGATGGCTCAAGAAAGACCTAGGCCTTCTCATATCTATTGCTAAAATGAAAAATATTCATAGTAATATTCTTTTAAAATGTTTTTATTATTTGTGTGTGTATGTGCACATGTGTATGTGTGTGTTGCTTGCATGTATACCTATGTACTACATACTTGCTTGATACCAGAAGAAGGCATTGAATTACCTAGAATGGAGTTATAAATAGTTGTGAGTTGTGGCAATACTGTATATTGCCAGGTCTGATAGAGCATCCAAGCCTATTAATCACTGAGCTATCTCTCCTGCCTCCCTTCCCAACTTTACATTATTATGTGTAAAGTTTAATCTGAAAATAAATTCAGCAAGGGAGAAAGTGTAAAGCAGAACAGGCAAAGGTATGTTGGAGAAATGCCTGCATTAAATACAGGCAACAAAGGAAACCTTAACAAGAGAGATCAACCAGAGAAATCAAAGAGAGAGAAACCTGCTATAGGCACTGAAGTCATATCCTAAGGCTCAGAGAACAGGAAGAGCGTTGTTAATGAGCAGGTTTCCAGGCTCTGGAGATGCTGTAAGGAAGCTTGTAACACTTTGGAACTGTGTTACTATGAGATGAGAAAGTTTAAGCATTTGGTTTGTCAGATTCCACTTCATTTTAAAATTTTCTTTTGTTTGGTTTGTTTGTTCATTGTTTTGTCGTTTCTATTGGATATTTTATATATTTACATTTCAAACGTTATCGCCTTTCCTGGTTTCCCCCTCTCCTGTTCCCCTTCTGCCTGCTTCTATAAGGATGCTCTGGCTCCCACCCACCAACCCTACCTTTCCACCCTGGCATTCCCCTACACTGGGAAAAACAAGCCTTCATAGGACCAATGGTTTCTCCTATTGATGCCACACAAGGCCGTCATCTGATACATATGCAGCTAGTGTCATGGGTCCCTTCATGTATACTCTTTGGTTAGTGGTTTAGTCCCTGGGAGCTCTGGGGTGTCTGTTTAATTGATATTGTTATTCTTACTATGGGACTGAAAACTCAGTAAGCTCTTTCAGTCTTTTCTCTAATGACTCCATTGTGGTCCCCATGATCAGTCTGATGGTCAGCTCCAAGCATCCAAATCTGTATCAGTATGACTCTGACAGCACCTCTCAGGAGACATATATATCAGACTCCTGTCATCGAGCACTTCTTGGCATCAGAATACTGACTGGGTCTGGTGGCTGCGTATAGGATGGATCCCCAGGTGGGGCAGTCTCTGTATGGCCTTTCTTTCAGACTCTGTTCTACTCTTTGTCCCTGTATTTCCTCCCATGATTATTATGCTCTCGCTTCTAAGAAGGACTAAAGCACCCACAAATTGGACTTCCTTCTTCTTGAGCTTTAGGTGGTTTGTAATTGTATCTTGGGTATTCTAAGCTTCTGGGCTACTTTCCACTTATCAGTGAGTTCATACCATGTCTGTTCTTTTGTGATGGAGTTACCTCACTCAGGATGATAGCTTCTAGTTCCCTCCATTTGCCTAGGAATTTCATAAAGTTGTTGTTTTCAATAGCTGAGTAGCACTTCATTGGGTAAATTACCACATTTTTGGTATTCATTCCTCTGTTTTGAGACATTTGGGTTGTTTCCAGCTTCTGGCTATTATAAATAAGATTACTATGAACATAGTGGAGCATGTGCCCTTGTTATTTGTTGGAGCATCTTTTGGAAGTGGTATAACTGGATGCTTGGGTAATATTGTGTCCAATTTTTTGAGAAACTGCCAGACTGATTACTAGAGTTGTTGTACCAGTTTGCAGTAACACCAACAATGGAGGAGTGTTCCTCTTTGTCCACATCCTTGCCAGCATCCGCTGCCACCTGAGTTTTTTATCTTAGTCATTCTGACTGGTGTAAGGTATAATTTCAGGGTTGTTTTGATTTGCATTTCTCTGATGACTAACGATGTTGAACATTTCTTTAGTTGCTTCTATACTGTGGTATTCCTCAGTTGAGAATTCAATCTTTAGGTCTGTACCCCATTTTAATAGGATCATTTGTTTCTCTGGAGTCTAACTTCCAGAGTTTATTGTATATTTTGGCTATTAGCCCTCTATCTGATGTAGGATTAGTAAAGATCTTGTCCCAATATGTTGGTTGTCATTTTGTCCTATTGACAGTGTTCATTGCTTTACATAATATTTGCACTTTTATGAGGTCCCATTCGTCAATTCTTGATCTTAGAACATAAGCCATTGGTGTTCTGTTGAGGAAAAATTTCCCCGTCCCTATGTTCGAGAATCTTCCCCCACTTTTTCTTCTATTAGTTTCAGTGTATCTGGTTTTATGTGGAAGTCCTTGATCCACTTGTACTTGAGCTTTGTACAAGGAGATAAGAATTGTTCACGTTTTCATTCTTCTATGAACAGACAGTTGAACCAACACGATTTGTTGAAAGGTTGTCTTTTTTTCCACTGAATGGTTTTAGTTCCTTTGTCAAAGGGGAACATAGGTGTGTGAGTTCATTTCTGGGTCTTCAGTTTTATTCCATTGATCTACCTGTCTGTCTCTATAACAATACCATGCAGTTTTTATCATGATTGCTCTGTGATACAGCTTGAGGTCAGGGAAGGCTATTTCCCCAGAAGTTCTTTTATTGTTGAGAGTAGTTTTTGCTATCCTGGGTTTGTTTTTTTTTTCTTGTTTGTTTGTTTGGGTTTTTTATTCCAAATTATTTGCAAATTGATGTTTCTAACTTTATGAAGAATTAAGTAGGGATTTTGATGGGGATTGCATTAAATTTGTAGATTACTTTTGGTAAGATGGCCATTTTTACTATATTAATTTTGCAAATCCATGAGCATAAGAGATCTTTCCATATTCTGAAATCTTCCATTTCTTTCTTCAGACACTTGAAGTTCTTTTCCTTCAGAGTTTTCACTTGCTTGGTTAGAGTTACACCAAGGTTTTTTATATTGGTTGTCACTATTGCTCTGTAGTACAGCTTAAGATCCCATTTGAAAAGGATTTCACCCCTGCTTTGGATTCTCAAATTATCAGCAGTGGTATCTTGTCTCTCAATACCAGTCATTTCTTGCTGTCACAGAAGGACATCAGTCAGAAGACTCAGGAGCTTGAGGTAACAGGTACTCAGGACACAGGAATTGTATCCCAAAGCAAAGATGACTTCTGGGGGAAACAGAGAGGATTATGCAAAGACATCTGCAGCACCATCTATAAATGGAGGAGGGTACTGGGAAATAACAGAAAAGGTTCCTGGTACTCACCGAAGGACATTCCCAGTATAAAATAGAATCTGTCGGCAGTGGGTACCAGCTTTTCACATAGAATATTATGGCTCTCAAATCTGTACTGTCATGTGAAAGTGGTTATAGGCCACTTCATTTCACCAGGGTCCAGTGTCACAGGCATATCTGTTTGCATGTCAGGGTTCTCTTTCCTCATGAAGAATTCTAAAGCAATAGGTAAAGCATATCATTTTCTCCAAGTCATTCTTCCAAGAAAACCTACTCCAAATAGAGTTTGATTCAGTTAGTGAACTGGAAGTCAGATATGTTTTTTTCTCCAGCCCTAACTCAAAGTCTCTGAGTCATTGCCATCTGCCATATACTTCTCTTCATAGGATAAAAGTCCTCTCCCCTACAGCTGGGCTTCAAACAGATTCACCTTGACATATACCGCAGTTTCCAACAATGAAGCTTTAAGCATTTTCCCATTTAATTTAAATGTAAATATGAGTAAGATGATTGACATTAAACTGTTAGAGCCTACTATATGTTGTCCATTTCCTTAGTTGCATCTTGATTTTTTTCAACAGAATCAACTGGAAACAACCGGCTTCACTTACTGACTGTGGGGTCAAGCGAGGAAAATGTGCTCAAAGATCATTCCAAAGCACAAGGCACACCAAAAAGTCTGTTTTAGACAAGCTCACCTTTAGAGATCTACCAGCTGATGAAGAATTGATACATAAACCCTAAACCTAGTTCTGAATAGAACCAGAACCTTTCCTATCTAAAACCCATGCAAATGTACTATTTTGACCTACTACATTTAATGTGGTTGATTAGACAACAAACAGTAACTAATAGAATATCTGTATGCAAAAGAAATTCAATAAAATTATTTCAATGAGTTTGGTTGTTGTGTACACTATCATCCTCAGCTTCATAATTGCATAGTTTACATATAAAACAAAACTTCAAAGTATATTGACTGGTTTTCTGGACACTAGAGAGCTAAGAGTTATAGCCAAGTCCTGGGCTCATAAACATCCTGGCACTAGAAAACACCATGAGGCTCAACTACAAGACCACTGATGGCACCAGGCATTGCAGTAGTGTTGAATCATGGGTAATCCTTGTTTATGTATTGAAGCCATTCCTCCCTCCAACCTCACACCCAAATCCTTTCCTCACCTCCTGTTTCACATTTAGGGTATTATCTAGGTTGATATTATATTCAAACATCTTTTACCTATGGGCAAGATTGTTTTAAAGCCTTAATAATTGTCTGAGAATTTTATGGCCAACCGGCCTGTAAATAGCAGCCTATGCTAGAAACAAAACAAGAATATCCTACTATTTGCTCACTGGAAGCAAAGGGCTTCCACCTGAGAAACCCATGAAAGTCAAGATCATGCATTCATTATGATGGTAGTTCATTCTCTGAAGAGAATAGATATAGGTATGATGCCTGCCACTTTTCTTTCTATAAAATTAAACATGCAAGGACACTAAGACATTTACTATAAATATTGGTCACTCACTGTGAGTTTGAACATATTACTTAGACTAGCTAATTATTCGAGAGGGGTAAGATGAGACTCCCAAGTCCATTATAATAGGGTTATTGTGATAATCAAATGAGTCTTACAGGGAAACAGAACAAGTCACTCTCACTTGGCAAGTTAGTATTTATTTCCCCTACTTTGTGCATTGATTAATTTCCTACAAATCATTCAAAATCTAGTTTAGATGAGGCCCTTTGTAAAGTCTTTATTTGCAAGGGCAGTTCATGTTAAATTCCTTTTCTCTTGCCTCTTGTTTACTCAAGCAAATTTCTGAGGTTGAATTAGGTCCACGGATTCTGTAATTACCAGAATTTCCCCTGCCATATTGTAAGAGGTACAATAATCAATCTAGCATATGATTAATCAGACTCATCATGATACAAGTGACTCAGTATTATTTTGAGACCATAGAAGATTGACACATCAGGTTATTTCCTAATTCTCACATTCAAATTTGATAGAGATTAACAAACACAAAAACAGCCTTTTGATAATGATGATCTAGAATGCAAAAGGGCTTACCTCAATGTATTTATACTTACAACATGACTCATCATGTGTGTATGTGTGTGTGTGAGTGTATAGTGTCACTTCCAACTATTGCTTCCCCCCAAAAGAGCCATTACCCTGACAATTAACAAGATTTTTATTGACATTTCATGTAATACATACTCAATTATATCTGACTTCCTTTGCTTGCATTTTGTTTGTAGGCTCCAGCGATGCCGTTATGTTCATCTATGCATTCTGTTTACTCTTGTTGACACACATGATCTCATCATTGTTATATGCACTCAGTGTGTTTCTCATGATCATTTAGGCATGTGGATCTGAACACTCATATTGGCCTCCATAGGGAGGACTATCTAGGCCTTAATTTTAGAAGTATGTATACCCAGAAATAGAGTTTCAGACTTATATCTTTAGAAACTACAAAAGCTTCTCAAACTAATTGAACTACATTTTACTTTTACAACAATAAGATCCATATGACACACAGGTGGGTTCGGAAGGAGACAAGAGAATGGGAACAAAGGATAAAATACCATTGTTAGAGTCAAAATATCCTTTGGATCTACCAATATTACCAAGCACAGGAGCTACTGGCACTTAATAGGTATAAAGATACTATTGTACACATAGATTCATAAACATCTTAAAATGAACTTCTCAGATCTATTAGCAGTACTAAAAAGCCTTTCTATTATTTTCTTAAATAACTTGTTTACTTCACATCCTGCTCACTGCTCCTTCCCAATCACCCCATTCATAATCCTTCCCCCATCTTCTTCTCCCCTTCTCTGAGAAGGTGGGGGACTTTTTGGGTAAGACCTGCTACTTCAAGTCTGTGATAGGTTAGGTGTATCCTCTTCCACCAAAGCCAGGCAAGGCAGCCCAGCTAAAAGAACATATCTTATGTACAGGCAGTAGCTTTTGGGATAGCCACTGACTCTAGTTATTGGGGGCCCATTTGAAGACCAAGGTGCACATCTACTACATATGCATGGAGATGCGTAGGTCCAGCCAATACCTGTACTTTGGTTGCTGGTTCAGACTCTAAAAGCTCCAATGGCCCAGGTAAGTTGACTCTATTGATCTTCCTGTGGAGTTCTTATCCCATTAGGAGCTGTAATCCTTCCTCCTATTCTTCCATAAGAATCGTCAAGCTCCATCCATTGTTTGTCTGTGGTTCAGCAGCTTGGTCTAGCCTCTTAGAGGACAGCTGTACTAGACTCCTGTCTGAAAGCATAATAGCATATCATTAATAGTGTCAGGGATAGCTGCTTGCCCATGGAATGGGTCTCAAATTGGGCTGGTTATTTGTTGGCTGTTCCCTCAGTCTGGTCCATCCCCAGTGCCTGCATTCCTTGTAGACAGAATAATTTTGGTTTGAAAGTTTTGTGGGTGAGTTGGTATTTCTATGACTCCACTAAAGTTCCTATCTACCTATAGGAGGCGGCAATCTGCAGTGTTATGAGCCACAGCTAAGGTCACCCCCATTGATTCTCGGGTACCTCCCTTATTCCAGATTTGTCTCATTCTGGAGATGCCTCCCACCTTTATGTTGTTGTGAGGAACAACTGGATATATAATAGCTTATTGGAAAAACTTTCTTTTGACTGATGGTTCCCAAAAGTCTATCATAGTAGACAGGCATGGTGGCAGGAAAGGAAGGTTCGAGACCACACAAGCTGCAAGCATGTAGCAGAGAAAGTGAACTAGAAGTTTTATACTCAGTGGCAGATTTAGTCAGAAAGGTCACACCTCTTAAACTTTCTAAATACCAACAGTGGGATTCAAAGTGACTGATACTAAGAGGCCTTACTCATTCAATCCATTACACAGTATGGTCACAGAGCTAGTTCCATGTCTGTACTGAATAGACCAATACAATGAAGACAATGTCTGTATCAAAGTTTTTCTTCCCCAGAACTTATCACTGATGGTTACCATTCCAGCTGTTTGCGAAACCAAGGAAAGAACATTTTACATACAAGAAAAGTCTGGGCAGCTTTGTGAATAACAAATTTGTGGTTAGATACAAATACAGAGCAGTCTATGAATATAGCCTTCTAGGAAGACTAAGCATATGTGAATGCTTAGATGATATCCCAAGTGCTGGGGGCAGGGGCAAGAAAAAAACAATGCTTCTTAATGTAATACTCTGATGACATGTTTTTGTGAAAAACCAATTTTTTAGATTGTCTTGTAGAACTCTTTGTAGAAATGGTTATCTTCCCAACTACCTTCTTTTCATTATTCAACAGAACCACATTACTTATATTCCAAAACTATATCTCAAGGGTTCTTTGACATAGTTGAAGGAGCTAATGTAATCACATATGATTGAATAAAATTTATTACTAAAGAGTATAAAATTAGACCATGCTCTCCAGGTAGAACTTGAAGATCTCTTTGTTTGAGTTTATGAAAAAGACAAATGTTATTCAAAGGCTAGGACATTGTGCTATGTTTTTTGGTTTTTGTTTTTGTTTTGTGTGTGTGTGTGTGTGTGTGTGTGTGTGTGTGTGTGTGTCATCTTGACAAACGCTAAAGTCATCTAAGAGAAAGAAACCTTGATCAAGAAAATGCCTCCAAAATATTGAACTATAAGCAAACCTGTAAAGCATTTTCGTAAGACTGATGGGTAAAGACCCAGACTAGTTTGAGTAGTATCATTGAGCTAGTGGTTCTAGGTTCTATAAGAAACAAGTGATCAATCAGAGGGAGCAAGTGATTCATCCATAGCCTCCGCATCCAGGTTCCTGTCCTGTTTGAGCCCCTGTCCTAATTTCCTTCAATGATGAACACTGATTTGGAAGTATAAACCAAATAAACCCTTTCCTCCCCAAACTGCTTTAGTTTTTTATCACAGCAATAGAAACCCTAACAAAGACAGGCATTGTCTCTGAAAGAATGAACATTAAAGCAGGGCTTAATTTAGATTCTCTTGTTTCAGCATGGCCTTTGGGGTCATCTTTTTCATTTCCCTGATGTTCTTCTGAAGTGAATGGGATCAAGAATTATTTGAACAAGGCCCAAAGTCCTTTTCTTTAGCTGTGTTTGATGTTATGTGTTTTTCCTTTTAGATGAGTGCAGATAGTGAGGGGTGAAATTGTGTCTTCTGTCAAGCTTCAGAATAGAGAGAATTAGAACTGTATTGCTTTGGAGAGAAAATGGGGGTTTCAAGCTCAGTATCTTCATCATGATGGGTCAGTGAACCCTGTCACCTTTTATCCTAAACTTCTTTGTGCTGTGATTTGTCCACATATATTTATTTATTCAGGATATTGCATTTCTTACAGTGTTTTTGTTGACTGTGTGCCTCGGAGAGTAACAGAAAAACAATATAATTTATTGTCTTTCATAAATATCTAAGGGAAGAAAAGGAAGATAATATGCAAATTCTGAAATTCACAAATGAGATGGGATAAAAATCTCAGCAGAATTTATAAAGTCTGCACAACACTTTCAATTGTGATGCATTGCTCTCCCACCCCCACTCTCACATCTACAGCAGTATCTTCAATATTTTACTGAGCTGGGCTAACATACAGCTCACAATTTTAAACTGACAAATCTAAAAGCATAAATTTTAGATGCTTTTTGCAAAACAGCAAGGCTGAGTGCAGACTGTACGTCCTGAATATTATAGCCTGTCCTAATTCATGCCATTTTCACACACTTTTTCCCTTTTGGAGGCTTTTCGGGCATATTTCAAACAAATACCAGTGCTTTGTGTTTATGCCATGTAATAAAGAGTATCTGTGACTGTCTGTAGGAAAATATCTGTTTCCCCAACCATCTCTGTTATGGGGAAGAAATGGATTCTATTCTGGAAACAAAATAGAAGAGTAGCCTCAAAAAACATTTAAAATCTGCTCATTTGGGATTTGCTAGGGATATTTATCTATCTATTACTAAACAGAGTTTTACCCACACATAAATAGAATGGCATAGAAAAATACAAGGAAATTTCCATTGCTTCCAACTGTAGCTGTATATCTGACACATTTGGGGGTGGGGGAATCACACCTCTAAATACATGATGTGCAGTCATTAGAAGAAGCAGCTTTGCAATGAACATTTGAGAAATTATTATTAAGAATATCTTCATGATAATGGCTTAAATTAATTAAAAGGTGGCTCTCTCTCACTCTCGGAGACCACAGAAGAAGAATGGCAGAGGGAGATGTAGGGATTGACAGTCTCAGACTTTCTTAAGCAATAAAAGCACAGGGAGTACAGAGAGAAGGCTACGAGGCTGTGATGCTTCCTCTCCAATTCCTATCCCAACAGGAGCATTTTTTTAGATTTACTTATTATCCATTCCATCTCCAGAAACCAAGCCCTGACACTATTGCTGCTGCCAAAATGAGCGTACAGACAGGAACTTGGTATGGATGTCCTCTGAGAGGCTCTGCCAAAACTCAACTGACAGATGCAGATACTCACAGGCAACCATTGGACTGAACTGGGGACCCAATGGAAGAGTTAGGGGAAGGGCTGAAGGAGCTGAAGGGGATTGCCACCCATAAGAACAATGGTATCAAGTAAACAGACTCCTCAGAGCTCCTGGGGACTAAACTACCAAAGAGTATAAATGAGCCAGTCCATGGCTCCAGCTACAGGTGACAACTATCTCATCTGGCATCAGTGGGAGGGGAGGCACTTACTTGGTCCTGGGAGGCTTGATGCCCCAAAGAAGGGGGAAGCTAGTGGGGTGAGCGGGGAATGGGTGAGTAGTTGGAGAAGCACCCTCTTAGAGGCAAAAGGAGGGTGTTGAGGTGGCAGGGGACTGGGAAGGGTGATAACATTAAATGTAAACAAATAAAATGACTAATTTTAAAAAAGAATCATTTGTTTATTTCTTCTATTGAGTACGCTGTTGTTCTCTTCAGACACACTAGAAGAGACTAAGGGATCCCATCACAGGTTGTAAGCCACCATGTGGTTGCTGGGAATTGAATTCAAGACTCCAGAAGAGCAGTCAGTGCTCTTAACCACTGAGCCATCTCTTCAGCCCCAAGAAAGACATTCTTAATTAGGTTTCTCTCCTCTAACGCTGACTTCTTGTTAATATCCCCAGATGATGACATTTGTAAGAGTGAGCTTGCATGTTGTTGAGATGAAGTAGCATTCTCGCTCTGCTCAAGTCATCCAAATGAGAAAGAAAGCCAGGAGGTGGACCACACCAATAACCCCAGCACTCAGAGGCTGGAGTGGGAGGATTGTGAGTTTGAGGCTGCTGATCTAGGCTAGAGTAGAAAGTGGGTACATGGCAGGGCATGAGTAATAATAAAAAAGAGATTGAGGGCACATGGTAAGAGAGACAGGAAAATATTGGAGAATGGGATTCAAACCTGTATTTTCTTTTTTATTAGAGAATGCTAATAGGAATAGAGAGTACAAGACACTGGAAGCTATCACTCACCATATCAGGCAGAAAGAGATGGTGGGTTAGCTACATCTTCTTGCTTTCATCTTTCATAAGAGGTTTTGTTTCCTGCCTCTCCTTGGGAAGCTCAGGTGAAACAGTAGAAACCCACAGGTGTTGTTCTTCTCCTCTCATGGGCCTCTCTCTTGAAAGACTTGTTTTCTCTCTCTCTTTAGGTGCACCTATCTCCCTGCCCATTTCATTCGAATTTTCCTTTCAAGTGCTTTCATGTCTTTATAGAAATTCCAGGCTTATTGCCTGTTAGAAAGGAAAGAATGCTAATCCTACAGGGATGTTTTTCTCCAGGCAGTCCAGGATACAATTATTAAATTTGTAAGCACTGAAGTCTGATCATTGGAGTTTGAATTTAAGCTGAATGGGGTGCTAGAGAGGTCCAGCCTCAGTGCTTATTTGTAAAATGGGGATAATAATGCCCACAACATAGTTTGTTGCTATGATGAATGAGGTAATGTATTGAACCTATTGTTAACTGCGTGGTTATTAATCAACGATAACTGACATAGTCAAGCACTCCATAAACATTACTATATAACAACAGTATTTCTAAATGATGAATTTTGGGTGTCTTTTTTTTTCCTCCAGTCTTCCCTTTGGGTATCTTAGCAGCAGAGATTTTCTTCTCAATCACACCAACCACGGTCAAGCATTTCAAGACACAAATTTTAACCCATATCATAGTTATCAGTCTTTGCATTCTAAGAGGCAATAAGCCTGGAATCTCTATAAAGGCAGAGAGAGAAGTGCTTGAAAAGGAACTTAGCAAGAATATAATGGGCAGACATGTGCGCCTGAAGTGAGAGAGCAAACAGGTCTTTCAAGAAGAGGGCCCATGACAAGAGTCAAAACAGAACACCCGTGCCTTTCCTGAACTTCACCTCTGCACTCCAGAGGCAAGAAATAGCCATACTTCCTTGTCTCTGCTTCTTTCCCTTGGGGCTTGAATGAAGTAGAAGAAGCAGAACCTTTCTCCAGTGTGGCAGTAGCAAACCCATAGTCTTGACTGGGACCATTAGAGAACATAAGCCACATTTGTACCTGGGCTCCATGCACTCCCACCAAAAGAAAAGAAGGCCTAAAGGAAATAAGGGAGCTAAAAGGAGAAGAAGAGAGAGAAATAGAGGAAAAAATGAAAGGATAAAAATTAAATTTGACATTTTAACATATGATTGCTTTAATGGATGCTAAAAAATGAATCAACTCTGTCACGAAATTAAAATTAAGTCTGTGTGTTAAACTTACGCTATCTTTCACTTTGGATGAACAATATTCCAGAGGTTCAATAGCCACATGTGTCCAGTGGCTATTCATCGGTTATGATTCTTCCAAAGCACCTAGTAATGTTGATACATAAACTCCATTTAGCAGATTTTTTTAAAAAGTACACAGAGAAATAACTTGGTCAAAGCTTGTGTAAAATCAGTGTCCCACTGTGATTCTGTGACCTCCACTGGAATTCTCCTTAGGAAACACAAAGACTAAAAGAATATCAGAAGGCCAATTAGAGCACAAGAAAATACAGAAACTAAAATTCTGCAAAAGTTTCTTTTTGACCTTTACCACCATAACCATTTTATCCCAAGATAATTTTTACCCTTTAAAAAGTGGCTTATTCAGGAACAGCTATGTGTGTAAAGCCTCTGATTTGTGAGCCTGAGGGTTTAGAGGGCAGATCATCAACACCTCCATAAAAAGCACATATGAAGCTATGCATTTGTAATCCAAAAACTAGAAGGTGGAGATGGGCATCTTGCTGGTCAGCCATACTACCTAACACAGTGCACTACCAATTAAGTAGGAGGCAATTTCTCAAATAATACTAATAATGCAGAGAAGTAATTGAGAAATACATTCCATCCCAATGTCGACCTCAGGCTCCTTACTCTTCCTCTTGTGGGCTAGCACACAGGCATATATCCCACATAGAAAATATAAACACATGCACAATTTGCTTATTCTGAGCATGGTGGTCTAGGCCTGTACCAAACATCTGGTAGACTGAAGAGGATTGTCACGAGTTCTAGCCCAGTCTGGACCACAAAGTGACACTCTATCTAAAAAAACAAACAAACAAAGGCAAAAGTAGCCTGTTAAACATCAATTCTAGTATATATGTTTATCTTGTGCTCAGGAAGGCAATCATAATCTTCATATGATTGCCATCAAAAATATACCAAATCACAGGTTAAAATCTTTACCAGGATAGGACCAGAGGGGGGCCCACTACCCTGCACGGAAACAAAATTTTATTAGCAGACACTCATTCAAGAGTGTACAATTTTCCACTCAGCTCTTAAATCACTGGGGATCGAGTAAAACCACTTATCACTTAGCTTTACACTACTTTAATGAAATATTTCAGATGATAAACTTACAAAGGGAAAGTAGCATACTTTATTTGTTTGGATTTTAGTATGAAAATTGAACCCTGGTCCTTGCACATGCTAAGTGTAAACTGCTACTGAGTGATAACCCCAGCTTCCCAAAATTCACGTTTCTATTCGTTAATAGAAGTCTTCAACCTTCTGGGTCTTAGATTAAATGAGCCTATTGCTCTCCTCCCCTGGAGGAGATAAATTTCAAATGTTAACCCCACAGTTGTGAGGAGGAAGATCACCAACCACAACTTATGTCCAAGTCAAAATAAGGTTAATTGTGCACAGAAAATTTGGCCTGGCATCTGACTCCTCCTAAAGACAGAGTTCCAGGGATCACCCCAGAGCCAACTTGCCTTACCTCTTCAATAGGGAAATACCTTAGGGCAGGGGATCTGCAAACAGGTGTTGCTGCACAGTGTGAATTCAGGCAGTTAGCATTTTACAAAGATGTTAAGAAAATCTTCCTGGAATCCTGTGTTAACAGATGTTTTATGGATACAGAGTAGGGCACAAACCAGTTTTGAGAAAGTTAATTTGTAAACTAGAGAGAAACTTAACTACAGACTCAAAATGGATCCCAGGAACAAAGTGGAGTCAGGCTGGTTCCTCACAATGACAAGTGAGACATGTCTTTGTCAGAATTTCTATTGCAATGATAAACCACCACAACAAAAAGCAACTTGGGAGGAAAGGGTTTATTTCATCTCTCATATCCCAACCACAGTCCATCATGAAGGGAAGCTGGGGCAGGAACTTAAGGCAGTACCTGAAGCAGAACTCATTGAGGGATAGTTTGCTGCCTTGCTCCTTGCTGTAGATAAATCACAGAGAGACCCATGGCTCCAGGTGCATATGCAACAGAGCATAGCATTCTCTGGCATCAATGAGAGGAGAAGCCTTTGGTCCAGTGAAGGCTTGTTTTCCCAGTGTAGGGGAATGCCACGTGGCTGAGGTGGGCTAGGGTGGTTGGGAGAGGGAGCACCTTTATGGAGGCAATGGGAGGGGGAGGAGGGAATGAGATTGGCTAAAAATGGATAACACCTGAAATATAAATACAGAGAAAATCCAACAAAAAAGAGAGAAAAAATCAGAATAATTAAATTCATTTGTCTTGATAAATTCTTTAAATAGTTCACGCTGTAGACTTTTACTGGTCCCATATGTCTAGGAATGATATTAATAAGTCTTGGTATCAGCAAAATAGAAAGTCTATTCCAAATACTTAAATAGTTTATCCTAATTATTCCATTTCTCTAGAACTTCTGGTACCACAACTTGTATTATTCTAGATTGTCATCAGAGTTATCTACAGGAGCAAAGCTGATGAAATGAGTGTGTGTGTGTTTGTGTGTGTGTGTTTGTGTTTGTGTGTGTGTGTGTGTGTGTGTGTGGTGATTTATTAGAGTGGCCTTGTTAGTCCAACAATACAGTGGCTGTTAACTAATGGAATGACAAAAGTCTGGTAGTTTATCAATCTAAGAGTCTAGATGCCACAGCTATGCACTACCTTGCAGTTTAAAAAGAACAAACAAAAAACCAAAAACCCAAACAAAGAAAAAATAGGTTTTGGTACCAGGGAATGCCATCGGCAGTAGATAGATACTTGCCAGTCATGGTAAGAGCAAACAGGCAAAAACCAAAGTTTCTCTTTCCATATATTTTATTCATCAGGAGGCATGTCACAGATTAAAACAGGTCTTCTGATCTGAAATTATCCAAGTGTAGGGTGAGTCTTCCTGCCTTAAATGACCCAGACTTGGGCTGTCTTCAAGTGAACCAACCAAGAAAATGCCACATGTCAATGTTGTGTTTCTTGGGTTTTAGTTTATTCCATATATAATAAAGTTAACAAATAAGATTAGCTGTACAAACACCACAAATTTAATGCAGCAAATTTTCTATTTTATGATCAACATGGCAAGAGAGGAGGCAGAAGATCCTGGGGTTCCTTAATTTCTTTTGAGGGCACATGTTCAATAACAAAATGACCTATGCCATACCCCCCAAAGCTTCCACCACCTGCCAATGTTTTCTTCAAACAGATTAACTTTATAGTTTATGAAGCTTTGGGAAACATTTATCTGAACCATAGGAAGATGAAAATAATACAGTATAGGTGACATATTTCTGTCACCCATGCTCAGCAAAACCGGTGTTCCTTTGCTTCCTGTTCTGCACTGAGATAACTGATAAAAATCTCAAATTTTCACTAGTGCTTACTGGCAGAAACATGATATGGTTGCTTCCTTAGAGGATTTGCCAGAGACATACAGATAGAGAGGAGGATGCTTGCAACTAACCATCAGACTGAACATGAGGACCCCAATAAAGGAGGTAGAGAGAGGATTGAAGGAGCTAAAAGGGTCTGCAACCCCATGGGACAAACAAAATTATCAACTAACCAAACCCTCCACAGCTCCCAACTAAATGGACTAAACCACCAACAAATGAGTACACATGGAGAGACCCACGGCTCCAGGTGCATATGCAGCAGAGGATAGCATTCACTGGCATCAGTGGGAGGAAAGGTCTTTTGTCCAGCAAAGGCTTGTTTTCCCAATGTAGGGGAACACCAAGGCCCCGAGGTGGGAGGGGGTGGTTGGGAGAGGGAGCACCTTCATGGGGGCAATGGGAAGGAAAGGGGGATGGGATTGGAGGAAGGGGATAACATCGGAAATGTAAATACAGAGAATGCCCAATTAAAAAAAAATAACTTAAAAAAAAGAAACTCAAAATTTTAGATTTAAAACTTTACTCAGTTTAAGTCAAAGAATTATGTAATGCAAACTCAAGAAATTCAAATGGAAAGAATAAATATCTCATTCCACTGTTGATAAAGCTTCAGTTTAGTGAGAATTGAATAATACCTCAAGATCACATAACTAGTAAATAAAAGGGGAACATTAGAAAATTTCCATTTCCAAAAGAAAACTGTCAATCTGCAGAAAGGGACGGGCAATTAGAAGATATATTTACAACATGAGTCTTGTGCGGAGTGTGTAACAACTACTAGACTCTCTGAAAATATAAAGAGGACATGCTCAAAGACTATTCTGTGAGGGAGTATCTACAGATATATTAGGAAACACTGATGAGCTGTGTAAAACAAATCCATGCATAAGTTTTCATTGGAGCGTTCTTGGTAATTTCTAAAAACTGAAAACCCTGCAAATGCCCATCAGTGACAGAACAGATTACAAATAATTGTCATACCTTCACAGAGTGGAAATAAGATGCAATGAGAGTGAATGAAATGCTAGTATATGCAACAAACGAGTTTCATAAGCAAAGTAGTGCAAAAAAAGGCAGATGCAATAATGATTATATAATTCTATGTATATAAATTTTGAAAAGAAAAAAATGGTCTGTGGTATTTGTGGTCAGGACTCATTGGTGGGATGTGAACATAATAAATAGAAGGGGACCTGTAGGGTAGAGCCATGTAGATCCTGAAGAGGTACTGCTTCTTGGTCCCATACTGAATATGTGCTTCATTTCTGAAACTGTACAGGACTGTACATATATTCCAACCTCGTCTTTCTCAGGGTCTGTTATACTCCTGTGAAGTAGAATACAGGAAGACAAGAATATCAAGATTTCTTCATGAACTAGATATTTTCCTTGACAACTGGTAGTCAGACACATTGAGGCCTCCTCTACATAGTAAACTTCACCTCTAGAGCATTTCTTACCCTTCTTGTTGATGATTCCAGGCAATCTAACACTTGATATAACAGTCATTTTGGAAAGTATCTTTTGGTTATGAGAAGTTTCATTTAATAAAACAGCTCCTTGGACATTTTAGGGCAGCAATTAACCTGAGATGGGTCAATTCCAAACTCTTGAAAAAATTTGTGGTAGTGTGGTACAATTTAGAAAACTTAGAATAGTTTTTCTTCCTTTCTTATAACCCACAGCTCTCTATAAGAATTCATAGGAATGATACTAACACATTATAAGATGCTCTGCCAACAGATATTCTTGAAAAAAAGAAAAAGCCCTACTTGACTTTTTAATCATAAGGATGTGCCTCCAAGGCCATCAAGATGAGCAATTGAAACACCTGCAAGAGTTGTTTCCTAAGAAGATTTAAGAATGAGAGCAGTTACTCAGTCCTCTCTGAACCAATCCATTTATGATAGTTAGCATGATGCTAGATAAGTAGTTGCATCCACCAATAGAGAAAACCTCTAGAAACATAGTATGGGATGATTGTTTCCTCTGGGGCAGCCATCCTCAGTTATGTATGTAACCATAAACAAGAGATCACCAGCTTGATTTCACCACTTACCACAAACAGTGGTGCTGAGACAGAATGATCTCCAGTCAGAAAGTGCCTGGGCTCAAAGCTGGCCTAGAATCTGGAAAGGTGTTAAAAAGTATTGAATAGATTATTGACACACATATAACCATTAAACTGTCCAAGATGCTATCTTAATCCAGAGGGATGATCTCCAGAATAGGGGGGCTACTTGTACTGGTGTGTTGGTTATCAAGAGATCTCTTATCGCTGAGATTTAATACCTGAACAGCAAATGAAAACCACAACACTCTTGGTATTTTCTTCTAACTCTATATGTGATCTTAATTAAAAAATTAAATTTATACTATAGACTCCATTAAAATTTGACTAGAGTTAAAGATGTAGAAGTCAAGGGCCGTGGCTTCAACAGATTCAGTTAGTTCTTATAATAACATATCTGTTCTGGAAGCCTATTTTTAAGATATTCCATTTTAACAGGTTTACTGAATTTTAATTAACATGTGCATACTGAATATATCTAAATATATAGTTTGGAATGTTTTTGCATATAAGTACAAATGTGAAACTACCATACTTTACTCCAAAAGTCTTTTTCATGACCTTTGGCAAACAATTCTTTTTGCCTCATATATGGGCTGATCTGATTTCTGTTCTGAGAATTTGTTATGTCTTGAAATTTATGTATCAATAAATGCATAAATACAGTGCATGATCTGAGATTTATCTATACTTGTTTCATTGAACAAAGTTTATTCCACTCATTGTTCACCATTATTACATTGACAGATATCACATGAGCAAGAAAGAGTATCTTAGAGAGAAAAGAGTCAAAGAATTACGAGAGTCAGTCCTGATAGAACATACCTCCAGCTCACCGCTTGACATAGGAGAAGGCATAAAGAAAGAGACAACATTTACTTCTTTTCCTCGGAGCATTGACAGCCATGAAACCCTACAAAATTAGACTGTCAGCTGTTTTCTTCCCAGGGAAACTTAGGATGGGTTAGGACAGATAAGATAGGCTTTATAGATGTTGGGAATCCATAAAACCAGGGACAAATGGTTAAATCCAGAAACAAATAATCTATGTCTGTGACATAGTGCAACAAAGACAATCTGGTGCTCACATGTTAATCCCAGAACTGACATAAAGGGAGGGGCTATGAAATAGTCACAGAGAAATAAAGCAGAAATTCTTCAACTGAATTTCAAAAAATTCCAAGTACCTGAGAAAGGATGCCATGATTAAATGTATGCCAAAATAAGTAAGACTAAGGGCATTCTAACTAGAACTACTTATAAATTTAGACAAAAGTGTAAGTTGTATCTTGTATACCTGAGCAGTAATCCTAAGGCACACCTATTACATCAGCATATATATGTTACATCAGTATATCAGAGTAGTTGTAATCTTCATATTAATATCTTTTAATGAAGTTTATAAGAGCCTGTGAGATAAAATTGTCTAGAGTGAATATTTTAAGGCTGGTATTTGCCAGTCCAGTGTGTATATCATGTCTGCTTTGACATATTCTCTTCTCTAACCTAGTTGTCCTGTCTCTACACAATAACCAGGAAGACCATGTTGAACTCTTGCATATTATAACTATTATGTTCATATTTCTCAAGTAAAAGCCAGTGTCTGTTGGTGTGCTAGCATGTAGGTGACTATCATAACACTGTGGGAACATCCCTTGAGTTATCAGGGGTGCCTTGCTGGGGTTGGGGTTGGGGTTGGGATCTAGGACAAAGCAACATGTTGGGGTAAGAAGGTTAGAAGGGCAAGAACTGTGGGATGCATAGGAGTGGGGAGAGCTGGCAAGGCCACCATAGATGATCTGCTACAGAGTGCAGATGACACTTGAGGATTACTCCTCAGGGGACATAGAGAGAAAAGAGAATGTCTATGAGCAGCCTACCTAGTTTTCCTGCAAGTGTGGCCTGTGATTTAGGAGGGGTGCCTGGAAAAAAAGGCAACAAATGTGAATGAGTTTGGAGAGGATGGTCTGTGGGATCCAAAGGCTGTACTGGGGACAAAAATGAGGGGATGAGGCTGGGGCAACAGAGGAAGAGGAGAGAAGGTCTGCCCTGAGACATTTCAAAGCAAATCATTCTTATGTATTGTTGGCACACATAGTAAATATTTCATAAAACTCACTTTTTAAGTTGTAGTTATCCAGACATAAATATATGGTCTTAAATTTTACCTGTAGTCAAAGTATAATTGGTACATATGTATGTGGTTTGGTATTGTAATTTGATGAATGTATTAATTTGATAATCAAATCAGGATGATTAGATTCCCTGTATTTTCACATAGAAATATATTTTATTTCTGTCACTATATCCTTTCTCTCTATACTTCTTCACTCTTAATGACCTCTAAAAGTAAATATTCTATTTAATTCTAAGTTTTTCCATACACCCACATTTTCTCCTATAATCTAATATACTTTGCTCTTGTTATCTTGATATTGATTTATAGTCATCTAAGAGTAATAGCATCAGAAGTTTCCTTGTTTTTCTTCATTAACAATTCACTTAAAATATTTTAAAGTACACCTGGTTTGCCCTATGCCAGACTTGGTGCCCACTCAGGAAAGAATGGAGAGTAATCCTGGTACCTCATAGCACCATGGAGATTAAATTTTAGCAGCAATAAAGAAAATGTGTCTTTTCTTTGACAAGGGCCCCAAAGAACAAACATAATAGTGAAGGGTAAGATTTGCAGAGGAGTTGGGAAATTAATATTTGGAGTGCTGTTGGCAGGTTAAAGATTCTGGCCTTGTTCAATGAGCAATATAAACATGATGGCAAGTTCCCAACATCTGAGCAATGTGATAAGATTTGTGTTTTATATAACAAAATTAAACAAATCTCTGGAGCAGCAAGTGGATTCAAAAAGAACAATCTAGACCAATCACATGCTGTTTTCCAATATTCATAGGATTAAAACATAATAAAACACAATCAACATCAATACTCAACTGGAAATGAAGTAAGCCTTGGTAAGTCAGAGATGATGAATGGGGTAGAGTTCCTGTCCATAGAGAACTGTAGAGAGCCAATTCCCTGAGCCTACCAAGGAAGCTTAGCATGGAATCCACCCAGCATACAGCACTCTGAGATTTCCCTTTCTAACCAAAAGATCACCCGAATAGGAGTAGGGATTCCATTTTACCTTTTCTTTATCACTCTTAGGGACATGCCTAATTTCTGACCTGAGAAACAAGACTCCCAAGTCCTCTCCTCCCTTCACCTTCTGCCTCCTCCCAGGACAGTGATGTCTGCTTTTCACATGTTCCAAAACATTTTCATAGTCCAGACTGAGGTCGGTATTAGCAGACTCTCACCATGTTTTTCTAAAATAGTTATGATTAATTTTTTAAATACATAAATATATGGGGCAGGTCTGTGCAGAAATAATAAGGCTGAGGTCAGAGGTACCACATTCACCTGGAGCTGGAGTTACAGGTACTTGCAGGCCTCCTAGTGTGGATGCTGGGCACTGAAACCAGGTTCTTTGCAAGAGCCCTAAGAATTCTTGACCCCTGAGGCCTCTCTTTAGGTATGCTCCTTGTGTGTTTTGGGGTTTGTCAGTCTTAACTATAACAATTTCCAGGTTGAATATAGAGCGGGTTTTTAGAATGTTTGCCCACCATCCAGGAACCACTGGGCTTGATTCTCAATACCTCATAAACCTTGCTGTTTTACTCCTATAATCCCAACACCAAAAAGCTAGAGGCAGAAAGATCAAACCTGAAGGTAATCATCCACCACCACTAAAGGAGCTGTATCAAAATCCAAACAAAATTAAAACATTAACTTCTTTATTACAGTTCAGAAACTCGACCACTTGCAGTATTCCCCCCTTTTCTATTCTGATGAGAAACTTCAGGAGACACAGAATGTGGGATAGCAAAATTTACACATCAGGCTTCTGATAAGAGAGTGTTAACCTGGAAAGAAAAAATGGCATTCTTAAGGATCTAGCATATAAAACATTAGGCTTATCTCAAAATAAACATTATACTTAAATTAGAGTCAGTTTTGGCTCTTATGGGGAATAAGTTCTGTTCATTTATCTAAACACAAATATTCAACTTGAATAAGAATGTCTACCAAGAGCTTCAGTCTCATTAAATCAGCTACAACTTAAACACAAGAGGGGGAAAATGAATGTGTTCATTTTGTGGGTATTCCCATTTTCAAGTTGATATACAAAGTTGGGAAGTGGGGAAAAAAAAGAAGTATAAACATAGTGAATAACCACTGAGGACACACTAATCTCCACTGTATTGATTCTTTAAATGTACATTTCAGGCTTATTCTTGCATTGTCTTGGTGGACTGCACAGTATTATAGCCACAGTGGTACCAGGAGGTAGTTGTCCTGGAAACAGGTAATCAATAGGTATCCAAGATCATAGTCAGGATAAAAAAAAGTAAGGGTTAATGAGACAAAGTTGATGTCATATTCTAAGCCCTTGTGATTAAGACCAAAATGTTTTGATTCCTGGCCAAAATCACTAAGAGGAAAACAGTAGGACTCAAGTCAAGCATGAGATTCTAAATATAGAATTTTATGGAACAATCTAGCTGTGCTTGGAAGTCCAGGTCAAAGCAAGAAGCAGTATGGTCTTGGTGGGCTTTCCATATGCCTATAGGAGGTGGCTGACACTTATCCAGTGGAAGATAATGTTTACATTTGGCTATGTTAAACAGTCTGGTCAACCACAAAGTCTATAATTAGTTTTCTTTGTACGTCTCTGTATGAACAGGAAAGGCAAGGAGTGGGAATATATTTAAATTTAAGCATGCTTATTTTGGGGAGGCTTTTTTTTAATAAAAATCAGAGAAAATCTGCCAAATAGCTAACACAAATCCATCTGGGGTGAGGGGGTGGGAAGGGATTGTAAACTGTAGATTTTCTATTGAAATGCTAGAACCAGTTGGTTGCCATGGAGAAATTATAAAGAGAGATTTTCTTCAGCATTGTCATCTGATTTGGAAAAGCAAAACTGAGACTGAACCCAAATCTGGATTTCAAGAGAAGTAGCTGAGCTGAAACAGCATGGGTAATGCCACGTAATATACGGAAGGCTGTATGAGAATAATGAGATGCTGGGACTGAGAGAGGGGAAGGGGAAGACTGAAAGGCTCTAAGCAGCTTTCAAATGAGATTGTATTCTAGTCCTTGTTTATGGAACCTGGGACCTGTGCCCAGACTTGTGACAGTCACCTTCTAGATACACAATTATTTAATATGCGCATATTTACAAATAATTAATATAACAGAAATGATTACTTTCATTTTGTACAGAAAGAAACTGAGATTGGACAGGTCACATAATTGCTATGAGACACCAGACTCCAGCCACCATCTTAACCAGATATGGCCTCCTAAAAACTGAGCAGTTGAAACAGGAAATGTATTGTGAACACTGTGGAATTTGAACCAATAAGTAAAACAATGCAATAAACAAAGAACAGATCCAAACTCTAATTATGGATAATGGTAGGACATTATCTCTTAAGGCTTAAATATTTTTATATTGGTGTTTATGTTTTCTTTTATCTATTAAAATGAATTTCATCGGGTCTTTACTAAATGTTTATATGTCATTTTTTTAATCAGGAAAGAAACTATCTATCTTTTTATATGAAAATGTTTACTACTTCTTTGGGCGATTTGTACAATACATTTTGACTATATGTAGTTCCTCCTATTCAGATAAATCTCCACCTCGATGCCAATCAATGCTGAAAATTTCTCGTTTTTAACCATCAAGTTCAATTTGTACTCCCCACACGTTCTTGGATGTGTGACCTATACTCTAAAAGGAGACACGCCCTTCCTCTTGGAGCAGCTATCACTTATCAATGGCTTGTTGGCTGGGAGTAGAATTTTGTAGTCACCTTCATTTCCATTATTGGAATTGGCCTGGCATGAGCTCACGTGGGTCTTGTATATGAATCTATGGGTATAATACTAATTCATTATGAGCTGGATTCATACTGTGTCTATTTAGCAGAATAATAATTGAAGTTCTATCCTAGGGCTTATGATCTATCTGGCCACAGGTTCTCAGCTCAATGATGGTGAACCAGGAGATGAATCCAAGTATAAATTTGGAAGTTTGTCCCATGATATTCATTACACTCATGCGCATGTCTTGTCAGGTGAGTTATTGTTGTATCTTGCAACGCTGACATGTGGATAAGACTAATGATTCATTTCTCCTCTGCTAGCTGGTATAGCACTGTTTAGCACTATGAAAGCTAGACAGTGGAGCTAAAGCTTTCATATCAGTACCAGCTTAATATCTCTAAGTTCTATGTCTCATGTGTGCTGTGTTTTCAGCACAAGGGTATTACAATCAAGTTCTGTAGTTAAAAAAAAAAAAAAAAAAAAAAAAAAAAGAACATTGCAAATAACCTGTAATGTTTGGAGGCCTACAGCAACTCATTCTCCAGTATGCAAAAAAAGAAATACATAAAAGCATTGGGATTATGAATTCATTAGCCTGTGAGCTTTTATAGGGGCATGTCATCCTTCTATAGGATAGTTCCATTATAAGTTGCAGGGTGCGTGTATACACATGCATTAGAGAACTTCTAAAGCAGTAGGTAATCATATAACATCTTCAAAAGATTTTAGTGTTCATCTGTCCCTCTTTCCTTTTGTCTGGCTTGCTTTCCAATTTAATCCTTCACATACTGTAATTTCCCTTAATTCTCTACCACTTCTTTCTATCTTTCTTCCCTTGAAAGCTCCTACATTATTTGGCTTTATGCTAGGTCCTAGATACTGATCTAAAGAAGAAAAACAAAGTGGAGTGATAAAATGACGCCTGATGGTATTCTGCTGTATACATAGGTCAGTGCCTTATCCAGTCATCATCAAAGAAGGTTCTGTGTTCAGTGTTTTTATGGAATTTCTCATTGTTCAAGAAGTGGGTTTCTGACTTGTATACTTTCTTGTACAATTTTTATCATCTGTTGGTCTTATCCAACATTGACATGATAGGATTTTGTTTTTAGTTTATTTCATCTTACATTTAATTTGTTATTTTTTAAATAATAAATGAGTCAATAGACAAATGAGTGAGTGAATGAATGAATGAATGAATGAATGAATGAACGAATGAAAAACTAGCCTCAGGATAAAGCTTAACAACTGAACTGTCACTTACATGAACTGATAAAGGAAAAATGAGTTTTCTCCAATGCAGTAACCTTGTTTATATAGAACTACTCCAGAACAGTCATTGTGTTCAGGCACATTTGACCAGAATATGCTGGACAACACAATTATTTGTTTGTGTTTTATTCAGTTACAGTTCTGTGACTTGATTGTTTGCTCTTTTTGAATGTTGTCTTACTTTGTTTTCTA
The DNA here is from genome assembly GCF_963924665.1 of Micromys minutus. NCBI lineage: Eukaryota > Metazoa > Chordata > Mammalia > Rodentia > Muridae > Micromys > Micromys minutus. The sequence goes on from NC_137952.1 coordinate 45,041,247, forward strand.
GGTTTATGGGTAGTTTATTGGTGTGTTGGGTTTTGTTTGCATTTCAAAAGAGAGCTTAGAGTTGAGTGGGTAGAGAGAGTGGAGTCTGGAAAGACTTGGAGAGAAGAAAATAGAATATGTTTTATATTTTAAAATGTTTTAAATATTAAAAGTAATATGGGAACAAAGGAGACTTCCCCTGCAATGACTCCTTATTAATCTCCTGAATTAGAGAGATTAGGAGAATAAATACACACACACACACACACACACACACACACACACACACACACCTACATACATATTCTATTATAAACATGTACATGATAAATCTACAAAATGCAGCTGTCCCTTCAACTCCACAGAAGTCTTATTATTCTAACAATAAAGCATATGTGTAAGTGGCTGTTTTTCAAAATGTTCAAGATGCTAGCATCATTTATTGTGATAAAGCCCTAAAATGCCAGAGGAAAATAATACCCCGTACTTGTTAGGTTAGCTGCTCCCAGAAACAGGGGCGAGAGCGTGGATATATGTGGTAGAAGGAAGGGGCACAGCCATCATAAAAATTATATGGAGGGTTCTCAAAGAGAATTCAGCAGATGGCCTAGCAATCTTGCTTCTGGTTACATTCAGTGGAAATAAAATCAGCATCTCAAATTTATATTTACCACCAATGCTTCTTATAGAATAATCACAAAAGTAAAAATATGGGAACAACCCAAGTGGTCATCAATGGCTGACTTGATATAGAGATGTAATATGACTCAGGCATAAGAAAGAAAAGCTACCAGTACTAATAGCTCCGTATCAAGTTAGTGTGTATACAGACTTAGTTCATCCCTCAGTATAGGAAAACAAAACAGAGACAGAAACATGCCATCATTTTAGGTGGACTAACTCAGAATGAGAGAAGAATATTACATATTCATATTACTCATTAGTCTAGGATATTTAAAAAATTCTCATATGAACACAAAACAGATGTAGGGGATCCATAATATGAAGGTTAGAGAAAATGGGAAAATGTTGATTGAGGAGCGCAAACATTCAGTTACATGATGTTCTGGGGATCTGGTGCACAACATGATAGCCACAGATCATCTTACTGTGTTATGTTCTCAGCGTTTGCTAAACACTGTCGGTACTAAGTGTTCTCACCTATAAAGACAGAGAGGTACACAGACATGCACACACCTAAGTATACACATATACACATCTTGACATACACACAGACACAGAGACAGATTGACACACACACATGCACACGTCTACATATACACATGATGATAACTTTGGCAGGAAATGAGTTTAACTTCACTGTAATATTTATTTTATAATGTATAGAGAATCACCTTTGATATAAACAATTGGCTTTACATATTATTTTTAATAAAACTAGAAAAGCCAAAACCCCTCTATCCTATGTTTGAATAGAATTTCCTCCAGTAAAAATTAATGTAAATATTTTCCCTTGTAGCTCTATGGAGAAGGTGAAAAGTATGTGGCTTTCCTTCACACAAAGTTTTAACCCAGCTGAGAATGATCTCTGAAGGGAGAAAAGACTGACTTATTAACCAAAAGGAAGATTTCCAAACATATATTTTTCTTCAAAGTGTATTGAGCCATGTAAACAAATAAAGCTAATATGGTTCACAGTTAAACCACATATTTAATTTCTTATGCCTTTTTACTAATTAGCTGGCAACAATTATACACAAGATGGCATTCCAATTTTCAATGCCAAATATATTTCTAGGACATTTCTAAAGGTAGGGGTTGTAGCAACACACCGGGTTTGACCCCAACTTTGCAGTTGAAGAAAATGTGGGCATATGCATTTATTTCAGGGTTTTAAAATTTTTGTTTCACTCTAATGAGTTTTTAATTAAGTAAGGTATCACAAAAATCAACACAGTAGTTAATTCCTAGGGGAATGGTTTTATGTTTCAGATTATCTTATGTGTATGACCTTGGTTGGTGAAGTTAGCATCTGTGTGCTTCAGTTGTTTGTGGGTAAGATAAGGTTTAAATCTGTTTACATGATACAGCAACTCTGGGCCAAGTACCAGGTGGACTGTTCTGTCAAAGTGAGTTCGGTAAATTTTCATGCATCTGCAGTGCACAATACCATGATCAGACTTACTGTACAGATAAGAAACCCGGGGAACGGAAATGCTAAATTATATGCCCCAAACCTGGCAGCACATAAGTAAAGGGTTTCAAGCCCAGGAAATTTGCTTCTGGCATCTGGACTTTAACCATTGCACACCTGGCCTCCTATTGCAAACTGAAATCTTAGATAGTGGAAATAGGACGCAGTGGAGATCTTCCACATGCTTATATTGCATAGGGAAGTGAACTTTCTCTCAAGTGGCAGCCCTGCACAATGTACCTGTGACCCTCAAAACCAATAAATGAGATAACTCATCATTTATTTAAGAGGCGATTAAATAAAAATCCAGGAGAGCAGAGTAGCATGAGAATGAGATGGGAAAGCAATGAAAATTGAATCAGGTTACATTAATGAAAAGTTATGCCTTTTAACCAAAGCTGGATCCCACTTCTGACCTTTGGAAAGTGAGTACAACCAGTTCCATTCAAGGGGCTGGGAATCTGGGATATTTCACACCAGTCTCTCTTCTTCATCCTTCGGACATGTTCCAAGATTGTCTTCAGGACATTAACTACATGGTACCTTCAGTGGTGACTATATACTACCCTCATACCTACTTTTAGAACAGCAGTTTTCATCCTTCCTAATGTCGTGACCTTAAATACAGTTCCTCGGGTTGTGGTGGGCCCCAGTCACCAAATTATTATTGTTGCTACTTTAAAAATGTAATTTTGCTACTATTATAAATTGTAATATAAATATCTGTGTTTTCCAATGGGCTTCGGTGAGCCCCCCCAAGAGGTCATGGCCCACAACTTGAGAATCACTGCTTTAAATTTTACAGAAGGAACCAAAAGAAACTAAGGCACAGGAAAAGATTTTTGACAGCATGTGTAAAAACGTGCACGTTGCAAGTACCAAATTATTCATACTCTGTCTTCTTAGGAATATTTATAAAGTGGCCCAAGTGCAGAAATGCTGGAGAATTTGCTGAGTTAAGGTATGGTTTCTTCCTGTACTTTTGATTTGGGACATTATTAAGTTACTAGTATCACTCACAACTATTTACATGAAAAGGAATGAAGAGGTTTAAGCATGCATTAATTCATTCAGCAAGCTTGTATGTAAATCTCTAACTAAGATATCAACTAAATACTGGGGATGCATGAGTAAGAAGTAAATTAAAATAAAAATTAGTCCCCTACATTCTGGTAGGAGACAACAAGAAAAGAGAACTATGTATAATTAGTGTGTGAATTATACTGCACATTAGAAAGTCAGTGCTGCATAAAACAAGAGCAGAAAAAAACAAAAACTATCATGAAATTGATTTCTTTTTAAATGTGACAGACTAGGAGGCTTTCATGGCAAGGTAACATTAAACAGAGATTTGAAGAGGTAAAAGAGTCAGCTGTGCAGTTATCTGGGGAGGAAGACCCTGAAAACAAGACCAGGAAGAAAATTGCAGCCAAGGATACAGGATATTGACCTGGAGCACAGGGACAGTGATAATGGAGATAATGGAGCTGCATGGAAATTACCATATACTAGAAGAAACCAAATGAGACCTGAGATACCTCTGGTCTATATACTCAGACTCGGCAAGATGTTACATGTGCAGAAAAATAGTAGAAGTTCACAATGATGATTTTAAGGCAATATTTCACTCACCTGTGTTGAGGTCAAACTGGGAGTACAGGGTGGAGTCGAAAAGAGTAGAAACACTAAATTCAGAGAATGCTAGCTTTATTACTTTAATTTTTTACAGTCCAGTCATTATCCCATTCATGGGCTGCCCTCTCATCCAATTCTTCCACCCCATTGTCTTTAAGAGGATCTCCCTACCTCACCGCCTGCAAGGCCTTCCCCAATCCCTGGGGCCTCAAGTCTCTTGAGGGTTAGGTACTACAGAGGCCAGATAAGGCAGTCCCCTTCTGTATATGTGTCCCTCAGACCAGCTAGAGTTTGCTGCCTGGTTGGTGGCTCAGTATCTGAGAGATCTCAGAGTCTAGATTATTTGAGACTGCTGGTCTTCTTATGGGTTAAGGCAAAGGACACTGTCAATAGGACAAAATGGCAACCAACAGATTCGGAAAAAATCTTTACCAATTCTACATCCAGTAGAGGGCTAATATCCAATATATACAAAGAACCCAAGAAGTTAGACTCCAGAGAACCAAATAACCCTATTAAAATTGGGGTACAGAGCTAAACAAAGAGTTCTCAACTAAGGAATACTGAATGGCCGAGAAAACACCTAAAGGAATGCTTAAAATCCTTAGTCATCAGGGAAATGCAAATCAAAACAACCCTGAGATTTTACCTCACACCAGTCAGAATGGCTTAGATCAGAAAACTCAGGTGACAGCAGATGCTGGTGAGGATGCGGAGAAAGGGGAACATGTAAAAACATAAATTATCCAAAAAAAATTGTGTTAAGTCTTGAAGCCTCTCCTCAAGATGAATTCATAGTTGGGCCAGTCACTGGACCTCCTTTCCCTCAGTCTCTACTTCATTTTTGTTCCTGCAGTTCTTTTAGACAGGAAAAATTATGGGTCAGAAGTCTTAGCTGTGGCATGGCCACCCCATCTCTGCACTTGATACCCTGTCTTTCTCCTGGAATTGGACTATACACAGAGAATGCCATTTTAACACCAATCAGTCATTAGGAAGATAGACAAGGAAGTAGCAGGAAGACAGTAAGTAGAACTTCCGTTTTCATTAGACAAAGAATTTCCAAAAGCTTAGATATTTAGAGTGTTTCAGAGCATAAGCCTCAGGAATGATGATACTCCAGTAGCAAACAAACGCTCACACCACCACCAGAGTACCAGAGCCCCTAATTTCAGAGTCAGAATAAATTGGCCAAGCACAAACCTTTAAGGTGGGAGTAGATGCCAAGATCTCTTGTCTCAGTAAACCCTAACACAAGTAATACAGAAGTGGAGGCCAGGACTTCCATGCAACTAGTCTCTGTGGGACTTTTTAAAGGTCTAACCAGGTGAAGACACAAAGACATAAAGAAAGCAAACATACAAGCCTCTGAAATCATTTCTGATGCAGTGACTTCTGTGGATAACAGTAACATTTTCCTTGAGAGCCCCACTGAGTCATACATACTCGCTGTGTTTGTATGGAAGCCACAAACAGTAGGTTTCTCCTTTAAATCACTGATAAATAGTAAACCTTCAGGAAAGTCTTCCCGGACAGGAATGGCACGTGCACTGGTCAGGACAACTCTGTCACAATGAGAAACATTCTTCTCACCCTTTTATCACTTTGACATTTCCCACAAATGTTCTTTCCAGTGCCCTAATAATTCCTATAGAACAATTTGACTGCCAGCAGCAAATCCCCCTTGGGTAATCTCAAAACTCTAAAGGAAAAATGCCTTTCTTCTTCAGGAAATATTGTCTTTTCACAATCTATTAATCCTAGCCTATACACTTTGCCAACAATGTCTCTATTTGTGTATTATAAAAGGGAGTCCTTAGCAAATGTTGAAAGACTGATAAGGTGATTTTCTTCTTATCTGGGGAAAAATTAAAGGCCTTGTGTCTGGAATAAAGCCAAAATAATTTTGAGAAAAGTCCATTTTTCTCTCCCTTCCCGGCATACCTAGGGTTCCTTCTCCCTTCTTATATATTTATTTGACAGAGAGACAGCAAATCAAGTCTAACATATTTCTATCCAAGATGCAATGCATATAGTGGTACTAGAAAACATTTGAATTACTGGTCAAATTTTTCTTAATTTAGATGCAATGCATATAGTGGTACTAGAAAACATTTGAATTACTGGTCAAATTTTTCTTAATTTAGCTAAATCTGTGTTAATTCCCTGACCACCCACCTATCAGCCAACAAGAGAATCCTCCAGAAGCCTGCTGAGACACAGAAACAAGTCTGACTTGACACAACACTATCTTTGTTCCTGACACATGGCTGGTTATTCAACTTCCATAGTGACTTAAAAATAGGACCCCACTATTCCAAGTATTGTAAATGCCACTTTTGATTCTAAAAACTATGTTCAAGCCATTGTTCCTTCTCAATACTAATAAAACATAATCCAGCAGAGATCTAGCAATTTTCTAGAAATGTGTTTATTTTATTGAATTAGTTATTCTTTCAAGTTGTTGGAATTAGCTCTGCTCACTTTGTCCTCCTGAATGTATCCTGGGGCTATAAAGAAATTAAAAGAAATAAAGTAGCAATTGCCTTTTAAAATAGAAATAACAAACTTCCTTCTTCATCTTCAAGACTGGAGAGTAGTGTTTCTCAACCTTTTTAATACTGTGACCCCTTATCCCTCATCTTATGGTGATTCCCATCCATGAAATTATTTTGTTGCTAATTCATCACTATAACTTTGCTACTGTTGGGAATTGTAATGTAAATAATGGATGTGCAGGATATCTGCTAAGCTACCCCTGTGTAGTGGTCATTTGACCCCTGTGGCTTCACAACACACAGGTTGAAATCCTCTGGTATAGAGACAGTTTGGATATAGGATTCTTCACATTTAATATTGCTGAGGAAAAATACTACTGAGAGCAAGTAAGGCCACTCTGTTTGACGAATTCTTGATGAAGACAAAGAAAGCTAGATTCAAAGACAATGTACTAGTACATTTGAGACATACATATTTTCTATATGAAAAGCGATTTTGACAAGAAGAGTTCATGAATACATTAGGACAAGATCTGGATTTGAAAGTGATTCGCTTACAGAGGGATGAGATGCCCGTGCCCACTTCAATACTTCCATGTGGTTATTAATAATCCCCGAACACAGCATGCATGGGACGTACTTTCCTCTCACAGAGTAACCAGCGCACTGAGTCATCAGGCAGAGGAACAGGCAGAGCTCATCCGGAACCACACAGTGCAGTCTGCACACAGCCAGCTTTGGATACAGCAAAGTAATGACATTGCTTCTGTTCCTGGCACTAGCTACCAGAAACCTGGAACTGAGGAAAGAAAATAAATTAGATCACAGCCCAGGTGGGATAGTCATTCTGCTGGACAGCAGGGTGGGCCCTGAAGGAAGCGTGGGCAGTAATTCTCCCAGGCCCCAAGCAGAGACAGGCTATGTTGCACTAAATGCTTCCAAATAAGACACATTTCCGCTTCAAGAGTTGGAGGAAGAAAGGATGAACCTTCTGGAGCCTAAGATTCCTCCTGAGTTATTTCACTGGCTGTCAATCTGGCCTTTACATACTGCTCACGTGCCCTTTCTTTGTGACCCTTTTGAGAAGAATCCACTTAAAAGGACAGAAGTTGAGGATGGGGAGATAGCTCAGTGAATGAACACTTGCAGTATACGTATGAGGAATTTGAAAACATATCCCCAGCAACCGCATGAACATCTATGTGCAGCAGAAACCCCAGCACTGTTAAATGGAGAGGGGCTACCTCCATGTTCAGGGAGAGACCGTGTCTCAGGAGAAGAGAGTATCAGAATGAGATGCCCAATAGCATGCTCTGGCTTCCATGTGTGCAAACAGGTGCATGTAAACATACAGCACAAATGCACAAAGATGTTGCCTACAAAACGAGTGCCATCTTTAATGCCTACCACTTTAAACAAGCAGTAAATGCTAAAGGTAATTTTTATTATGCAAAAGGGTGTAGGCATTTAGGATGCTCCTTGATAGGGAAGGACCCTGATACATCAAATGACATCATCCCTGAGCTTTATCCCATGCTCTGATGACAAATCAGAATCCACCCTAAATGTCCTGAATCAAAATCAACTTTGCAGCAATCCCTGGGAAATTTATAGGGATATTAAAGTTGATGTGAAAAATAAAATGTCTCAAGGAAAAAGAAAAGCACATCGGGCGACATGCTGAAAGGTCCATAGGTTTCTCACTCAAATGTACCATTTGGAATCTGACTCTCCCTTTTCTATTGGTCCTTTCTTCTATATGAGCATCAAACTCCCTCAGTAAGTACCCGTGAGTGTGTACATCAACATGGCCAGACTTGTGACCTGGTTGTTCAGCTCACTGTAGGAAAAGAGCAAACTTATTTCGATTCCCTGGGTCTGATTACATGATGTTTGAATTACAAAAATTTGACCACCCCTCCAAAAGCAAAACGAAACAACAAAACCAACCAGATGTTCTTAGTTAAAGGAGAAGTGCAACTGCAGGAGAGGACCAGCACTTTGCTGTTTCCAGCACCAGCTCTGGAGATCTGACTTCAGGGCAGTGCTAGAAACTAGGCATTATCCCATGATGGGAGGCACTGCTTCTTGCTATGAGTGTTAAAACAGACCACAGGCAAGTCATATAGTATAGATTCCATAGTAAGGTGCCATGGCTACCTTAAACATCTGAATTTGCTCCAAGCATCAAGAATATCTAGACTTCCAATGTAGGGACCCCAAACGAAGTCAGAGCTATGATTTGAATATGTCACCCATTTCAGTGTGTGGAAAGTGAAATACTGGAGAATTAAAACCACTAATTTCAAACGGTATCTGTGATTGTAAACTTCTGTGAGGTTTTGGGGTTTTTTGTTTGTTTGTTTGTTTGTTCTTTTCTGTTTATTGCTTGGTTGTTTTTATTAGATATTTTCTTTACTACATCGCAAATACTATCCTTACCCAGTTTCCCTTCTGGAATCCTTCTATCCTAAACCCCTTCCCCTGCCTCTATGAGAGTGTTTCCCCAATCCATCAATGTAATTCACCATATAAATAAACTCAAAGAACAAAATCACATGGTCATATAACTAGATGCTGAGAAAGCATTTGACAAAATTCAACACCCCTTCATGTTAAAAGGCTTGGAAAGAACAGGAATCCAAGGTCCATACTTAAAAATAATAAAAGCAATATACAGCAAACCAACAGCCAACATCAAACTTAATGGTGGAAAACTTGAAGCAATCCCACTAAAATCAGGGACTTGACAAGGCTGCCCACTCTCCCCCTACCTATTCAACATAGTGCTGGAAGTACTGGCTGGAACAATTAGACAGCAAAAGGAGATCAAAGGGATACAAATCAGAAAAGAAGAGATAAAAACATCACTCTTTGCAGTGACATGATAGTGTACTTAAGCGACCCAAAAAATTCCACCAGAGAACTCCTAAAGCTGACGAACAAGTTCAGCAAAGTGGCTGGACATAAAATTAACTCAAACAAATAAGTAGCCTTCCTATATTCAAAGGACAAACATGTGGAGAAAGAAATTAGGGAAAAGATACCCTTCATAATAGTCACAAAAACTATGAAATACCTTGGTGTGACTCTAACTAAGCAAGTGAAGGACCTGTATGACAAGAATTTCAAACCTCTAAAGAAGGAAATTGAGGTCGATCTCAGAAAATGGAAAGATCTACCATGCTCATGGATTGGAAAAATCAACATCTTAAAAATGACCATCCTACCAAAAGCAATCTACAGATTCAATGCAATCCCCATCAAAATTCCAACACAGTTCTTCATTGAGTTGGAAAGATCAAGTGCAATTTCATCTGGAATAACAAAAGACCTAGAATAACGAAATCCATCCTCAACAACAAGAAAACATCTGTGGGAATCACTATCCCTGACCTCAAGCTATATTATAAGGCAATTGTGCTGAAAACTCCATGGCACTGGTACAGAAATAGGCACATGGATCAATGGAATAGAATAGAAGACCCAGAAATGAGCCCTCACATATATGGTCACCTGATTTTTGTCAAAGGAGCTGTAAACATTCAATGGAAAAAGGACAGCCTATTCAACAAATGGTGCTGGTCCAACTGGCACTCAGCATACAAAAGAATGAAAATATACCCTTTCTTATCTCCTTGTACAAAGCTCAAGTGTAAGTGGATCAAAGATCTCCACATTAAACCAGATACACTGAAACTATTAAAAGAGAAAGTAGGGAAAACCTTAGAACACATAGGCACAGGAGAAAATTTTCTGAACAAAACGCCAATGGCTCAAGCTCTAAGGTCAAAGATTAACAAATGGGACTTAATGAGATTGCAAAGTTTCTGTAAGGCTAAGGATATTGACAAGAAAACAAAACTGCAGCCAACAGAATGGGAAAAGATCTTTACCAACTCCACATCAGATAGAGGCCCAATATCCAAAGTATATAAAGAACTCAGAAAACTAGACACCAGAGAATCAAACAACCCTATTAAAAATGGGGTACAGAGCTAAACAAAACGTTCTCTATTGAGGAATATGGAATGACTGTGAAACATCTAAAGAAGTGCTCGACATCCTTAGCCATCAGGGAAATATAAATCAAAACAACCCTGAGATTCCACCTCACACCAGTCAGATTGGCCAAGATCCAAAACTCAGATTACAGCAGATGCTGGCAAGGTTGTGGAGAAAGAGCAACACTTCTCCACTGTTGGTGGGGTTGTAAACTGATACAAACACTCTGGAAATCAATCTGGCGATTTCTCAGAAAATTGGACATAGTACTACCTGAAGACCCAGCTATTCCACTCTGGGCATTTACCCCAGAGACACTTTAATATACAACAAAGGTACGTGCACCACAATGTTCATAGCAGCTCTATTTATAATAGCCAGAATCTGGAAAGAACCCAGATGTCCTTCAGTAGGTGAATGGATACAAAAATTGTGATACATTTACACAATGGAGTACTACTCAGCTATCAGAAACAATGACTTGACCAAATTCTTAAGAAAATGGTTGCATCTAGAGAATATCATCCTGAGTGAGATAACCCAGTCACAAAGGAACAAACATATTATGCAGTCTCTGATAGTGGGATGCTAACCCCAGAGGCTTGGAATGCCCCAGAAACAATTCACAAACTGTGTGAAGTTCAAAAAAAAAAAAAATTAGGCTCAATCCTTACACACTAAGAAAATGTTGACTAATTCCAGATTACATCCTGTTTTACATGTACTTTTTGCTCATTGTAACTAGTAAGATCTTAATGCAGAGTATCAAACCTTTAAAAAATGCTTAAAATTTGTACATTTATCTTTGATTTTTTAAATAAAGTTCTTCAATTAAAAAAGAGAGAGAGTGTGTGTTTCCCCACATATCCACTTCTTTCTATCTGCCCCCCCCCCCTGGCATTCCCCTACGTGGGGTATTCAGACTTCACAGGACCAAGGACCTCTCCTCTCTTTGATGCCTGATGAGAACATCCTCTACTACACATGCTGCTAAAGCAATGCATTTCTCAAGGTAAACTCTTTGGTTGATATTTTAGTCTCTGGGAGCTCTGGAGATGGGGGTGTCACTTGGTTGGTTGATATCGTTGTTCTTCCTGTGGGGTTGAAAATCCCTTCAGCTCCTTCGGTTCTTTTTTAACTCCTTCATTGGGGACCCCATTCTTAGTTCAAAGGTTGGTTGAGAGCATCTGCCTCTGTCTTTGTAAGGCTCTGTCAGAGCTTCTCAGGAAATAGCTATATCAGGCACCTGTCAGCACGTACTTCTTGATGTCCACAATATTGTCTGGTTTTAATGACTGTATACAGAAGATCCCTGGGTGTGGCAGTCTCTGGTTGGCCTTTCCTATAGTCTCTGCTCCAAACTTTGTCTCTATATTTCTTCTTGTAAATATTTTGTTTCCCCTTTTAAGTAGGACTGAAGTATCCACTCATAGGTCTTCCAGATTCTTGAACTTCATTTGGTCTGTGGATTGTATCTTGGGTCTTCCAAGCTTTTGGGCTAATTTCCACCTATCATTGAGTGTGTACCATGTGTGTTCTTTCATGATTAGGTTACCTCACTCAGGATGATATTTTCTAGTTCCATTTATTTGCCTAAGAATTCCATAAAGTCATTGTTTTTAACAGCTTTGTAAAATGTGTAAATGTATCCATTCCTCAGTTTAGGAACATCTGGGTTCTTTCTAGCTTCTGGCTATTACATACAAGGCTGCTTGAACAGATTAGAGCATGTATCTCTGTTATATGTTAAAGCATCTTTTAGGTATATGCCCAGAAGTGATATAGCTAGATCATCAGGAAGTACTATGTCTAAGGTTCTTAGAAGCTACCAGACTGATTTATAGAGTAGTTGTACCAGCTTGCAGTAACACCAACAATGGAGGAGTGTTCCTCTTTACCCACATCCTTGCCAGCATCTGCTGCCACCTGAGTTTTTGATCTTAGCCATTCTGACTGGTGTGAGGTGGAATCTTAGGGTTATTTTGATTTGCATTTCCCTGATGACTAAGGATGTTGGACATTTCTTTAGGTACTTCTCAGCCATTTGATATTCTTCAGTTGAGAATTTTTTTTGTCTAGCTCTGGCCTCGATTTTTTAATAGAGTTATTTGATTCTCTGGAGTCTAACTTCTTGAGTTCTTTGTATATATTAGATAATAGCCCTCTATTGGTAAACATCTTTTCCCAATCTGTTGGTGAGTTTTAAGAACATAAATTTTGCTCCCCCAATATAGAAAGGCTTTACAATACTGCACAGGAGATAAACTTGCGCTTTTATTACAGGTTAGATGAAAAAAATAGCAGTTTAAGTTTTGCATTTAAACTACCAATTATTAGAGGACTCTCAAAATAAAAGAATAATTATTAGATAAAATAAGGAGGACTGAGAATAGCCAGATAAAAAATTGTATGCAATTCCTTTTACTTCCTTAAATATCTAACTAATCATATTTTATAATGATTTTAAAATATGATTTTGGATTAAACTAGACAGTCAATTGATATAAATTGTACCTAATTATATTTTCTCCATATACTGTGTGTGTGTTGTTGTTGTTGTTTTAATATTAAAAGTTACAAGGGGACTTGTAAGATGTTTCATTGGGTAAAAGTTTTACAGTACAAGCCTAACCATCTGAGTTTAATTCTCATAATCTACATAAGCAGCTGAATATGGGGTAGTCAGCTGTAACCCCAACACTCACCTAATAAGATGGGAAATGGAATGATCCAGAAGCTACTAGGTCAGTTATCCTCATATGTAGCACATCAAAAACAAGAAAGACTCTTCCTCAACAAGGTGAAAGGTGAGAGCCAACAACCAAAAGAAATATGTCCTCTGACCTACATACAAACATACACTAATGATAATAATAGTTATTATTATTATTAAAAGATAAAAATTACTAAGGACACCAAAGGGAGAAAAGAAAGAAACAAAGAAAGAGACAGACAGACAGACTTGGGAGAAGAAGAATTGAGCAAGGAGAAATGGGAGAAATGAACAAGGGATTAGACCAGTAAAGAGCTCATGAGGGGTAGAGACAGAGGAGAATGGAAACATTATTTTAGAAGTCAAATGGTGTTCAAAACCTTTCCTTAAATCGATTTCCTGCCAAGGCCACCTGCAGACAGTCCTTACACTTGTGAAGTCAGCTGTCACTCTGAGTTTAAGCACAGCACTCACAGTTCTGACAGCAATCTACAGCACATTTAGAACCATTTGTGAAGGTGACACTGGGAAAATACATTTTCAAAGCATAATGTGAGGGTGAGTGTTGTGTATCCACAGGACCTGCTGTTCAGGGATGCTCTCACCATGTCAACACTGCTTCCACCTCTCCTAGGGACCGAGCTGGCTACTGTCCTATCAAAGGAACTGCCCACCTGTCTCAGGATGTGGACCCATCTGCTCCTGAAGGCCTTGGACAGCAGCCTGCTTCTTCCTTAGGAATGAGGGAAAACTACCTCCTCAGGGACATTTCTTGCTTTTTCTTTCAAAATAGCTCATTCCCAGTATATTTATCTCATAGCAGATAGAGCCTTCCATGTCACTTGTGTGTGTGTGTGTGTGTGTGTGTGTGTGTGTGTGTGTGTGTCTGTGTGTGTGTGTGCATGTGTGTGTGCCTGCTCATGTATATATGTAGGTTAAATAAATATACTTGTTTCATTTTGATCCTCTGGTCTTGTCCTTTCTTTTCAACTGAAGAAGAATAGGTCTATTTATTTACTGATAGAGCAAGACAACCAAAGAGAATTACTACATAAAATCTTTATACCTGGAAGATTAATAAAATTTCACTGTCTTAAAAAATCTTTGCTAAACTGGGTTCTCTGGAGGAATAGAGATAATAGATTCATATTCAATAGAGCAGCTTCTACAATGAGGTCTGAAGAATTCAGCAATGTCCACCTGCATGCAGGAGCTGCAGAGACGGCCATAGCTGTGTGGTCTGTGAAGCTGGATGTCCCAGCATTTCCAATCCAGTACCCAAAGCCAAGAGAGCTGGTGATACTGAGCACGCACTGGAAGGCTAGAGGAGCTGCAGCGTGATGTCAGTGGTGACAGATGCATCCATTCAGAAAGAAGCTGCAAAAGTAGGTAAGAGTCTGGAGCGCCTGCTCTTCTTCAGACCTCTTTTCAGTTGGGCTGCCCTTTGGGTTCACTCTAAGTCTTCCTTTCTCTGCCAATTCTCTCTGGAAACAGCCTCATAAACACAGCTAGGGATATGTTTCCTAGGTGACTCTAAGTCCACCAAGCTGCCAATCAATACTGAGGATCACTAAATCAGTTCTAAAATATGCCCCATTATAATTTCTTGGATGTGTTCTTACGTGTTTTTAAGTACAGATGTTACCTCTGCCATTCTTGGTAGGTTAATATTTTAATCCATCCATACACTAGTAATAGAGAGAGAACCAGGTTGGGTATATCAATATTGTGGATGGATATTCGGTGTGTGTGTGTGTGTGTGTGTGTGTGTGTGTGTGTGTGTGTGTGTGTGATACTTAGATCTGTATGCATATCTTAAACTTAAAAGAGTGTGGTTATTTATGAGCATTGGATATATGTGCACTTGCAAGTAAAACACTAATTCTTTTATCATGTTGTCAACCAATAAAAAGATGGTTAGCCAATATAAGAGGACATTTTTTTTCACCGTAAAAAAATTAATATTTGTTTTCATACACAAAGCAATTATTCTTATGTAGCCAAAGGTAGCCATCTTGGACTTCTGGGAAAATGTCCAAAATAATCCTCCCTAACAGCTATTTAATATTCTAATGGACATTCCTTTTTTAGGTATCCAAAAGGGATGACAGAAGATAGTTGGTGGTACATTATTTTAGAGGGAGGAAAAACTATCGAAATGTTTCTGACTATCAACAATAAAACACTAATGAAGCAGAGGAGCAGATGGAAATTGAAAAGCCTGCGCAATGTCAAAGCCCAAAACATGGTGATTTGTTAAATTACAGGGCTCTTTCCCCTGGGACAGGAGCTGCAGTTTGCTGATAACTCAACAACTGGGATTATTACTGTAACACAGCAACACCATTTTCCTCCTGAAACCTGCATGAACTAATTAATTACAAAGCTCTGGTTACTAAGTTAGAACCATGCTTTGCTCTCCAATTTCCAAAGACTGAACTTCATAAACTGTCAGAACTTATTTTTTTCCTAATTGTGTGCTGACTAGTTTGAATAGCTACAAAGACTAGTATCAATTGCCATAAGATAAATATCTTAAGAAAACCTACATTCTGTTTTGACCGTTTGGAAGAATTCCCTTTTTTCCCAACTCCCACCCCTTGTTCTTTATTCTGAATCTAGCGACGTCTTTGCTGAATGACAATCTATCAAGTTGTGTAGCCGCTCTGAACATAATGTAAGCATCAGGAGGCTGAGTGGCTCCTGAGAAGGGGTTTATAATGGTGCCAGCTGGCATACCAGGCTAGGTGGATGAAAGTAATTTCTTCCATCACCCATATTGTTCTTTCTTCTATAAAAAAAACTAGTCCCCAGTCTATTTGTCAATAAATAAGTAAAATTTCAGAAACCTCCTGAACGCAAGCAAATGGGAAATAAAGCTCTGTCCATTACAATGGAAAAAATTGTCTTTGTTTTGGTGGTTTTTCCCCTAGAAGCAGTTAAGTATTAGACAGAAGACTGAACCCTGGAGGCCCAGTGAAAATTGTGAAGGAAACCTTGATCCCGAGTCTCCTGCAGTGCAGAAGACCTTTCCTCTCTCATCATGCATTGCCATCTTCTCTCAGCCTCTTCTGCTGCCACAGAAGCAATGCCCCTTCTTACCAGTGGAAGAGTAAATTCTCATTGCTCCATGCAGAAGAGCAGGGTTTGAAAGCATGCACATGCTGTGGACCATCAGGCAGACAAGAGGAATGCATATCCACGTGCCCTTGAGACGGTTGTACCAGGGTGACCAATACAACATTGCTAACAAGCAAACCGCATGAGACCATTGGACTTAACGACCGAGGAAGAGCTAAAGCATGTGCACATATATTTAGATTGTTAAATCATTTGTAAAAGTTTATTCAAGGCCACTTATACTATGACACTAGAAGAGTTCTAAACTACAGAATTGAGTAAACACAAGCAACTAAGTAAAATATAGCTATAAGGTACCAGTTTGGGAGGGCAGAAAACATACCCAAAAGTAATATTTATTTAATGTAAGCACAGGTAAACAGTCTTGACTTACTTATATAGATGGCAAGACACCATTATTCTTTCTCTCAAGACAGAGTGGGATGTGTAGAAACTGGGCAGGGATGATTTAGACACACCTCATTAGCTAGCAATATAACCTGAGAATAGTCACTCTTCCTGGATGCTTCTATAATCCAGAGACTAGAAGAATGCGTGGCTGGCGGAGATGCAGTGTGAATTAAATGTGTTAGCAAAGGAAGCAGTCGCCTCACAACCCTACATGAGGTGTTCTAGATGCTCTCTTACATCGCCGAGTATGCAGATGCTAAGACTAGTATATCCAAATCATGGGTCAAGAAAATGACACCCATTGACAGTAAGGTGACTTACCAATATTTTAGAGAAGAAAAATCTAGAGGTTCTGAGATAAGGATGGTGTTTGTGGACAAGCATTTAAAGTAGAATGAGATTATTTTAAATCCAAAACCATTCCCTGAAGACTGTTTATCTTCTTCTATTAGAGGGAAATAAACTTGAATCCTATGAGGGTTATAAATCAGTACAAACTTGGTCAATTTGGACTCCCCAAGAAGATTGGTAGGGTGCTCCTGTGGATGTGGTGAAAATGTTCCAAAAGATGGTTAACTGGGAGGAGGAAGACACACTGTGTTTGGAAGAAGTAAACCATTGTTCTGGAATCTGGACAGAATAAAGTGGCAGGAGCTGAGCGTCAGGGAGTCTTCCGAGTACTACCTGTCCCTGCTTTCTCTCCAACATGATGTGACCTCACTGTGCCCTGCACTCTTTGATAAACCCTCTGAAGCCAAATACATTTCCACTCCCTCAAATGCTTTTGCTCAGGTGTTAGATCACCAAAATGGCCCCACTAAAAGAGATCCACAGGTCCTTGAGGCTTAAGAACACATTACTCCAGGAGCTAATTAAACACAGTGGATAGGATTCCTGTCTGTCAAGTTCAAAATTGGAGAATTTAAATGTCCCTTTTGCCAAAAGCGTCATGATGGATTTAAAAAACTGATCCCAATACTCTGCCACATGTCGGTTTATGGTGGAAAGGTATCATTTGTCACCCTTTGGCTTCAGTTTGCCTGTGTGAATTGTTTTACATCGTGGAGTGTGATCATTGTCCTTTCCTCAGGGGTTCTTCTGCAGTCGAGTTGATCTCCTTGCACATGTGTTAATGGGGAAGGCTTACTGCTCCTGCAGAACCAGACAAGTGGAATAGACAGGAACTGGACTTACGATGCAGGCCAGTTCCAACCTACATATGAAAACAAGGCATATGCTCTGACCCTCTGGATTATTGCTAGTTTGTTGTCCTCATTATTGTTACACAACATTGTCGTGCCTTTGTAGACAGATACTGGTCATGTATACTCCTTTCTCCTATACTTCTGGAAGGGCAGCTCTTTTCCCTCCAGGACAAGAAGCTTTAACTCCAAATTTAAACAATATGAAAAGTGTGTCTTTTACTGTGCGCTCCACACACAGCATCACCTCACACATCACTCCCACAGACTGAAGACTTTCCACAGCTGGCCTTTGCCACCCTTACTCTCTTACTCCAAATTCTTCCATGGCTTCCCCGTATGGGATGCTTTCACACTGCTCCAGGTTTCAGCCGTGTCTTCTCCCTTAAACGTTTGTTAAAGTTCACACTGTGCTGTACCCAGAACATCCCCCTAGCAGGGAATCCTTGCCATCGCCTCTCATACATTTTACTACAATGTAAATTCCTCCTCCAGCCTTCCCCTTCTTACAGTGCCATCTGTTTGGCACATGCTTCACCCTTTCCACTGATGGCTGACTGGACGCATCATATTCTTTTCTTATAACCATCACGGTCATTTACTACCAGGGAAAGTCACAAGCGTAGGGGCCCTGCGTATTTATCAGTGTTGTCTTGACTATACCAAGAAAGTTAATTAATTCTGAATCTGGTCCGTGATACACTACTGCCACCACACATATAGGCTTCGAGACTGTCAGAGTACAGTATGGTTTCCTTTCACTCCCCTGTCACAGAATGTGACAATTCGGGTTCTGTTCCACATAGTGGCTACCCAGGGACTCATGCTTGAAGAAACTTCACCGCAGCTCTGTATTCACAATTTCACACTGAAAAAAAAAAGAAGTAGAAGCAGGTAAATGACTCCCAGAACCACACTTTAAATCCCCTGTTTTATATGAATCCTAACAAAACATCTACAAATCAAGATAGACAGAAATCAATTATCACGTAATAAGAAACAGGTGAACAATTTTATTCATAATTCATGAAGTGTTGCAAGAAGGAAAAGATTGTGATATATTTATCTAAGAAAATAAAGTTTCCTTGAAGTTTGATACTTTGCCAAAGATGGCATAAAAAAAAACAAAAGAAAGATATATATTAGGACTATGATTTAAAACCAAGACTTTTTAATGTATTCTAAATTATTTAAAATATAGCAGTTTTGGATTAGAACAAAAGCATATCTACCAACAATTCATGAAGGAAAAAGGTTATATGGGATGATTTGGGGGAGAGGAGAGAAAGGGAATGATGTGATTTTATGGTAAAAAAATGTCAAACAAATATATGTTTAAAAATATTATGGGATGCAAATATCTGCATCTGACTTTTTCAGCTGCTTGCTGAGTCTTTTAGAGGGCTGTCATGATAGGTCCCTTTCTGTGAGTGCTTCATAGTCTTAGCAATACTGTCAGGCCTTGGGGCCTCCCCTTGAGCTGGATCCCACTTTGGGCCTGTCGCTAGACCTTCTTTTCCTCAGGCTTTTCTCCATTTCCATCCCCACAGTTTCTTCAAACAGGAACAATTCTGGGTCAGAGGTTTTGACTGTGGGATGGCAACCCCATCCCTCACTTGATGCCCTGTCTTTCTGCTGGAGCCCGGATCTATAAGTTCCCACTCCCCACTGTAGGGCATTTCAGCTAGAGTCCCTCCCTTTGTGTCCTGAGACTCTCTCACCTTCAAGGTTTTTGGTACATTCTGGGTGGTTCTCCCAACCTCCTACCTCCTAAGGTTGCCTGTTTCCAGTCTTTCTGCTGGCCTCAGGGGTTCAGTCCTTTTTCTCCCACCCAATAAATCATGTTCCCCTCTCCTCCCCCCTCCATTTTCCCTCCCAGGTCCTTCCTTACCTCCCCCATTGTGGCTGCTTTATTCAGCTAAAAGAGTGAGATACAGATATTTGCACCCAACCAATGAACAGAAGTGTCTGACTTCTGTGGTTGAATTAGGAAAAAGCTAGAAAAAGCAGAGGAGGGAGGCAACCCTGTAGGAGACCAGCAGTCTCAATTAACTTGGACTCCCAAGATAGATCAGACACTGGATCACCAACCAAGCATCATACTCCAGTTGATGTGAGGCCCACAACTCATAGACAGCAAAGGTCTCAGTTCAGTGAGAAAAGATGCACCTAACCCTCAAGGAGGTCCCAGGGAGTTTGAGGTAGGTAGGGCAGGGACATGGGTGTGGAGATGGGGGTGGGGTATGGGATGTTGAACAGTCAAAGTAAGGACCTGGAGGGTAATAAAATCTAGAGTGTTAATCTAAGTAGATTAATTTAAAAAATAAAATAAAGAAAAAATAAATAAAACATTGTAGGAGATAAGGCATACCAACACAGGGAGAGCTGGGACAAAAGATGTCCTCTATAACCAATTACTTTTCCAAAGATGTTTTCCTTTGGGTATATGAAAAGTACTCAAAACAAATTCTTTTTGAATGACCCAGATCTGATATACTGAGAACCAAGTAACACAAATATGCCATAGAGCCTTATTTTTCATAGTTTCTGCATTCAAAACTTTATGTACTCACTGAAACCAATCAATGTTCCCAAACTCATAGATCCTTCACAGTCATTCACAGGGATCTAAGCCGTAATGAAATTCTGGAATTTAAACAAGGGAGTGCTCTGTCTTCTTGTCTCCCGTGCCACACTGTAACTGGGTGTCTTCCTCCTCCTTTGTTCAGAGCCAAGTTTCTCTCATTACTGCACTCTGGCTTGTTCTTCTTTGCAGTGGCCTTCTGCATAGTGCCAAACAATCCTTAGTGCTCCCAAGTCCAGAGACACTAACTATGTCTCATGAGAAAAAATGCATGTGTTGGATGAGCTTCTTTACTCACAGGTTACAATGCTATGAGCTTAATTGTCATAACAGCATGATACATCCCAAAAGAGATAGAAATTTCCACTTTCTCGGTAAAGCTGGTGATAAATAACTATAGAAAGTTTTTTTTAAGCAATGAAAAAATAGTGAGGAAGGTACATGCTTATTTTCATTTCTAAGATGGCCACTAATTAGAAAATTTTTCTAGAATTGAAAGGTAGGGAAATTTATTGTCCTCTTATCCAGAACCAAAAAAAAATGTGTCAAATCATTCTCACCTACTTCCAGCTGATTTGCATGTTTCAAAACATGATGTGGCATGAAATAAGTAAATTTGCAGTTTCTACAGGTTCAAGATATTGCAGAAAAGGGTTTTTAAGAATTTGATAAATGCTATACAATAAAGGTTTATATGAAAGAACCGGTTTTCATCTGTGAGAAGATTATCTTATCTCATAAGTATACTGCTAAAAGAACTCAATTAACACAAACAGCACATTGGTCAAATGTTTCACAGGGGCATACAAGAACATATCCTTACATTCCTTTAAAGAGCCATGATTCAATATTTGCTAATTCTCTGTTATGGGTGATTTTACAACGCAAATATCTGCTTGGAATAATGACAATTGTCTTAGTTTGAAATAGAATTGCCCCCATAAGCTCATTTATTTGAACTCTTGGTCCCTAGCTATGAGCACTGTTTGGAAAGATTTAGGAGATGTGGCTTTGTTGGAAGAGGATGTTACTGAAGGTGAACTTTGAGAGTTTAAAGACTCAGGGCATTTCCAGATGATTTCTCTACTTTGTTTTTGCAGTTCAAGATGTGAGCTTACAGCATTCTGATCTAAATAGCACAGTACCACTTTGGAATTTCTTTCATAAACTTAAGCCCAAATAAACACTTTGTTCTTTAAATAGCCTTGGTCATGGTATTTTATCAACAGACTCTCTCTCTGTCTCTCTGTCTCTCTGTCTCTCTCTCTCTCTGTCTCTCTCTCTCTCTCTGTGTGTGTGTGTGTTCATGTGTGTGTGTGCGCGCACGTGTACATAAGCATTTGTGCACACACATGTGTACCTTTATTATATGTGTGTATATAGTACTTAAAGAATTCTACTAGATCAAAATCTAGTGTGTCTAGATGAAAATCTGCCATGGTACATGTTAGCCACGTAGCATTTTAATAAAATTTGCTTTTCATTATTTAATAGCTCATCATTTTCGAATGAGCTTTTAAAATTCCCACCTTTTCTATTGTTTATGTCCTTTTAAAATGTTTTATGTCTTTAGGTCTCACCATAGCTTATTTAAAATGAAAAGCAATTTGACACTCATTGTACTCTTCAACTGTTACAATTGAGGAAGAAATTATTCAGTATCCAGGAGTAGCTACAAGAATATATTCCTTAAGTAATATATTCCTGGATTTTTTCCGATATTGCAATCAAATTTCTTTTCATATCATGTTTATGTGTATTAGCACTAAGCACAATTAAGTCTTTCTCCTCTTAGTCATAAACCTATTCTCTTTTATAATGTAAGAATTGGTGCTGCAGAGATGGCTCTGTGGTTTAAAACACTTTTTTTCCCCAGAGAAATCTGATTTGATTCTCAGCACCCACATGTCTGCTCAAAAGCATCTATAAATTCAGTTACATGGTTTCTAGCGCCCTCATCTGCCCTCCATGGATACCAGGTACATGGTATACAGATAAGCATGCAGGCAATGCACTCAAACATATAACATAAAATAATCTAAAACCAAACAGCTGAGGAGTATTATTTTAATTGCCATTTCATTTAAATTGAAGATTGAAAAGCAATAAAAAGGAAAACTTCTCCTTCACCTACATACAGATTTCCTATCTCCAGGCAACTGTTACTGCAATTTAATTGTCCTACTTGATGGCAAATCATGAGACATGAAGGCAGACGAATCTGTCATGGAGAATTATCATTAGGAACCGTTAAGTATGCTTTAACAAACAAGTCAGGGATGTTATATTCTTGGATAAAAAGGAAACAAGCAGAGAAGGCATCTTTGTGCTGGGAATCTGAGTGGTGCAATCAGAGTAAAATTGCTATAAATGCATAGCTATCCTGGCATTTTTAGTAGTGGGAGAATGTCAACATGCCTTCTGAAATTAGAGCAGGAATTTTATATACATAAATCACTACCAATACATTCCAGCTTTGTGCTGAGACTGTAGAGAAGAAGGTTCATAGAGGTAAGATTCTAGGGGACAGGTATCTCGGTGTGAATGTAGGATGCTAGAGAGAACAGCTACATACTCTCTTATTAAGCAGTTCCAATCTTGTAGAATTACATACGTGAAATGCTACACATGTCTAGGACAGCCACTAAAACACCATTAATTTATATTATATTATCAAATGCTTATAGCCAGAGAGATAAATTTATGGATTGTCCAAGGAAATATTGAGTCACCACTACTTGACAGAACAGGAAATCTGAGTATTTAAATGCCACATGAAATAAGAGAATATAGAACTCCATTTACCAAGAATACATAAGCAATAAAATATTAATATGTAGATTTATGTTAAGGTGATACATGATTGGACAGAATAGATATAGTCAGGGAAAGGTTGAGGGGCAGATGTGGAGGCAGGAGGTGTGGAGGAGATTCGGGTGGGAGAATCAAGATGGAGCTGGAGAAGGAGGATCTAGATCCAGGTGGACTTAATTGGCAATAAGTAGATAGGAACATTTTAAGGGATTCTATAGGTCTTTTAATCTCATATAGAAGAGCGGTTTGTATCTTTGTCCATTAGATGTAATCTTATTGTGTAGAGGGTTTGTGGATTGAGAATTTAATATACAAACCTGCTTGAAAAGATATCTTTCTTTGGAGTCATGTTTTTGTTGTGCAGTGTAGGAAAGAAACATGCCAAGGTTGTTGTATCCACCTGGGACAAGCAACAGGGGCGGCCGAGTGAACCACCTGGGAAGGGAACTGCATGCAGAGTGCAGCTTTCAAACCAAGAGATGGAGTGTGTGTGCTCAGCTCCACACTGGAGAGGCATCCATGGAGTGAGACCATGGGGGCCGATAAAAGGTTAAGTCGTCCTTTCAATATTTACCACAAGAAATACGCATAAGTCAAGTAATAATTCTAATTCTAAGTCATGTCCTCTAGTCTGTAACCAGTGCACTACTTACACTATTAGCATCCCATGGGTACAAATGGGTGTTTGGGATTAAATCATGTTAACCTCTCCTGAGAGGAGTTGTAACGTGGGTGTATAAGCCAGTATTAGTTTAGGATGATCTGGATCCCTGAGAGAGACTATAATTGGAAGACTTTACTCTGTTAGAACCACAAACATGGACATATGGTCTGTGCACATAAGTCCTTATCTGTTCTGGCATTTTGTACGTGGGATAGCTGTATATTACATGTCACCGAAGCCCTAATAAAGGGCCTCTATGGGTGTCTCATTCATTTCTTCTTCTTCTTTTTTTTTTTTTTGGTTCTATTTTTTGAGATTATATTACAGTTACAACATCTTTCCTTTCATCCATTCAACCCCTCTCATATACCAACTTCCTGCTATCCTTTAAATCTATGGCCCTTTTGTTTTACTAATTGTTATTGCACACACATATGTATTTGATGAGCAACATGAGGTAGGAAAATCTGACCTATGTCTATGGACGGTATTTGTTTCCCTGGAAAACATGAAACTGTAGGCAGACATTGGTATGTTCAAAGCTTGGTTCTGCCTTAGACGACAAAGATTATAGCCTCTTGTCTGGAACTATTCAAAGCTAAGGTTCCATGTATAAATAGGAACTCTCACCACCTTATGTGATGCTCGGGTATTATATATTGATACCTAGAAATGCATGTCATACTTACCTAAGGCACTTTTATTTTCTCTTTCCATTTCTTTTCAACTCTTCTCTTTTAACATCCTCTCCCTCCTTCTCTCTCTAACTTGCTTCCTCAAACTTTTGAAAAGAAATACATGAGACAGGTTTACAGAGTGCTAGCAGAGATAACTATTGATAGCAACATGCTTTATTAGAAAAAGAGAACTCCCCAGCTCCCCAACATTGTCACTTACATTGGTCTAAGTCATTGTTCACTTTCGTGCTCTATCAGTCTTCTCACCATGTGACAGACTCCGCTGTACAATCTGCCTTCCTCGCTGCCTCAAGCGATGATTTCCACATTTCTTCTGCTCCATCAACTCACCCTTTCATCTTTATGTTGATGGAAAATGTGTCTCTCCTTCCTTTTGCTTCCATGGCCTAAGCATCTCCAGTTTAATCTCCTCCTGTTATGATTCTTTTTGGTATCTTGATTGTTTAACCTACCGTTCCCCTTGGGGAGCACAGGTGTGCAGCAGATGCTGGACTAAAGGGAAGTAATTTGTGAATGATGGAATATATTTTCATCATAATCTATCTACAGTTGAATGATATTTTCCTAAAGAGTTCTGGCCCCATACTTTTGTGAAAGTTACTATTTGTTGAACATCTTTTCTGCATGTAATCTACAACTGTAAAAAGATACATAAGTCATAAATGTATGATGTGATGAATTTCCACAGACTTAGATAAATTATGGAGCTGATATCTAGATTGTGTCAGACAATAAACCACTGTTTTATTTCTCCTTCCTCCTTATCCCTCTAAATTGTAACCAAAATTTTGATTTCTAACATAATAAATTTGTTTCCAAATTTTGTATGAATAAACTCATACATAGTTTATTCTTTTGTCTAGAACCACTCATTGAATATAATGTTTTGATATGTAAATGTACTACTGCTTGTTGTACTGGCTAAAGTTTACTCATATGTGTGTCTGTCTCTGTGTGCATGTCTGTGTGTATGTGTATGCCTGTGTGTGTGTGTCTGTGTCTGTATGTCTGAGTTTGTGTGTATGTCTGTTTGTGTATGTCTGTGTCTCTGTGTGTATGTCTGTTTGTGTATGTCTGTGTCTGTGTGTGTATGTCTGTATGTGTATATCTGTGTCTGTATGTCTGTGTCTATGTGTGTATGTCTGTGTGTGTGTCTGTGTCTGTGCCTGTGTGTGTGTGTGTGTGTGTGTGTGTGTGTGTGTGTGTGTGTGTCTGTTTAGATAAATAAAAGTCTTGACATATCATCTACAGGAGGCTCTTAGGAAACCATCATACAAATTTCTATAGAAGTTTTTATGCATATATGTGTTTGACTGAATATTTGCTATTTTTTAAAGCATCCATACTCTTAACATTTGTAAACTATCAGTTTTTAAAATGGTCATATCATTTTTCAACTTAGCAATATTATATAAGACTTCCCATTCTCCTAAACCCACAGCAATATTATTATGAATTTTGCTTAGCATTTTATCATTCTGCTCTTATTTTCTGTATTTATTTATTTATCTATTTATTTATTTGTTTGTTTGTTTGTTTATGTATTACATTTGGGTGAGTACAATGCTGTGTCTCACTGTGGTGTTAATTTGAATTTTCCTGGAGATGAATGCAGTTACTTTCCTCCTTCAAATGCTTGTCAGATATTTGAGAATTGTGTCACATAAAGTCCCAATTAATCCTTTGGGAATTGTACAGTCTTTTACATTTAACATTTTATACAAATCTATGCAGACTGGAAGAATTGGTTGCATTTTTTTACAACTATATCCAGTGGCTATTAATGCTATCTTGAATTGCCTGTACTATCTCCAAGTAACTTAATTTTGTTCACTAAGTGCATTCCCTATCTTTTCTCAAAACAACAGACAGATTCGAAAACCTAGTTCTTGGTTAGCTAAAAATTTCTGACTAGAGCAAAGGCCTCTCTCTTCTTCCTCATTTGAAAACATGAAAATATTAAACCTAAGATTGTCCAACTCTAATATTTTATAAAACATGAGTATATATATATATTTCTAGATAGGTGAAAGACAATTCTATACTGGGTCATTCCAACTCATAGATTAGAAACCCTGTGAAAGAAGAGGAGGAAAGACTGTAATACCCAAAAGAGATGGAGAACACCAGGAGAACTTGACCCACTGAATCAATTAAGGAGGGCTAATATGGCCCACAAAGTCCAAGACAGCAAGCCCAGGGCCTGCATGAGTCTGCACCAGGTCTTCTGTATATATGTTGTTTTAGCTTGGTATTCTTGTAAGACTCCTAACAGTGGTGACAGGTCTATCTTTTACTTGCCTGTTCTTCAGACTTTTTTCTCCTTTTGGGTTGCCTTATCCAGCCTCAATATGAAGGTGTTTGATTGTTCTGTGTCTTTTTTTCTCAGGGCATGCTATTGTCTCTTGAAGAGCCAATTTTTTTCTGAAGAGGGAACTGAGAGGCAGTGGTTCTTATGAAGAAAAGTGGAGGGAGCTAGGAGTGGAGGAAGGGAAACTGTAATTGGAATGTATTGTTTGAGAGAAGATACTAATTGCAATTTAAAAGTTTAAAATATAAAAGAAGAAAATGGAAATACTATGCACTTAAAATAACTCTCACAAATGCTTAAGTTTAAAGAAACAAGATATTTATCTGCAGTTTCACATTATTTGGTGTAAAGTTTAACAACAGACAACCTAGACTACACCATTTAATAATTGCTCAAACATAATAATAAAGGTTTTATGTAAACTACCGCATCTGAACCAAAAAATACTATTATTAATATTTCACAGATGAATAAAAGTTTCCCAACACAAATGGCCAGTAAAGGAAACACCTAGAATCTCTGAAGTTATAATTTAAAATCCCACCTGATTTCTAGGTCCCTATTTCCTTCATAGAAAATAAGTAAGCCATGAACCAAATGTCCCCAAACCACCACTGCTATGTGACTTTAGTCAGACTTTGTGGTGTTGTGTATGCATTGCTTTTCCTATTTATCAAAGATGAGAACCTGAGATTACAGGCATGAGCACATTTTGAAATATATAAACTGCCAAATATAGACCTCTCTTCTGATGGGATAAGACTTAAACATTTAGTCTGAGATAATTATTGTAGTCATTACTCTATGACAGGTGATACCAATTGTTTCTCATGCATTCACACACTGTTCCCAGCCAGCCACCCACCAAAAGAAATAAGAAAACATCATCTAATTAGAAGACTTGGACACTGGGGTCAGTTATAGCAAGCTATAGAAGGCCAGTACAGCCAAGTGTAACTGGAAGCAGGAGAAAGCACACTTCTTTTCTGCATTGAAAGTGAATACATTTTTCTCTTATTGCATTAACCAGAGAGAGGTTAAGGTGCACAGACTGGGAAATTAAGCTCATTCTCAGCCAATTCTAACTGAAAACAATCTCTGGGACTATCTCATATGTCTTCTGACAGAGGGGCATCCAATGGGGAGATTACGTCTGTTATCAAGAAAAGCAATGAACTTTCCATTTACATTGTACATTTATAATCTGATGAGAGAAAAGGTACATTTATCTAGTCTTTTAAAAAGGAAAAGGAAACCCTACAAATCTGTCCATTATACCTGCTGAGAATCTAAAGTGAGGTCAAGACAAAAACAGATTATATTTGATAGTGTTAATAAGAGTTTATTGCAAGCCCGCTAGCCAGCTCTCCCTCTGTAGATTTCCGAATGGCTTTGGAAACCTGGCTATTCTTAGAGTAATGAGAAAGAGCCTTATCTCACACCATAGGAAATTTAAAGATCCCCATGCCTTTCGAAGTCTTATTGATGCACTCTAGTATGAAAAAAGTCAGGGTGATTATTGTCACAAATGCCTGGCCAATGTGTGGATAGGAGGAACTCTGAGATGCAAGAACATGTTTTTTTTTTTTTTTTTTTCCAGAATGGTATTTGTAACAGCACACCAGAAGACTTTTATGTGACTGTGTCTGTTACCACAATTAAATCGCTGTTAGAAATATTATTAGAATTAGTGACATAGTGCTATGTAATACAAGTACTAATCATTTTTTCTAAAACATTTACTCTATCCATTTTAAATAATAAGAAACCTAACATAAAGGTATTAAGAACTCAATGTACATTAGTTGCTTGTTAGAATTTAGGTGGCAGAAGACAAGAGAATGACAGAGTAGGAAGCAAGATGAATATCAAGAGTCTGCTGACAGTAAAACCCCAAAACAGGACACTTCCTTTATCATGTACAATGATGTACTTATTCCATTGAGCTCATGCTGTTTCTTTGTGTGTATTCTTGGGTCCTGGAAGAGTTCAGCTAATTGGATGAGTTTGGATAAGTAGCCTCCTTTCTCCAATAATTAAAACTGTATAGGAGACAGAGATGAAATGTGATACTATTTCTGCTTTAACAGTGAACATCTGAAATTTCTCTTTCACTAAAACTACACAGAACATTTCACTCGGTATTCTACAAAACCTGTATTTTGCATGTAATTTAAATCCTTATATTTAGTTTCTAAAAAAAAATGAAATTTGTAGGAAAATGGATGGAGTTTGAAAGTATAAGTGAAATAATCCAAATTCAAAACCACAAAACCACATGTTCTTTGCCATGAGCAGTTCCTGGCTCTGTTGTATGTATGTGTATATATATATATATATATATATATATATATGAATACATAACATACATGTATATGTATTTATTTGTGTGTGTAAAATATATGTGTTAATATATGTAACATGAGCAAAATACTATGATGTGAGTAAAGTACATGCAAATGTAGATAAAATACTGTGAAGGAGGTAAAAAGAAGAAAAATAAATATATGATAAGGTAGGGTATGTCAGGCATAGAATACATGAGCCAATACAAAAGAAAGGAGACTGGTGATCTAGGTATATCTTGGAGTCAGGAAGATAAAGAGAAGGAGAACCTATTAAAACACACTGCTAAAAGAAGTGTTGTACACAAAGACTTACCAAAGAAAGAGAATTACATACCAATTTTCCTTTTGAAAATTGACATTAAATTACTAAAGGAAAAAATTACTCACAAGACAAATCTAAGAACTCATAAAAAACATCACCCACTGTGAGTAGGCTTCATCCCAGGGAGAGAGGGTTGGGTCCATCAATGTGATCCACCATAGAAACAAACTGAAAGAAAATACCCAATGATCATCTCATTAGATGCTGAAAAAGTCTTGGACAAAATCTCATACCTCTTTAAGTTAAAAGTCTTCAGTAGAACGTAGACACAGGCCCTTACCTGAGCACATTAAAGGTGATAAACAGCAAGCTAATAATAAACACCACATTAAACAGGGACAAAGCAATTCCACTAAAATCAAGGATAAGACAAAGCTGCCCACTCTATATCTCTGTATTTATTCAATATAGTACTTAAAGTGTTAGCTAAAGTAATAAGAGAACTAAAAGAGATCAAAGGAATACAAATTAGTGAAAAAAGCCAGAATATTTCTTTTTGCAGATATGATAGAATACATAAATGATCCAAAAAATTATACTACAGATCTCCTATGGCTGTCAAACACCTTTAGCAAAGTGACTGGACACAAAATTAGCTCAAATAAAATTAGTGCCTACCTTCATATAAATGATAAATGGGCTTAGAAAGAAATTATGAAAACAACACTTTTAACAATAGCCACAAAAAATATAAAATACCTTGGTATAACTTTAACCAAGCAAGTGAAAGACATATATGACAAGAACTTCAAGTCTTTGGAGAAGGAAAATTAAGAAGAATATTTCAGAAGATGTAAAGATCTCCCATGTTCCTGGATAAATAGGATTAACATAATAAAAATAGCCATCATACCAAAAGCAATCAATAGACTCAATTCCTATGACAATTCCAACACAATTCTTTAGAGACCATGGAAAAACAAATTTCAAATTCATATGAAAAAAATGAGAAAAAAATAGGATAGCTAAAGCAATTCTGTACAATAAAATAACTTATAGAGGTGTCACCATCCCTGACTTTAAGCTGTACTACAGAGCAATAGTAATAAAACCACATGATACTGGCATAAAAACAGACAGGTTGATCAGTAAAACCTAATCAAAGATCCAGAAATAAACACATAATCCTACAGATACCGTGTTTTTGGCAAAGAAGCCAACCCTATACAATGGAAAAGGAAAGCATCTTCAACAAATTGTGCTTGTCTAACCCGATGCCTGCATGTAGAACGATGCAAATAGATCCTGATTTATTTTCCTGCATAAAATTCAATTCCAAGTGGATCAAAGACATCAACATAAAACTGGATACATTAAATCTGATAGAAGTGGGCAATAGCCTTCAACTCGTTGACACAGCAGACAATTTCCTGATCAGAACGCTAACAGCTCCAGCACTGAGATTAACAATTAAGAAATGGGACCTAATGAAACTGAAAAGCTTCTGTAAGGCAAATGGGACAAAACAGCAGCCTACAGAATGGGAAAGATCTTCACCTACATCCAAAATAATGCTAATGTCCAAAATTATAAGAATGTGGAGAGTGGGTGTGGTGATAATTCCAGATGGCACAAGATGGCGCTTGGGACTTGAGCCAAATCTTATGAGTGGGCCCTGTCTTCCTCCCACTCCCGAATACAGCCACGTCATTCCTTTAAACGGCACAGGCGCACCCGTGACACGAGATCAAGCCAGATGACATGGACCTATGAGCTGAAGCCACGCAACATGGACTGAGAAGGTGGAGTTGAGAGAGGATAAAAGGGACTGTGCTTGGGTGCGGAGGGAGACAGAAGAGACTTTCACTTGCATGCTGTAAGGTTCCTGAATAAACCGCTTTGAGAAGAACGCTGTGTCGTCACTCCTTTTCTGCTGGTCAGGGACAGTAGCAACATAAGAACTCAAGAAATTGGACACCAACAAACTAAATATTCTGATTTTTAAAATGGGGTACAGAGCTAAACACAATTGACACGAATTTCCAATGGCTGAAAAGCACTTAAAGAACGTAAGTTTCTTAACTCCTCTGTGCCTAAAGTTTCTCCTCTGTAAGTGAAGACAATAACACTAATATATTGTAGCCATTTTGAGAGTATTGAATTGGGAAAAGGCCCCAACCAGACACTGCCCCACCCAGGGATCCATCCCACATGCAGACACCAAACCTAGATACTATTGCTAATGCCAAGAAGAGCTGACTGACAGGAGCCTGTTAGAGCTGTCTCCTGAGAGACTGTCCCAGATCTTGACCAATACAGATGCAGATCTTTGAAGCTAACCACTGGACTGATCACAGGGACCCCAATGGGGAAGGACTGAAGGAGCTGAAGGGACCTTACCTTATATTAAAGGGAGGGAGGCCCTTGATCCTGTGAAGGCTTGATGCCCAATGTCAAGAAATAGTAGGACAGTGAGGTGGGAGTGGGTGGGTAGGTGGGTGGATGGGTGGGAAATCACCCTCATAGAAGCAGGTTAAACGGAGATGGGTAGGGTGTTTGCAGAGGGGAAACCAGGAAAGTGGATGATATTTGAAATGTGAATAAATAAAATATCTAATTAAAAAATGAAACTGCTTTAGACACATGTCAGTTTTCTTCTATTGAAATAAATCATTTATTTGAAAATTTTTTTCTGACCCATGGAGAGCCTGGAATGGGTCCATCAAATTGCCAGTCTCATCAGAACAGGGCCTACTCTCTTTTACCCTGATCAAAAGACAAAAGAAAGTCCCTGAGGCCCTCCTATGTATTTCCCTTCCCATTACAGTGTGTTTCATTATTCCTCCTCCTCACTTTAGAAAGGCCTAGCCTCTAGTTATGAAGTTGATGCCTTAAGCCAATTTTCTTTTTTAAAAAAGATTATTTATAATATTGGTCTTAATTTCTGACATTTATAAGTTATTTTCTTAGTGAGAAAATTTAGGAATTATAGTGTTAATGTCATGGTGAGTAATATTAAAATAAATGATAAGCTATGAACTGGTGAATTAAAACAACTAATAATTGGATTGGAGAAATATAAAAATTCTGGATTCAGTCAACCAGCACCAGCCTAATTTAAATGTCTAATTAAAAGTTATTTGGAGGAGCAGCATATACAAACTGCACTGCAGTCATCTATGACTGGGAAGAAGCTTTATAACCAGAAGGAAAGTCAGAATCGCATGAAGAAATGGGAATGGACTGTAATCTTTAATCAGAGCACTCTGCTTTAATCAAGACCTGTCTGACTCTCCATCCATTGCCACTTCATTATAAATGCGCTGTCCCTGGTGCTGAAACTGCTGTTAGGCGCTTAATGGAAGAGTAGCCAAGCTTCAAGGCAGAAAGGGGGTAACAATTCAGGATGAAAAGGGAAGCTTCCAAAGTTGGCAGAGAGCTATAGAAGAGGAAGAAAGAAACGTCAAGATTAGAACTGATTTAACCAGAATGAGCCTTCCAGGATGCAAGCTGATTCATTCAGAAGGCTATTCATAGCGGAGGGCTATTTAGCACATTGTCAAATATGTCATTCTAACAAAGTGTGATCGTTAGTACAAATAGCTCTTGAGTAGTGACATATTTAGATTCCCTGCATTGAGGTGACAGGGTATGCGCAATTATGTAAAAAGTACTCCATCTTCATATGAAAAAGAAAGATGTCTAAAAGTTCTATAATTTGGTTGGTTTCTGAGACTTACCAGCTTCTGGCACTACCAGTTTGTCACTGTTACCTTTGCCTCTTTCTTTTCACAACTGTAGTGTAAGCAAGCAATGATGTTCTACGCAGTCTTGTTATTTGAATTAGAGACTTAATGAGTTAATATAAGTGCAGATATATCTATCTACACATAGATGATGCAATGAGAACTGTAGCAAGGGAAAGAATAATCTATTGTCATGATCATTATTAACATTATCAATTAGGAAAACTTTTCCCAGCACAACACTATGAATAGTAGATATCAATGAACCAAATCCTACACTGCTGAACTTCACCCATACTGGTAACTGAAGAGTCCTTTTATTGCGGAGAATGTAGTCTTTTCTGAAGATAGTTCTTGTGATTCAGAAGTCAAAAGAAACAGCTAAATAAATTTCAAAGCCTTTCACCTTCTCTCTCCCTCCAATTTTCTTATGACAGCATTCGTTCACTTCATTCCTTCACTCAGATTAACTGGAAAGATCCGACACTGACTGAACATTATATTTGATTATGTTACCACCTCCGGTAACATTAAGAATAGCAAGCAAGGAGCTAAACAGGTTTCTCCATGAATGAAAAGAACTACCTAAAATAGTCACAGCACCCTGAAATGTGCATACAAATTATGCTGTTTTGTTGCTGCATTTGTTACAAGTAGGGATGCTTGGGGTTAACAGAGGATCAATCTTCCCTGTGAGATCAACATAAATGTCACATGGTCTAGTCTAGGCTCACATCTCACTACTGAGTCAACCTTCAGTACCCCACGCTATGTTCTTGTCTTCCCATGTTCCTTTGTTCATTTCTGTGTCAATAACACAGTCCAGGGAAAGAGTGTAACTTGGGAAGTGAATTGAATAGTGAAGAACAAAAATCCTTCTTCTCCCCTCAGACACTGAGTCAATAATTTAAGCTAAAAAAGTCTCTGCAGTCTAAAAGGGGTACATAGCAGATAAATTACTTTCCTACTGAATAACCGATCAATAGATCTCTAGGTCATATGCACAGCCAATCATATGTTTTCATTTTGGTTTCTTTCTTTAAAAAATTATTAAAAACTTAAAAAACTTAAACAACTAGGGGCCATTTTCACAGTTTACCATCTAACACAACACAGAAGCAGTAATTAAAACAATCTGGCGCTATAGGAAGACAGACTGAAAATCTGTCACCACAGAGACTATCAAGAAGGGGAAAGGAGTCCTGGAGGATGTAGCAGAAGCAGTGACAGTTTATTACATCTCACCACAGAGTGATGAGCAGAGAAAGAACACGGCAGAGCTGACTGCCTAGGGAAATGTCAGCTCATGTGAGAAGCTCATGGAAAAACACTAGAAAGGTGATGACAATCCTGCTGGTTTGCCAAGTTCAGAAAGGGACTGAGTTTCCTTTGTGCACAGGAATTATCCTTGTAGTCCTTTTCCTAGGCTACTTTTGGAAACGGGGCAATCACACTGGCTTTCTCATCCTGGATCAGGTTGACGTTTAGAGTTTAAAACAGCAATAGCAACTCATATTCTGAAAATATCAGTGTTTGCCATTACTTGATTGTTTTAAATGTCATAGTTCTTTCAGGATAATGTAATTTTTTTTCTTTGTTCTAATGTTGTTCACAAACACTCCATGAACCCCAAGTCATTTGCCCCAAAAATTTAGCCTCTGATGACTGTGAAATTTCTCAAACATTTATAGCTTCTCATCTGCATTTTCAAGGTGAATTCATTAGAAACACACTGCAAGACATCTGACCCCAATTTACTGCCCATTATCCACTTTGAGTAAAATGGTTTATTCATTGAGAACAAATAAAATCTAAGCAAGGTTTCTCTGAATCTAGCTTTACTTCTATGGCCATATATTAACTAAAAGGATACATATATGGCTGTTAATATTATATAAACTAGATTTTGGAACAACACAATTATTATAAAAAGAATAGAAGATTAATAATCTTCTGTAATAATGGATGAATTTAATTTTCTAAGAAAACATAGTGATATCAAATGTTTATGTGCCAGAAAACATAACTGCAAAGCCTAAGAAAGCAGCCAATGGTGGGTTGCTTGCCTGGTAGACACTGAAATCTGAGTTGACTCATCAGCAATGAAAATAATAAATAAAAATTAATAAATAAAGTAATTTTAATTTTACAAAATATCTGAAGGAAAACTTCATAAGAATGAAGGGAAAGTAAATCACCAGGGTTAATGTGAGAGACTTCAATGCTTATTTTTCAGCAATTGTAGAAACTAAACAGAGCACCAAAGATATAAAATATCATTAAACATCAGGATCTAGGTCAGATTTGTCAAATTAAATTGCACACTTTGCCCCATTTAATCATACTCTAGACAACAGAACAAATGTAGACATACTTAAAAGAATTGAAATTATGTAGAAAAAATTATTTTCCTAAGTGAAATAAAAATATCAATAACAGGATTAAAATAAGAGCATTGCAAAATATTTATAGACTAAACAGCAGACTTTTAAATGGCCTATGAATTACAGAGAATGTAATGAGAACATTTTTAAATTGTATTTAGTTGGATGAAAATGAAAATACTTTGTATCACCATTGGAAGGACACCAATATAAGTAATTATTTTCTTTCTTTTATTGGAGATTTTTAAATTTTACATTTCACATGTTATGCCTCTTTCCTGGATTTCCACTCTTCTTGCTTCTATGAGGGTGCTCTCCATGGTGTGTGGAAGGCAAAGGATAACTTGTGTGGGTTGATTCATTCACCGGGTGTGTTCCATGCATCAGACTCAAGTCCTCAAGCTTGGCATCAAGCACCCTTATCTGCAGACCCATTTTGCATATTATGAACTTCCAAAACTGATAAAAAATAAAATCTCTTGGCTCACATTTTCCCACTGGAGAATTCTTTTAACTAAGTAAAGATATAGTATCAGTTTTAAAATAAATCTAGAAATATTTACAACTGGCTCATCAAAGTCACAGAATAAAAGAGATACAGAAAATTATTTTATATGCTGTCAATTGATATATCAACATGGAAAGAAAAGAAGCAATATCATAATAGTTAAAAAACAGACATTTAGGAATATATCTAAAAAATGCATTTTGAGTCATTTCCTATAAGTTTCAAAATATTGATGAAATAAGTCAGGAGAGGTAAAAAAATGGTATGCACTGTGTTTATGTATTAAATGACTCATTACAGCAAAGATGTCAATCTCCCTAAATTGATGGGGTTTGCACATTTACTATAAAAATTCAATAAACATTTTGTACATGCAGACAGAAAGTTGTAATATTATATAGAAAAGCAAAGTAACCAAAAGTAGTTAAAATAAATTTGAAAAAATAAAGATAGAAATATATTTTACTGATTCTAAGAATAATCTATTGCCACTAACCAATTAATGACAAAAATAAACATATAGAATATTTTTTAAAACACACACATTCTGAAATAGAACCTTACTAACAAATCTGACTTATCTTTCGAAAACAATGCAGTACCATTTCAATGTAGAGAAGACATTTTTTTAAATAAATAATGATGCAATGAAAGGGTACCCATAAGGACTTGACTTGCATGTTGTATAATATCTAACTCAAATGGTAGTTCAATGTAAAACAAAAGATTATAATATGCTTGGTTAAAGAATAAAATCTTCTGACTTTAACACTAGGCAAGGAATTCTAAAACATGATGGACCATTGCATATACACTGAAACTTACCATGACTATGGAAGTATGCACAAGACCAATACAAGGTCAAACAAACATGGGTAGGGGTGGGGCTCATGAAGTCCCACTTCCATTTGAGAAGCTATTGGCTGTGAGAAGAGTCAATTTTCTTCAGAGATGCAAATTTTAAAGGGCTGCACATACTCCAGTTGATGGGTCTATGCCAACTCTCATAAACAGCATTAAGTGAAATCATTTGGTTGAGAGAGAAAGAATGAAGAGAGAATAATGTCAAGAAAAAAAAATAGTGGGGGGATGGGAAATTAAATGGGAGGAAATGGGATGGGTGTAATCAAAACTGGTTATAATGCATGCATAATAAAAGGAAAGTGCAATAAATAAACAAGAAAGAGGCTAAAATGATACTCATCAAAGTTAAAGACTTGCCCTTTCAAATATAAATTTAGAAGGCAAAAAGACAAGCCATAAACTAAAAAATATATATATATATATATTTAAATTCATTATCTGGCAAAAGACTTTTATTGATAATGTATAAAGAACTCCCAACACTCTACAGAATGAAACAAACAATTCATTTAAATAATGAGAAAATATGCAAGGAGCTATTTTATTTTAGAAAGTGTGCAGATGGCAAATAAACTCGTGAAAAGAGTTTCAATATTATTAGCAATGAGGGAAACAAATTAAAGTCATATAAGATATCAATACATATATAAGAACGTTTTAAAAGTGGTATCACGTATTAGTTAGATATAGACAAATTAGGTCATTAATGCATATTTGAAATGTAGATTAGAAGGAAAAATGGAAAATAGTATTAGATGTCTCTAAAAGCTAAATGTGCATTATGCATCTACTATACAATTTAGTAATTACATTCCAGGGCATTTATCCCACTGACATGAAAATGTTTACACAAAAATGTCGAATTAAGGTTTAGAGTGACTTTATTCATATTAGCCAAAACATGGAAACAAACTAAATATTCCATAATGGGTAAATGATTAAACAAAATATGTACATATTTTATTAGCCATACATTTTTTAAAGAGCAAACTATTGATACTTCTAACACCTACAGGAACCTTCAGGAAATTAGGCTGGCTGAGGAAAGGGTAATTCAAGAATTGAATAATGTATAATTTGTTTCTTAGCATTAACTTAAAATAAAAATCATAGAAACTGGTAACAAATTTATTTTAAATTAATAATTTAATTTAAATTTTTGTTGAATATTTTAAAAATTCTGGTAAAATGGTGAAGTTGTGGTGACAAAAATGAAAGAGGTGAATTTAAATGTTTAATGATTTATTTTACATTGATTTTGCCAGGATGAAAATCAATATAAAGAATTCTCAAAAAGCTAAAATGAAACCAATCATGTGATTCAGCTACTGATAACTTCATTTTCTATTCCCAAAAGACTTAAATACCTATGCCACGGATATTTGCTCAGCCATTTTAATAGCTGCTATGTCCATAATGCCTAGAAA
This sequence comes from Micromys minutus, assembly GCF_963924665.1. Taxonomy (NCBI): domain Eukaryota; kingdom Metazoa; phylum Chordata; class Mammalia; order Rodentia; family Muridae; genus Micromys; species Micromys minutus. Next base: position 45,079,575 of record NC_137952.1, read on the forward strand.
AAGAAAACAACCTAAATAACCTTCAGCCTATGAATGGATAAGGAAAGTGTAGTGCATGTACACTATAGAGTAATCTTCAGTTGTAAAGAAAGCACAAGAGATGGAGGAAAAAATTTCAGACATTGAAGAAATTATAGGAGAAATGAATACATTCGTCAAAGAAAATATTAAATCTAAAAATGCTGACACAAAAAAAATCTAGAAAATACGAAATTACAAAACCTAAGAATAATAAGAGTAAAGGAAAAAAACAAAATCCCATCTCAAAGACCCAAAAAATATTTTCAACAAAATCATAGAAACTTCTAACTTAAAGAAGAAGATGCCTATAAAGGTACAAGAAGCATACAGAACACCAAAGAGATTAGGCTAGAGTAGAAAGTCGCCTTGGCACATAATCAAAACACTAAACATACAGAACAAAGAAAGAATATTAAAAGCTGCCAGGAAAAAAAAGAGCAAAGACAGGCCTATTAGAATTATACCTGACTTTTCAGTGGAGACTTTAAGAGCCAGAAGCGCCTAGACAGATGGATGAAGAAATGAGACCATAGATGTCAGCCCAGATTACTATCCCCAGGATAATATAGATGGAGAAAATAAGACATTCCATTATAAATCTGAACTTAAACAATATCTATTGATTATACACCACCACAAAAGATGTTAGAAAGAAAATTTCAACATAAAAAGGTTAGCTACATTCAAGAAAATGACAAGAATTAATAATCTCAGACAAGCAAAATCAGAAGAAGAAACACACACACGCACACACATATCACCAACAATATAACAGGAAAGAACAATCATTGGTCATTAATATGTCTCAATACTAATGGTCTCCATCCTCCAATCAAAATACACAGGCTAACAGAACAGATACAAAAACAGGTTTAATCCTTCTGCTTAATCCAAGAAACACAACTCAACACTAATGACAAATACCCCCTTAGGGTAAATGGTTAGAAAAAAAAATATTCTAACCAAATGGACCTAAGAAGCAAGTCAGTGTAGCCATTTTAATATCTAATAAAATACATTTCATACTAAAACTATTCAAAAGGTATGAGAAACTACATTACATATTCATCAAAGGAGAAAAATCTACCAAAAAAGACATTGCAATATTTAATCTTGCTTATTCACTTTATATCCCTCTCACTGTCTCCTTTCCCTCTGCTTTCCCCTTCCCCAGTCCTTTCCCCTATTCACCCTCCTCTTGTCCTCTGAGCAGGTGGAGGTCCTCCAGGCAATACTTTCCCCCAGGAACATTAAGTCTCTGTGAGATTAGAGGCATCCTCTCCCACTAAATCCAGACAAAACAGCCCAATTAGAAAAATATATCCCACATACAGGCAAAACCTTTTGGAATAGCACCCACTCTATTTGTTTGGACCCACATGAAGACCAAGCTGCACATCTACTACTTATGTGCAGAGAGACAGACATATGTTTAGCCCATGTGGTTTTCAGTCTCTGAGAACCAGAAAGATCCAGGTTAATTGATTTTGTTGGTCTTCCTGTGAAGTTCTTATCCCACTAGTTGCTGCAATCCTTCCTCTTATTCTTCCAAAATGGTCATCATGCTCTATCCACTGTTTGGCTGTGGGTGTCTGCAACTAGGTCAACTTCTAGGTAGAGCCTCGTAGAAGACAGCCGTGCAAGACTCCTGTCTGCAAGCAGAACAGAGTATTATTAAGAGTGTCAGGGATTGTGCTTGCCCATAGGATGGATCTCAACTTGGGCCTGTTATTGGTTGGTCATTCACTAAGTCTCTGCAACATTGCAATTTTAAGCATCTATGCCCTAAATGATAGGGCCCCCA
>NC_137952.1:45081599-45211599 GCF_963924665.1 Micromys minutus
ACCTTCTCTGTACCTAATAGAATATTCTCAAGAGTTGATCACATACTTTGACACAAAGCAAGACTCAACAAATACAAGAATGAATAAAAACTGAGTCAAGACAAAAATAAAGAAATTAAAGACTCTTTAGAATGCAATGAAAATAAAGACGCAGCATACTCAAACTTATAAGATATAATAAAAGAGGTTCTTATAGGCAAATACAAAGCATTAGGCACCTACATATAAAAACTGGAGAAATATCATACTAACAACTTAACAGCACACCTGATATCTTTAGAACAAGAATAAGTAATCACAACCAAATCAGTACACAGCAAGAAATAATCAAACTCAGAGCTAAAAATCAATAAAATAGAAACAAAGAGAACAATATGAAGTATAATTAAAAAAAGAGTTGGTTCTTTGAGAAAATCAACAAGATAAACAAACCCTTACTCAAACTAATTAAAAGATGAAGATAAAGTCTCCAATTTAACAAAATTAAAAACTAAACAGGGACATACAGAAGATACCAAGGAAATTCGAAGAGGCAGAAAGAAGTGAATGGGTGGATAGGGAAGCACCCTCATATAAGCAGGGGGAGGAGGGTGATGGGATAGGGGGATTCTGGAGAGGAAACATGGAAAGAAGATAACACTTGAAATTTAAATAAAAATATTCAATAAAAATATATTTAAAACAGAAAAAAACTGTACTTCACCAAATATAAATAAATCTAAAAAGAAATGATATTTTGAGAGGTACCACTTAAGAGTGTTATTACAATATCAAATAACAATTTAAATAGGCCTATAACCACTAGTAAAATTAAAATGCCCAGAGCTAAATAGCTTCAGCACATTGAAGCTTGAAACTCTGCTAGACTTTCAAGGAAGAGTTAAAACCAATACTTCTCAAATTATTCCACAAAATAGAAACAGAAAAAAAAAAAAAAACATTGCCTACTTTTTTTATGAGGCCACATTACCCTGATACATAAACCACACAACGATTTAATAAAGAAGGAGAATTACTGACAAATTTCCCAAATGAACATAGTTATAATTTTTAATAAAATACTTGCAAACCAAATCCAAGAACATATTAAAAATCATCAGCCAGAAACAAATAGGTTTCATGCCAAAAATATAAGGATAGTTAAATATATGAAAATCAATATATGTAATCTGCCATATAAACAAACTGGAATAAAAGACACATAATCATCTAGGTAGGTGCAGAAAAGGCCTTTGGCAAAATCCAACACTACTTCATATAAAAGTTTTAGGGAATTTATAGAAATTAGAGATACAAGAGGGATGTATGCCTAAACATAATAAAAGCAGTTTACAGTAATGTCATAGCCTACATCAGCTAAAAATGACAAAAAATCAAAGCAACACTAAAATAAAGAACAAGACAAAGTTGTTCACTATCCCCATTTCTATTTAATATATTACTTAAGGTCTTGACAAGAAGAATAAGACAACTAAAAAAGATCTAGGGGATAAAATTGGAAAGGAAGAAGCTACAGTATTACTATTTGCAAATGATATGATAAAATACATAAGCATCCCCAAAATTTCTATTAGGGAACCCCACAGCCAATGAACACTTTCAACAAAGTAGATAAAGAGAAAATTAACTTCCAAAAATCTTTTTATATAAATGATATATATATATATGTATGTATGTATAAATGACAAGTGGACTGAGAAAAAACAAGGGTAACAACACCCTTCACAACAGTCACAAATAATGTAAAATATTTTGGGGTAGCTCTAACCAGGCAAGTAAAAATTTCGAGTTTTGAAGAACGAAATTGAAGAAGATATCAAAGGATGAACTATCTCCCATGCTCATAGATTAGTGAGATTAAAATAATAGCCATCCTACCAAAAGCAATCTATAGATTTAATGTCATCTCCATCATAATTCTAACATAATTATGTACACACCTTGCAATGACAATTCTAACCTCATATGGAAAAAAAAAACAAATAGGATAGCTAGAACAACCCTAAACAACAAAACACTGTGGAGGTATAACTCTTCCTGGTTTCAAGTTGTACTGCAGAGCTCCAATAATAAAACAAGCATGGTATTGACATAAAAACAGATACATTGATCAATGGATTCAAATTGAAGACCAAGACAAACACAAACATATATGGACAACTGATTTTTATATAAAGTAGCCAAAAATACACAGTGGAAAAAAAGAAAGCATCATCAGTGAGTAGTGCTAGTCAAACTGGATGCCTGCCTGTAGAAGAACAAACAACGACTCACACTTATCACCCCACACAGAACTCAAGACCAAATGGATCAAAGCCCTCAACGTAATTCCAGATGTGGCAAACTAATAAAAGAGAAAGTAGTCACCTTGAATTTATTGAAATAGGTGATCCTGTAAATTAAAGATATTCAGCCTTATTTCTTTCTGGTGGAAAGGGCCTTAAGTCCAAGAACTGTTGGTTAGGCACCATAGCAAGATAGGACTATGATTGTTCCCCTTTTCAGAAATTTTCATGGAACCTTCAGGCACTGTGAAAGCTAGTCTTCAAGGAGGAGTCTTTTGGTCAGATCCAGCTTGGGTTCTCTGGGTTCTGTATCCAAAGTACATGATGTCTTCAGCAATAGCGACTTTCTTCCAATGTCTACCAGAAATAACCAAAAGCAACATCAATAGCTGTTTTAGGAATCTTTTGTACAGCACTGACCAACAACTCACAAGCCAGCCTTTCTTGCCTAATATTGGGATTTTGTGAGATATTCTTCAACTCCTGAAGGGAGTTGTCAGGCTAAATAAGATATATCTATTTAAACAGCATACATATATACTGTATACATAGACTTATACGTGATATCCAATTTTAGATTGATATATGACTTTTTCAGACATACTTTTATCTGAGGAGGGATTCTTTGGTGATGAAAATGTTCTGTGTCTGACTGCATCCATGTTAACACCTTGGTTGCGCTCAAACTCTGTAAAATACCATCAACTGGGGAAATTTGGGTAAAGGATACAGTTTATCTCTTTCTGTTGCTTATTACAAGCACGTGTGTCTCTATATTTATCTCCAGGTAAAAATGATTATTTTACAGTGACAACACTGGCGTTTTGCTCATAATTTTGCATCTCGTGTCAGAAATGCACTGGCTCAGCACTCCCACCAGCTGTCAGCAGAGCTGCCCCTCTGTGAGCTAACATGGTACTCTGCCATCTGTGCAAGACCCTTCCCCAAGCCTGTCTTCCCTCAGACCCAGCAGGTTTCTCACTAACTCCTTTATTTTGATCTTTGTTTTTCCTAACCCTCAGAACATAAGCCGTGGATATGTGAATACAAATGCTACAAATGCTAAGTCAGCACAATTTCCTTATTCCACTCAAGTCTTTAAATCACAATTATGACACTGCCAAGCAGTGGGTAAACTAACTAGCACATATGCCACAGCAGATGGCTCACATGTCATGGTTTCTACCCCCAAAGTCCCTCTGCTTAGTAAACCTATCAATAAACACAGTACAAATAAGCATTGTGGAAAAGGGGGAAAAAAGACAGAAGGATGCGCTGGGTGATGGGATCACAGGTGATAAATGAATAGCTTCACAGGAAATTTCAGCAGAGAAGAAACACTGTAGAATACAGGCCCACGGATGAAAGGTTCTTAGTGCCTCCTGTTGTTATGCTTTGTAGTTACTATTTTGGTTTTGCTTGATTTGTGTGTTTTGTTTGATTCTGTTTGATGAGAACCGTAAAGAAGCCATTGAACATAACACACCGGAGAATGTAAGGAAACACTAATTTATTGTCTTTACGAAGATTAGTATCCATCATCCCATCTGCAGGTCTGCAGGTCTGCATGTATGCTGACCCCAGCTGGGCTCAGTGACAGCTCTGCTTTGGGTTACACACCATCTGGAAAAGGCTTGGCCTTGGTTTGGATGTGATCCAAATGTACCTCTTGCACTTAGTCAAGGTTCTAATGGCAGAGTCAAACACAAACCAAACTACACACCACACATGCCCAGGTGATAAGTTGTCTGATATCACATCTAATACTCTGTTAGTAACCATGAGCCTGTGACTGAGCACAAAACGGGTCACATCAGGAGGGCACAAGAATATTTGCTCATTCTTCTGTTATTTCATAACTTACAAGCTTATTCCTAGTGTTCTAAATAAGGAGGCTGTCATGGTACTTCTCAATATTCAAATGAGAAAATTATGTGATTAAAACAGAAAGCTTCAGCCGAGTCTATACTGTTCAATTTAACTGTGTTTTAGGACAAGTCTCTCAACATTAGAAATACTAACAATTTGGACTAATCATTGTTAGGGGATGGAAAGAGGACTGTCCTATCTGTCGAAAGATGCTTAGTAACATTTCCAATCTCTCCCCACTAGATGCCAGTAATAATTTCAAGGCATGATAAAAAAAAAAAAATCTGTCTCCATCATTGCCAATTGATCCACAGAAATTTACCAATGTTTTAGAACCAGTGTCTTAGAGAAATATTCAACACTCAAGGTATGCTGTAAATAGTCAAAGAGAAAATTCTAATAGCAAAATGTTTTGTGTCAATATAAACAAACATATACTCTAGCAAACTTAACTATGTTCTTCTCTATAAGACTTTTTTTCTGTGTAAAATGAATTTTAATAGGAATATACACAATTACCACCCCTACAATAATTTCTAACTGTTATAATTATGTCTAGTCTGCTTTACCAAGAATTCTTTTAATGTACAAATGTATGGCACCCTACAAGCTGCTAGAAAATGAGCCAAGTTTTTCCTTAAATAATTTATTGAGGATCTTTGATCAACCACATAACAAACACTAAGTGTTTACAAATTATATTAATGCTCTTCGATTGCTGTGCGTGGTATAAAGCAACATATGCCTACCATCAAAAGTATCTGTGTTCTTACCAGCTTAAACCCAACAAAATCATCATCAAAAGGACAGTTTTTGAATGAGGATTGTGTAAATCCATCTCACTTAGGAAATTGGTAGAAAACTCAAAGCCTGGATAGAAGCCTAAGAGTCGCTAAGCTTAAGAATTACGAGTCTAGCCAAATGATGTGAATAGACCAGAAAAGAACAATAATATATCAAGAGTATCAAAAAAAAAAAGCAGAAGAACAAAAACAAAAGAATCCCAAGGCCCACACAGCTGATATCTAACTATAAAATGAACGGCTAGCAGCAAAAGTAAATATAAACACTGAGGTGTTTTTACACCCCTACACACACTCACAGGAAGTCATGTATGGAAAGTATGGTGCAGAATATCCAATAAAAAATAAAGAAACTTAAAAGTGATGCTACCCAGAATGGGAGGAATGTGGTTGCAGGTAGTAGGCAGCAAGCCTCTGCCAACCTATAGAGCCAGCTACAAAAACTAACTCCTAAACAAGAGCAGTCATATTGTACTGAACTAGGAAGCAATATTGAGTGGTGTTATTATATTTTTTTGTATAAGTTATCCTTATTTTTATTATATCATAGTCACCATCCAGTTTATAATTTAGTTGTGTTTAGTTTTTGTTTTAGCATGTATCTTACCTAAGTAGACTCTATATTTTTTATTTTTTCTGTATCTATTTTAGATTTATTATTTCTTGTAGGTCTAGCATATATACTTTTTCTTTTATAGATTTCTTTCCTCCTTTTCACATTTCTTTCTTTTTGTATTTGTTGATATTCAAATATGCTTGTTTCTAAAATAGTATGAATTATATATTTTTTCCAATGAGCACTGGAATAGCACTTTATCTGGGCCTTAATGAGAACCTACAAGAATCACAGAAGCATAGTGATCAATAATGATACCCTCATGCCTGCTGACTTCTTGTGTCTCTGTTTCTATTCCAATAAATGCTTTTCCAGTGACTTCTTGTGTATACTATCTGGCTATTCACCTGTTTATTCTATACAGGTTCTCCTTGTATCTGAAAAATAAAACATGGAGAATCATGTATTAAATCATAAAAGTGAGAAGCCAATAGAGAAGAGAGGTACTTTGAAAATATAGATGGATAAAGAGGTTCCAAATCTTTTATATAATATTTGAGCAAGAAAACTATGTTATGTAATTTTTAACTATAAAGAAAAGAAAAAAGTTAAGTCAATAACCACTAGAAAATGTATTTTTTACAAAGGAAATAAGTCATAAATCAGTGCTGGTCAGGTTCCTGTTCTGCCTTATATTCCTTGGACTGGCCCAGAAAATGGCATCAGTAGCCTTGAAAATGAAATCACGCCAGGTGCAAGAGCGAAGTCAGCTCAAAGTTAGTGAGCATTCTGGTTACAAGATGTTGCATGTTGCAGAGGATGCCATCTTTAGCTAATGTAAAATGGGAACTTTGACCCGATAAGGAAAATCAACTAAATGTTCTACTATTTGTGAGTTGAAAGAACTTAAACATTATACATATGATTGCCTTAGGAAATAAATTAACATTAAAATATATTTATAAAATTTATTCTTTATTCTAGCTGGTACAGAAGACAGATGACTAAAGGATAATTAAAATACAGTTATTATCCATATACTAAAATAATAGTTCCAAAAAGATAGCTAACCTAAACATAAAAGGGAAATTAAAACATATTTTGTAACAAAAATATTTAAAACTATAAGGAAATTTTTCTTAACCAGAGGGGCAGGAATTTTCTTCATCAAGAAAACAATAAATCCTCTCTTGTTTTCTCTCTCCCCCCCCCCTCTTGTTCTCCACATCTTACCCCTCCTCTTCCCCTTCCCTTCCCCCTTCTCTCTCCATGTGCTCAGGGCAGGCCTCTACTCCTCTACTCCTCTATTTCACTCTTCTCTCTCTCTCTTCCTCTCCCCCCTCACACACACTCCCCCCACCCGCATCTACTACCCTCTTAACTCGCCCACAACCTGAATAAACTCTATTCTGTACTATAAAAAAGAAAACAATAAATCTGACATGATGGAACACACCTATAATCTCATCACTCAGGCGACCAAATCAAGCAAATTTCTGTGGCCAGCCAGGTCTATTTAGAAAGTTTCAAGTGAACAAGGGCTACATAGTAAGAACTTGTCTTAAAATATGGGAGGAGTAAGGAAAAGTCAAAGAAAAACGCTAATAAGTTTTATGGTATTAAAAATCAGAACTTCTCTTCATCAAAAGAAACAAAGGTTTGCAATGTAAACCACGTGGTGGGAAGAAATAGGTACTAGTACATGCACCTGACATGCTACTTCTATGAGTCAATAAAAGTAAGATATCCCATAAAGAAGCATGGAACTTCAACTGGCATTCACAAAAGAAAGCATCTTCATGAGAGATAAAATCTGATGATAACAAAACAAAAATTATAGCCATCATGAGACACCAGCACACAGCCATCAGCACAGTGAGCCACTGACAGTACAGTGGCCATCACTAAAGAGAATGCTCTGGAAATGTACTTGCATGTACAAGCATGGCAAGGAGATCACGTTGGGGAGAATATTTTGGCAGAATCTTTTAAAACTAAATATTTGCGTACTCTATGAATATCTAGCGGGAGGAGTGCTTATTTTTAACAAATGTTAAGTCAAAGTTGTTCACAATATTATTATTTGAAAAAAATGAAAACCAAAGGTACAAGTGCCCATGAATATTACTATGTATGTAATTAATGTCATCTTTATTGGGACATTATGCACAGATTAAAACAAAAGAAGTATAGCCATACAGTACAACCTGAAGTAAGTTTTCTAGAACATAACTGAGTGAAGTAAGTACGATGTAGGACTGTATATGCTGCATGATACCATTTATATGATGTTCTAAATGTCCATGAATCGCTGCAATATTTAAACCAAGGCGAGTTCACCGTGAGAATGGGAGGTCTTCAATGGTTTTGTAACCTTAGAACAAATAGGCACAGGAAAAAATTTCCTGAACAGAGCACCAATGGCTCTTGCTCTAAGGTAAAATATTGACAAATGGGACTTAATGAGATTGTAAAGTTTGTGTAAGGCTAAGGACACTGTCAAGAAAACAAAACAGCAGCCAACAGAGTGGGAAAAGATCTTTATCAAACCCCACATCAGATAGAGGCCTAATACCCAAGGTATACAAAGAACTCAAGAAGTTAGCCACCAGAGAATCAAACAACCCTATTAAAAACAGGGTACAGAGCTAAACAAAAAGTTCTCAACTGAGGAATACCAAATGACTGAGAAGCACCTAAAGAAATATTCAACATTCTTAGTCATCAGGGAAATGCAAATCAAAACAACCCGGAGATTCCACCTCACACCAACCAGAATGGCTAAGATCAAAATTTCAGATGACAGCAGATGCTGGTGAGATGTGGAGAAAGAGGAACACTTCTCCACTCTTGGTGGGGTTGTAAACTGGTGCAACCACTCTGGAAATTAGTCTGGCTATTCCTCAGAAAATTAGACATAGTACTACCTAAAGACCCAGTTTTTCCACTTCTGGGCATATACCCCAGAGACTCTCCAATATACAACAAAGACGCATGCACCACAATGTTTATAGCAGCCCTATTTATAACAGCCAGAATCTGGAAAGAACCCAGATGTTCTTCAGTAGATGAATGGATACAAAAATTGTGGTATATTTACACAATGGAGTTCTACTCAGCTATCAGGAACAATGACTTTATGAAATTCTTAAGAAAACCGATGCATCTAGAGAATATCATCCTGAGTGAGATAACCCAGTCACAAAATAACAGACATAATATGCAGTCACTGATAATTGGATACTAACCCCAGAAAGCTCTGAACACCCCATAAACAACTCACAGACTATATGAAGTTCAAGAAAAGAAGAAGAAAAAAACATTATGCTTAATCTATACACACCAAGAAAACTTTGACTAATTCCAGGTTACATCTTGTTTTACATGTACTTTATGCTCATTGTAACTAGTAAGATCTTAATGCACACTATCAAACCTTTAAAAAAAACAAGCACTGACAAAAATGTATTCGTTTGCTTTTATTAAAAAATGCTTAAAATCTGTACATTTATCTTTGTTTTTTAAAATAAAGTTGTTCAATTAAAAATATTCAAAGTTTAGAATTAAGTAATTCTAAAGTGGAAAGTATTTGAAATTAAATAATGTTGCAGTCACATAATAAACTTTATTCATGGCTTAAAACAAAAAATGAATGGTTTTATAAAGGAGGTTACTGTTGATTCCTTGGCCTGAGTAGTGGTTACATGGGCAAGTTGTATGTTATTAGTTCTGAAATTATCTGCATGAACAGTATATTTACTGAAAATATTTTTTTACGACGTGAAATGGGGGCCTAAAGAGATGGCTCAACAGTGAAAAATACTTCATGTTCTTGCAGAGGATCCAGGTTCAATTTATTTCCCATAATTATATTGGTGAGTTCACAAACACATGTAATTCAGTTCCAGGTGTTCTATGTCCTCAAATATTATCTACAGGTATGTGTAGATACAGGGTAAACATATGTACATTTGGGAACAAATATAAAATAAATAAAATATTTAAAATAATGTCAAATTTTTCATAGATTTACCATAGCTCTTTGAGAAAAAAATCCATAAAGACTTGAGTTTTGAACATCCTTCTGAAAGAAAAATAGCTTAATGTTTTCATTTATCTATAGAATTAACAATAATATTTTCTTCAGGTAATCAGAATGTAGAATGTAGATTAGAAAACAATATTATTGATCTAGTGATGGTGTTATAGAAAATGAAATTATAAGTCACTTTAGTTAAAAATAACTTCAAAATAAAGATGGCTTAAAGACCTCAGATGGAAGATTTAGTATCAACTTTCATTTCAACATGCCTAAGCACAGAACTTATTTTTGTATCTTCTTCAAGTGGAAAGGACTCCAGTTTTTTCAAGCTTTGCCATTTCATAAAGAAAACATTTGAAAATGAAACCATGGGAAACAGACAGACATTTAGATGTTAAGAAAGGAGCTTTAGGCCACACTGATACCTTAACTCACAAACCACTTTCTACTGCCTGCACGTCTATATATTACAACCACTGAGCCCATAAATACTTACTGAATATCATATGTAATTAAGCCACTTTCCTACATGCCATGAGAATGAACTAACACTTACTTTATTTGTACCAGTTAAATCAACTGGACTCTACCAAGTAGAGTGTTATTCATTGGAAATTTAGCATTTATTTACTATTTAGCATCACTTATGACGTGTGATGGTCAACCAAAGGCTTATGACCAGACTGTGGTACATAGTTCTTGCTTTCACCTCTAAATTAGGTGGATGATTGCCTCATTTTGTAGTATTTCCAAGATAAAATACCTTCATTATAATAATAAATTCAAAATACATTGGCTACATAGAAAAAGCATCTCTTTCTTTGGCTATCACGACAACAGTATTAATCTTGGAGTTAAACTGAGCTTCATTTATTGTGTGATTCTTCTCCAAACAGTAGATTCTTCCAAACATGCAAGATTGGTTCAATGAGCATGTGTTCCATACCTCTGTGGGAGCTGTTGTGGTCAAACTTTATCAGTGTTGCTATTTCCTATTCCCCCAAAATGCAGCAAGTAAGTTCCCATTTCCTCCATGAAAGGGAGCTCCTTCTCAATAGGTTTCATAAGGTGGTGTTTTTGGATTAATAGTACCAAGGAAATTTTCCTGCCCTCACTGCTCATGGTTGACCATGTTTATACAATTCCATCAGTATTGAAAGATAGTTCTTTGTCCAACTTATCACAGAAGTAAGAATGAATGGAATGAGAACTGAGAGGGAGAGTAAGCCTGGCCCTCCCACGTACCTCTTACTACCTCATCAGTAGATATCTCGAAAATCCTCTGACATAGCTACTGAATACTTCCTCCTTTCAGTGAAGCTTTATTCCCCTTTTCTAAATACAAATACTTCTGAATTGATACACCAAAGTCTTAGTTTAGATTATCACGTTTTTGTTCCTCCAAAATAAACCCAAGCAAGAATTAAAGACCTTGGGCATCTACCACTGCGGACAATCACTGTGATGACCTCAGATAAGTCCACCTCCATGACAGACCTGAAGAAGCAGCTATTGTGAACTGTTAAATTGTCTCTATGAAGCTTTCTATGAGTGGTAATAACCATAATTGTCATCATAATCATTAGAGAAGCTGATATTTATTGGGGGCTTATGTTCCAGACACTTAGCTGAGAGCATGCTACTGTGTTGAGGCCATAGATGGGTTTCTTTGTGAATTTTAAATTTTCACTTATGACCTGTGGTGGTCAACCAAAGGCTTATGACCAGACTGTGGTACATAGCTCTTGCTTTCACCTCTAAATTAGGTGGATGATTGCCTCATTTTGTAGTATTGCCAAGATAAAATACCTTCATTATAATAATTAATTCAAAATACAATAGCTACATAGAAAAAGCATCTCTTTCTTTGGCTATCACGACAACAGTATTAATCTTGGAGTTAAACTGACTACAGCTGGAATCTTGCTAAATGACAAGTCACAGTGTTCTCGTGATCATTAAGTATTTTGTAAAATTCATAAAGTATTAAAGGTCTAATGTTCAAAGACTGGCTTGCATAGAGTACTAGAACCCTCACAATCACAAAATATTATATCATTTTCTTATTACTACTTTCTGGAAGAATAAATCTGTGTCTGGTCCTGAAATGTAAGGGATCAGAAGTAAAGAAGCACAAAACATTTACACAAAAGTTTTTTATTTGGTCAATAAGGCTATTTAATTCTAAAGCCTCAGTTATCATGAGTTAAAACCTTCCTGCAAGGCTATACATGGGCCAGTTTCTTATATACATCTAGCTATTTTTGGCCCAGGCTCTGTACTTTTCCATAAACACTCTAGAAGCCAACTGCAGGGCATATCCTTCCCCTTACTACTTCCATCTCTGAGACCTGGACAAATAAAAATGCATCTGGAGTGTAAAGATGGAACTGCAGCTATTTCTTTGACCTAAAAATATTCAACTCCCTTGAAAAGTCAAAAGCCGGGCAGAGATTTGGGATAGTCTGTTTCCCCAGCCCTGTCTTAGACTTCCTCCTCAGCAGCAAGTACCAGATGCATGACTGAGTAAAAGGAAGAATGGCAAATATCTCCATACATCATTACATCCTGCTTGAACAAGATGTTCTTTAAGTACATGATTAGGAACACCTGCAGCTCAGCAGAAAGGCAGGCTCCCACTGCTTGCTCATTCCTGAGAAACCAAACTTCTCCCCTTCTTATTGCTATGTTATCAGTTAAACATCAAGCATTAGATGCTTGGAAGCAGTCCAGGAATAAAAAGCACAGGTTGGAATGTTGCACATGCTGAGGAAACAAACCTACCTACTTCCTAGTGAGCACTAGTGCTGGCTTTCTGCAGATTAAGGCTCTCACCTCTTAAAGTGGCCCTGCCACTAGGCTATATATGACCCCACTTCTCACCCCTAGCTATTGATGTAGGATAAAACATCTCCTGGTGGCTGAATTCCAAATAGTTTTGATTGCTGCTGCTTCCAGTGTTCTATTCCTGGCTTTCACCAAGAAATAAAATATAAGTAAATGTACACTTTTAGTTCCCACTGAGATAGATATTCAATCTCTCTCTGTCTCTGTGTCTCTGTCTCTCTCTCTTTCTCTCTGCCCCTCCATCCCCTCCTCTACCCCCGTGTCTGTGTGTGTGGTATATGTGTCTGTCTGTCTGCCTGCCTGCCTGCCTGCCTGCCTGCCTTTCTGTGTATTTCAAATATGATGCCAAAAGCTAAAATTCATAGGAATTCTGGCAGTTAAAGAAGGAAGTTTATAATTTGGGGAAATATATAAACACCCAAGGAGAGGGAAGAAGATCATGAATTCGAGGCTCTTCCAAATTTAATAGTGAAAGCCTCCTTTCAAAAGCAAACAAACAAATGTTAGTCATGACATCACAAATGCTAGTTCCATAAAAACCATGGAAATGGATTAAAATATATTTTAGATCTTATATCTTACTTTACTACATGAAGTCTATAGAGTCTAATGATCATGGAAGTATACACATATGTCTTGGCTCAAAGTCAGAGTGGGGCAGAATGGTTCTAGATAACAGGGTAGAGACAGCACTGGGGTTAATTCACACAGATAGGGAAAGTCAACTAATGAGTGAAAAGTGTGTAAACTATGAAATGTGCCTATCAAATCTCTTGTGACATATTGGCATTATATATCAAAAGAAAGTTTAGAATATGTAGTTCTGTCTAGAACAAGTTTGACACACTTCTTATCACCTCAATTCCCCAACATGCTGTACCCCTCATACAAGTTTTCTGACCAGAGTTGAGTAACACACTAAATATATGTGTGCATATAGCCGTGACACAAATAGGATTGTAGAAGAGAATAGAGCATAGTACATTATACTCACTATCTTTGCTTCTTAAGAGACCATTTACAAGAGGGAAGTTGAGAAGATAACCTCCAAAGAAGATCAACATGTTTTAGCAAAGTTGTGACTTGAATTTCCACCTCTCTGATTCCATATGCAAGATGGTAACTATAATGCTTCCCACCATTTTCTCTTGTGGCTCAAATTCCAACATGATTCAATAAATCCTCAGGGAGTTGGTATGTGTACAATGTAATTCATCAGTAAACCCCCAGACCCCAGATTTATATAAGATCATAGATACCTGTAGTTTATTCTGGATCTTGCTGCCACGAGAAAACTATACTTTAGCCAATTCCCAGGGAGATGATGGTGACTGCATCACTTTGAGTTCTGGCAGGATACAGTGGCTTTTCTACATAGTCATTTTAATAAAAGAAAAGTATACAGAGGTACACATAGGTTAGTAGAAGCCAGTTGCTATCAGTGAAGCAATCACAGATGAGCAGTTGTTGAGATCCAGGATACCTGGTGGCTGGGGGAAGAAGTTACATTACAGAATGCTGGTGATGGATGCAACTGTAAGAACAGCATGCTGCTGTGGCTGAAGTTATAGGCCTAGCTTCTTTGTTCCTAGCCAAAGATAACCTTCTAGTCTATTCAACAGGAAAGCAGAGGTTATGAGTGTCCAGGAAGTGGTTCATCTATCAAGATAAACTTCCTAGAACAAAGAGAACAGATTTGAAGAGAAAATGGGTACTTAGTTATCCCCTCAGGCCAATTAATTTTCTTTCTTTTAAATTATTCTACTTTATTTTTGAAATTATAACTACACTATTTCTAACTTTCCTTTTATCCTTCCAAACTCTCCTATTGTGATTGGGCTGTCTTTTAGAAATAATAAAAATGAGATAGCTAGAAGCCATTTGTTGAGCCACACAGCAAAACTACAAAGATACATGAGGCTGTAACAGCAACAAAGAGTACCATCCAATATAAGCCACTCCCTTGCTCAAGAACACAAGGTCCTTTATAATGCTGGGAACAGGCTTGAGCTTTTGATTCCGTTTAAATAGCAATTCAAAATAAAGTCTCCCTCCACACTAATATAAACTTTATTCCTTTTTATTCTAATGCTACAGAAACCCTCAATGAATGTAAAGAATGGCAGAAATTTGGGGCTCTAGAGTGACTTGCAAATATCCCAGCAGATATGTCTACATTTCAGAGACAACACAGTGTAGAAGGATTATTTTTATGCACACAGAGAGGGACAAAATGAAAACAAACTGGAAGTTGTCAGGTACCAAACCAACAGTGGGGAAATTCCATGTGGAAATCTCTGGGAAGAGGTGTCCTCCAAAAAGATTACTAGAAATGTGAAACTACCCTAAAAGCATGCAGCGTTGGTGACCTAAGACAAAGGCCCATGTACATGAGAGTTTTGTCTCACTATCATGACCCCTTCTTTCTCTTCCTGGGAGAATGTGGCCATCTCTCTGATAGCAAACTAAAACACTGATCATGCTGAGCTTCTGAAGCTCAAGTTGGTCAGGGTTATGTGTCAATGTGGCACTACCCTTCTTTATTTCTCCTTTCATCTCCTGTGAAACCCACTTTGCACCCTGTTGAAATCAAACTTGGACTTAGAGGAAAAGAAATTGCTGTGTATGTATCTTTTGTTACAGTTTTTCCTTTTGTACATTTTTCTGTATTGTGTGACTTTGTCAATTTAAAAATAAAAAATAAATAAAATAAAACTGAGGACCAAAACTCTATATGTTGCCTTCAGCCATTCTTAGCATTTTTAGCAAGAGCTAGACCCACAAGAGACTTGCAGTGGGCAGGGAAGTTCTGCTTTAATTTTAGCCTCTGACTCAAGTCTCATTTTTGCTCCAAACTAGGGCAGTAATGTGCAGCAGTAGCAGCTCCAATGTCTTTTGTTCCTTTGATTCCAGGGATACAGAGCTGAGCTCTTTTTAACTCCAGATGAGCCAATGCACAGCACAAGTTCTGTGTGTCCTCCCTGCTGAGCTATTCTCTGACCTCTGCTCGGAAGTCAGGTAAGAATAATAGAAGCAAACGTCTTACGCTGCAGATCTGTCTTTGCTTAGACAATCTGTGTAGCAATGTACCAAGTTAGAGGAAAAAATAATGATGCCAGAAGTCAATTACATACGATGGCCTTAGATCCAGATGTTTCACATCTTACTCACACAGCAGTCTTTCGATAATTCCTGCTCTTGTGTTTGCTGAGTAACTATGCACCCTGCTATGTTTCCTACCTTTTCTTGAATACTTCATCCCTTTGACCCATTCATACATGACCTCTCTATTCAATTCAACTTTCTTTCTCTTCCCCAATCAGTTAGGAAACCAGCCCTTTGTAAAGGTGCAGAGCCAACACTGGTGCACTGAGAAAAAATAAAAAAAATATGCAGCAGAAAACAGCAGGAAGAACAACTGGAAACTGGTTACATGATGCCAAAGGAAAGAAAGAATAAAAGAAAGAGGGAGAGGGAGAGAAGAAGAAGAAGAAGAAGAAGAAGAAGAAGAAGAAGAAGAAGAAGAAGAAGAAGAAGAAATTATTCTCTCTAGCTAGTAAATATATTTAGGGAAATTGGTCTCTAATGTAGACTATAGAGAAGCAACTTTTGTTTCTGCCTACCAACCTAAAACCAGCTTCCAAGAGTCAAACCAATCAGAGTCAGTTCCTCTTGAAAAACACATTGTGAAGGCTCATTTTATATAAATATTTTAATTAATAGATACCCTCATGGAACATGAGAAGCATTGCATGTTAGCACTCACCAGAGACCCTGAAATTAGATTGATTATCGGCACCTTAATTTGCTTTTCCTGACACTGATAATTTGTTTTTAGTAGGTCTGTAATTTAGCCTTCGCAATTTCTTATTCTGCTTGGCAGAGTCTAACGCCTCCATCTCACCAGCCTGCCTCTAACCTTTAGGCACTGCTGTCTGCACGGTGTATTAATTTTTAAATTATCTAGCTTGATGTGAGAAAAAAACTTCAATTAACTTTCATACACAAGGCAAGCTAACACCTCTTTGCTTTCCAAGTGAAGGTGAAATGTAAATGAGGGTAAAGGCAAGGTCTAAGGAGAATCCTGACAGAGCCAAGAAGTTCTTGTTATACATTATAGAATCTGCTACCTTTAAAGTGCCTTCCAGTTGAAGAAGTAGTTTTCACATCATCTTGGTAGTGAAGGTAAGTGCCTTTCTATGTATGGCTCCACCCAACAATTCATAGAATAATGGTAAAGAAAATGCCTTTTCTATTGTGTTTACAAATGTGTTGCAGGCACCTACAGCAATGACTAAGATAGTAGGCACTCAGTAAAGACTAATAAAGTGAAGTCATTATAATTAGATGATTATGTATATGCAAACTGCTTTTCTTCTCTAAATCAAAAAAATTATTGAAAACATGAAAAAGAGATAGTAAAGAAAAGATGGTCTGGAGACAAAAATACAGGAAAAAGTTAGTTATTAAATATAGTGTAAGTTTTCATGACAGACATCTGAGATTCTTAGATCTTCATTAGAAATAATTCAGAAGCATCACTGGCTTGGCAGGAAGGTTGCTCCTATATAAACAGATGTCCCCACATCCAGATTGAATTGTGATAAGTAGAGCCATGGCTTTCGTGTTTCTCACCTGGTGGGTTAACCTGTTTACTGACCTTCCTCCTTGACTTTCCAGAATAAACCACCCCAATCCCTACAGAAAGCTTCTCACTGGTAAATAATATTTTAGAACTGATCACTGTAAGACTATATTCAGCAAGCGTTCTGGATAGTTATGTCTACTTGGTACAAGCTAAAGTCATCTGAGAATAGGAAACCTCAACTAAGAAATTACCTTTGTAAGAGTGGACTGTGGACAATTCCGTAGGATATTTTCTTAACCAGTGATTTATGAGAAGTGCCCAGCCCATGGTAGGTGGTGCCATCTCTAGGCAGTGGTCCCAGGTTCAATAAAAAGCAGGCTGGGTAAGCTGTAGAGAACAAGCCCATAAGCAGCACCCCTCCATGCCTCTGCATTAGCGCCTTATTTTAAGCTCCTGCTCTGTTTGACTTCCTGTCCTCATTTCCATTGATGAACTGTGATGTGAAACTGTAAGCCGAATAAACTCTTTTTTTCCCAAGTTGCTTTGGTGTAGGTTGATGTCTATTGCAGGTAAGGGCAGGCACAAGATAAGGCAAGGCCTGTGATTGGACAACAGAAATGTAGGGCAGGCACAGAGTTTTTGAAAGATGGGAGAAACAATGAGTAAGAAGAAGAAAAGATGGAGGGAAAGAAGGATGACTCAGATCTGTGTAGCTTTAAATAGCCACAGGTAGCTATGAATGTCTTATAAGGGATACATGATTACAGGACAATTTGTCTTATCTAGGTGGGCAGTTTATATTAATATTAATTGGCTCTGAGTTTATTGTGTAGACATTTTATGGGGTGAGAGTTTACTGATATAAATCTGACTAATGAATTAAAAGCCTATAGAGGTTTGATTTTGTTGGGTTATGGGGATTTGTGACAGCTAATCACAAGATAGGTAATCATTGCATGGGGCTAGTGTGGCAGTGACCTGCCATGTGAGTGGCTGCTACTAAGGCTAGCCATAGCAGGGAGATCGCAGCTTGGGCGAGAGAGTAGCCAGTGGTAGAGTGGTGTGATGCCCAGTGTCTTTACATTTTAAATATTAACTACTGCAGTTTTGGTCATGGTATTTTATCACCGCAATGGGAATCCTGAGAAAGACAAGTAAATAATGAGTTCAATCCTGAGCCCTGTGGTTTTTGGAAAACTCTAATAAACAGATGGCTTAGAAAGAAGGAGCAGGAAAGAGAGGATTGTATGAAATAGAGTGTATAATTAGGAGATGTTTTATCTAAAGCAAGTGTCTAAAGTGCCTGTGGCTTCTGCATTACCATAGGTGAAGAAACTGGATCAATACACACATATATTTGGTGAACTTCATCAATTATCCAAGTAAATAAATGATAACAAGATGGCAGTGGTAGCTTAGCTCTCTGTGTTTTGTGCCTGCTGCTGGATTACCTTGTTTACCTCCTTCCTTGACTTTCCCAATCACAAACTATCCCAACTCACCCCTGAAATTTTTATTAGTGTTTTTATCATAAAGGAAGCTTTCTTTGTTCTGGAAACCCCTTTAATAACTCTGGGATATTGAAAGTAAGATAAAAATGCCTAATCCTTTAAAACATGAAAAATAGTTAAGTGTATTTTCACAGAAGGTAAGCAGCAGGGATTTTTCTGTCTTTGATGCCTGGCATAAAAGTGTGGATCTATGGATATGAGTGATGTTCAGAAATGTAGAAACGATGAAATAGAATCATGAGGAGTCTCCCCAGGAGGCAGTTCCATTGACCAGGTGTACATCATCAAGGACATAGCAAAGGGTATATTGATTAGGATGGGGAAAATAGTCAAGAGTTGAGATATTTATTAGACAGATTCAAGATCTCTGAGGATGGGATAAGTTTAAGTGAACAGCTCAACTTTAGCATAAGCAAATGAGCAAGAGGTATTCAGACTCACTGTTGGAATCATGAGAAAAAGAAATAGAAAAGATAGAAGTCAAATGTTGGGATGATGATTTCCAAAGTCTCTGAAGAAATCAAATTGGAATCATCCAGTAAGCTAGTTTATGTCCTGTATGTAAAAACTAGAATTGAATGAAATGATCTAACATTGAAAAATTGGACTGTCATTATAAGCTGGTGTTGAAAAATACAAAATTAAACCATATTTTCTAAGAAACTGAAGAATGGATAGTGAGATGCCAACAGCCCAATTCTTGATTTTTAGAAATCTTTACACACCAAGAAAAATTTGACTAATTCCAGGTTACATCTTGTTTTACATGTACTTTATGCTCATTGTAACTAGTAAGATCTTAATGCACACTATCAAACCTTTAAAAAAAACCTAGTACTGACAAAAATGTATTCGTGTACTTTTATGCAAAAATGCTTAAAATCTGTACATTTATCTTTTTTTTAAAATAAAGTTGTTCAATTAAAAAAAAGAAATTTCAGAATTAGAAGAGAGTATACTCATGCACATAAAATAAATAAATAAATCTTTAAAAATAACAAGGATACTTATAGTAATTATGGGACTCTCTTAAGAAGTAATTCCTCTGGACAAAAACATATATATTATATAATCATTTAATAGCACTTCATAAATAAGTTATAACTTGATAATACTTTATGATATTATATATAATATGAGTTAATAAGAATATTTATGTGGTTATGTGCTTGACTTTGTTTAATAATTAAATAAAATCCTGTTTTAAAAGATATTTTCAGACAATGGATCATTCTTTTAAATTACTTGTTTTAATTTGCCAATAAACACAAATTTTAGAAAATTTGTGCAAAAAAAAGAAATCTCGGAATTAAGATTAAAAAGAAGGCAAAGGAGGAAAGAAGGAAGGAAGGAAGAAGAAAGAGAGGAAGGGAGGGAGGGAGGGAGGGAGGGAGGGAGGGAGGAAGGGTAGGAAAGGTATGGCAGGAAGGGATAGAAAAAAAAAAGTAGATCATCTCAAAGGGAATAGAACACATGAGAGGGGCTTATATCGACAGACAAGTTAACAACAAGACTACCCAAGGAAAACAAAGTGTTAACTGAATCATGCGTTTTTGGTGGGTATAGGGGGTAGAGGTAAAAAGAAAGAAAAAAAAGAATTTTTTTTGCCCCAGTTAAGCCTGTTTGATATTTTTAAAGCCTTTTGAAATCTTCTGAAATTTGTAAGTGAACTCTGAGCTTAGGATGTATAGCCTTTGATAAGACAGTGTCTTCTTCTTCCATGGTTATGAGAGTATTATTCATATAGATCCACTTGAGTAACTCATTCTTCCCAGTGCATAGTGTTTCCTTGGGCAGAGAAGCACCAGTGATCTCACGTCATACACCTCCAACACCTATAGGCCCAGGACACTGAGCCCCAGCATCATCACATCAGTGTGCATTCTATAACAGGTATAGATGTATTTGTCTAAAAGGATGTAAATACTCTGAGGAATAAATGATGCTTCACTAAGCTCTACATTCTTTTTTTTTTTTCATGCAACATGGCAGGTGATCTTTTTCTTTTATTTAAACAACTTTATTTTACAAAACAAAGATAAATGTACAGATTTTAAACATTTTTTGCTTAAAATTATACATTTTTGTCAGTACTTTTTTTCAGATTTTAACATAATTTTTATATATAACTATATGAATATATTTTTTAGTCAGTACTTGATTTTTTTCAAGGTTTGGTTGTATGCCTTGAAAACTTAATAGTTACAATGAGCTAAAGTACATGTAAAACAAAATGTAACATGGAGATAGTTAAAGTTTTCTTGTTTTGTAAATTTTTTTGTTTTGTTTTGTTTTCTTTATTTCTTGGACTTCATACAGTCTGTGAGTTGTTTCTGGGGCAGTGCGAGCCTCTGGGGTTAGCATCCCACTATCAGTGACTGCATATTATGTCTGTTCTTTTGTGACTGGGTTATCTCACTCAGGATGATATTCTCTAGATGCAGCCATTTTCTTAAGAATTTGGTTAAGTCATTGTTTCTGGTGGCAGAGTAGTATTCCATTGTGTATATGTACCACAATTTTTGTATCCATTCATCTTCTGAAGGACATCTGGGTTCCTTCCAGCTTCTGGCTATTATAAATAGAGCCACTATGAACATTGTAGTGCATATATCTTTGTTGTGTATTAAAGTGTCTCTTGGGTATATGCCCAGAAGTGGAATAGCTGGGTCTTCAGGTAGTACTATATCTAATTTTCTGAGGTATCGCCAGACAAATTTCCAGAGTGGTTGTATTAGCTTGCAACCCCACCAACAGTGGAGAAGTGTTCCTCTTTCTCCGCAGCCTCGCCAGCATCTGCTGTCATCTGAGTTTTGGATCTTGGCCAATCTGACTGGTGTGAGGTGGAATCTCAGGGTTGTTTTGATTTGCATTTCCCTGATGGCTAAGTATGTGGAGCACTTCCTCAGATGTTTCTCAGCCATTCGGTGTTCCTCAACTGAAAACGTTTTGTTTAGCTCTGTACCCCATTTTTTAATAGGGTTATTTGATTCTCTGGTGTCTAGCTTTTTGAGTTCCTTGTACACCTTGGATATTAGGCCTCTATCTGATGCGGTGTTGGTAAAGATCTTTTCCCATTCTGTTGGTTGCCGTTTTGTTTTCTTGACGATGTCCTTAGCCTTACAGAAACTTTGCCATCTCATTAAGTCACATTTGTTAATCTTTGACCTTAGAGCTTGAGCCATTGGTGTTTTGTTCAGGAAATTTTCTCCTGTGCCTATGTGTTCTAAGGTTTTCCCTAATTTCTCATCTAATAGTTTCAGTGTATCTGGCTTAATGTGGAGATCTTTGATCCACTTACACTTGTAAGCTCTACATTCTACAGTAATGAATGTATTAACTAGCTTGGAACATATATTGTGCTATTCAATCTAAATTAAAAAAAACTTTTTGGAAACACTACTTTAAATTTTCTAATAACTAATAAGTTATTACAGAAAAAAAATTCAAGTCCAAAAATTGGTAAAATCAAATGAATTAATACTTACTTTTTTCTAATTCAATATAAATATCTTAAACACACTAAAAGGCAAGTGATTGTTTACACACAGAAAGAGCTACTTAATACTTTTTTTGGCTAGTTTGTATGTCAGCTTGACACAGGACAGAATTATTTGGGAAAAGAGAACATTAGTTGAGAAAATCCTCCCACCAGATTGGCCTGAGAAGGCCAATGGGAGCACTTTCTTGATTAATGATTGATTTGAGAGAACCTAGCCCATGATAGGTGGTGCCACCCCAGGGTAGATGATCATGGGAGTTTTTAACAAAGCATGCTGAACAAGCTACAGAGAGTGAGATACAAGCAAAGCTTCTTTATCAGTTCTTACCACTGAATTCTTGCTTTGAGTTCCTGTCCTGACTTTCCTGGAGATTAGACTACAAGCTGTAAACTAAACTAAACCTGTTCTTCCCCAAGTTGCTCTTTGTGACATGATGTTTGATCAATCTCTGTGGGACATCAAGAATCTTCTCATTTATGACTGATGATTCACAGCAGCAACATAAACTATTTGGGATATTTGAATCCAAAAACCTCTTTTAAAAAAGTATAAGAAGGGACAGTCATGCCTTTAATCCCAACCCTTATGGTAGAAAGAAGTTCTTTTTTAGTTAAATGACAGTCTGCTTTAAAAGAATATCAAGGAAAGCCAAGGCTACAAACAAATAAAAATAATTTTTTAAAAAAGCACCAGATTCCTAGTCTGACTAACTTACTTTTTAAATAAAGAAACATAAAATACAGAAGAAATACTATCTCAGTTGGAGCAGGAGACTCAAGTCAGTCAGTTACAAAACCATTCAAGAACTACTAACCCAAGTTTCTCACTTTGTGCATGTTTATTTTGTCTATAAATACAAAGGATAATAATGGTTTTTCAGAACAGAGTAGGAGACCAAGCATGGTTGCAGAACCTGAGAAGATCAATGCATTGTGTTGACATGGAGTAGATTGTCAGCAATATGTTCCTTTGTCTTCATCCTGTGTTCTGGACATGATTCTATCTGAAATACCCTCAACTTTTCCCAGTTCTGAGACATAGGAAAAAGAATTCTTGAACTCCTTGTTATATTTTAAATAAAGTACATTTTCCTGTGATATATCTATAGAGCATCAAATGTCTTGAAAGTCTGTTCTGTTGTATTATAAATACCCATTTAATAAACACTCTTCCTGAATCTTCTCCTATGCTAGTGACCCTAAAATGCACAGAACACCAGAAATAACATGCTACGACTGCCAAGACTTCTAGGTATGGTCTATTTTCCCTATTGTTACCAAATCTATTGTTACCAAAAATGAAAATAAAAAGCATGACTGTGATTGAAGAAGTCATCATACTAGTCCAGTATTTCTGTTTTTTCCAACCCCAGAGGCCTTGAACTATACCAATTATTCATGACAATGAGTATTTGCATGTAGAGCCATATGGGATACACACACACACACACACACACACACACACACACACTGGGTGAGACACTGCAGTTTTCAATGACATTACAATGGAAGAGTGGAAAAAAATGAAAAAACAGAGAAATTGCTGCATAAATTGTAAAGAGAAGCTAAATTTTGTTGATGTGCTTAACTCTATGTTGCTTTGAATGGCCTTAGGCCACAATGATACCTATGGCCTAGGCTGCTCCCAGGCACCATGTCCGGGTCCACGGCCTTGGTGCAGCCAAGGACAACGTTGGTGTCTTTGACCTGTGTTACTACTAAAGGTCATTCAGATGCCTGTGGCCTATGCTGACACCTGAAGTCATGTTGGTGTCTGTGGTTCAAGCTGCCACTGGAGACATTGTTGGTATCAGTGGCTTGTACTGCCACCAGAGACTGTGCTGAGGTCTGTGACACATGCTGATAGGCCAGATAGATAGATGTCCACGGTCTTTGCAGTTACCAGACACAATGTGGAAGTCCATGATCTGTGTCCTTACTGACTGTAAAGGACAAAGAAATCTCCTTTGCAATGGTATCAATTAATGAAGACTCACAGTTGAGAAGAGAGACTTAGAAGGGCTTTGGGTGACAACCCCCACCCCAAAAGAAACAACTTAGACAAAAGCCATGAAAGAGAACTTTCAAAAATTGTGATAAGGATGCTGACGTACAATAAATGGCTTCTGGTAGGTGTTGGGCTGAGGAAGAACTCACTTTTCTTTAGGGATATGGCCATTGTGAGTTTGATGATGCTCCGGTAACTATATAAACAACACAAATTGAACTTGTCTTTTTTTCCTCCTCCTCCTCCTCCTCCTCTTACTCCTTTTTTAATCTGTCTTTGAGGGGTGAGGTCACAAGTGGGGATGTGTCCTTAGAAGACTGGGAAGTAAGAGTAAACAGGGTGCATTATGTGTAATTTCCAAATAATCAATTAAAATATTATGGATTTTTAAAAAGAAGTGTGTCTGCTCAGATGGGAATTGAATTCATCCTTTCTTCACCTCCCTGGGGTACAGAGGAATGATGTCACATGAAACTCAGGATAGACTTACTAGAAGCTTGGAACATTCCGACATGATCAACACAGTATCACCAAACTGAGAAATGTATTTTTATAGCTATAAAGGCTAGCAGATGTGAAAAGAAAAAAAATGGGTAAGCAAGGATAGAGCAAGTCAGGGTGCTGAGGTCCATATTAGATGAGGAAAGCTAAGTTTTAGCACTTGATGCCCAGTTACTCCTCTCATACATGAGAATGTGTTTCCCAAAAAAAGCATTAGTTAATTACACAGCTTCATTCAAAACCTTCTTACTACCACCTGTTTCTTTTTTGAATCCGGACAAATATAAAGACTAAATAACATCAAAGAAAAAATATTGGTACAGGCTTATAGAGCTTAATCTACTTCGAGGTTGTTTTCTGGCAGGAGTCTCTGGAGTTTGATCTCAAGGACCCAAAAATTAGAAAATACCCCAGAGATAAAAATTAAAGTAATTCATTTTGTCCCAGATTCAAATTAAGAGATGTAGGCAGGAAAGAAAGAGACAAATAAGGAAGTTTTGCCAAGGTTATTTGAGTTTTATGGAAGATGTCATAGTCTCAGGTAGGACTGGTTTTCATCTAACTTGAAAAAAGCCTTAGATTTCAAAAATGAAGCCAAGCAAATGATTAGTCAGTAATTTTGTGTAAATGCTGTAGCTTGTGATGTTACTGTGGAAAGTAAAGTAGAATAAAACAGATTTAGTACTGCCCCAGTAAGCACAGTCTGTGGCCAGCACATTAAATCCTGAATTACAAGCTCCCCCAAAGTCTTGCTAATGAGCCATCCAAGTCTCTGATGTACATAATATACCCTTTAAAAACTGCATGAATACATATTCCACTCTGAGATTTAGATGGCTCCTTTGGGTTATTTAAGTTTCAAAGGAGTCCATCAGTCTCGTGTGTGTGACGTTCTGTGAATGCCTTAAAAATGAGAATTCAGAAATTAGAAGCTCAAAATACCTTAAAGGAGAACAATGTATCAGGAAACACGTGCACACACAGACAGGCACATGTTCAAAGGAAAGTTGATGAGGCATCTGCCTCCCTGAATTTCCTGTCTTTTTTCAGTTTGGGTCACAACCTTTAAAATAGCTGTAACTCTCTTCCTTCCTTTCTAATTATACAACTCTGGCTTTCTTTGTTTATAATTAGAATCCTGTAACCTCCTCTGACTCTTGTCTGTGCTGCAGTTGCATGGCTCTTTTGGATGCTGCATGAGATTTGAGAGTAAGCAGGAAGGGACAAGATGTTCAAAACAGCAGGATGGAACTCCTTTGGGCTTTGTTGCAAAGAATGTGAAGGTTGGAGCATCCTAGCCTAAGGAAGTACATAGATCCAGAAAAGGAACACTTGTGAGTGCTGGGGAGTGAACAAATCACAAAATGTAATACATGTGAAAAGCAAATACCTTTCTTCTCTGTGGACACTAGAAATAAACACTGCATTTTACAACACATACGATGATCTAGAAAAGAACCGGTGAGAGGGAGAGCAAGTGAAGAGGTTGTAGTAACTGTTGGTGATACAGTTTCAGTGTGACATGATCCCCCAAAGGGTATATGTTCATCTCTGCTTCCCACTTCCTGGTGCTACTTGTGAACTTTGTAGAAACTCTGAAGTGAGACTTGTTGGGAGGAAGTAGACCACTGGAGTAAGGTGTTAAGAACTTGTTATTTCTGGCAACTTCCAGTTTCTGTGCTCCAGGGCCATCCATGAAATGAAAAGATGTCCTCTGACACATGCTTTTGCCCCCATGAAATTCTGCCCAAATTCGTGGCCAAGTGACCACAGGCTAGACATTCTGAAAGGCATGAGGCAGAATAAATCCCTCCACCCTAAAGTTGCCTGCCAAGGATTTCAGCCCAGCAACGAGAAGAGTAACCAACGCAATTGACAAGCTTCATTCCATCCATCAAAGACATCTCAGTGTAATCCTGACAGGTAGACAGAACTGCTCCATTCCTCAGAGACCTGCGATGAGATTCAAGGAGAACTTACAGACAGAAATAAATCCTGAATCACACAACTGAGGAAAAAATAGACCCAGAACTCACACCCAGGCTAGGTCATTGTGTGTCACATAGGCTTTGACATCTAATGACTGATAACAAGTTAGACTTGAGTCCAGGAACGAGGTACAGAGGAAACCTAGAAGGACCTTTTCAAAATCTGTCTAGCACCGTCTGCCTACGGCATGTCCCCTGATCTGCCAAAGACTAAATCTATTTTGAAGGTTGCTGTAAGCATTGAAGAGTTAACATGTGGAAGTACAAGGCACCTGTCGCAGGGACTCTTAAAATGTGGCTTTAGCCGCAACTGTTTAATTTCACATCAATGCCTGATGATTCGTTTCACCACATCTGTGCAGAAGTTTATGCTACGAATCCACAGCCCTGTTTACCTGAGAGCAGATCTCTGATTGGCATTTCAAGTTTCTATACACCTTCCTTAGAATTTCTCCAGAACTGGAAAAACTAATAAAGCTAAGATGAAATAAACTTGATTTTATCAGATCAAGTTGGAAAGAAAATTGCAGATCATGACCCACATTTGATAAAGTAAGACTACAAAGCTACTTAATTCCAAAGGTTGAGGTCTAACACAAAAACACATTTATTATCCCAATGTAATTTAAATCTATAAAGAATTGACATAAAGTAAATCTCAGCTTTGCTAGAAGAAAGAAGTTATAATGAGCTCATCTAGCTACCCGATACCTATGTTTGGCATGAATAGAAACTGTAACAGCAGCAAAGATTGAGCTGATCACAAATGCCTGAATGTCAGAGTCAAACTTGATGCCTGTCTTTGGGATCTAGATGCATTGTTCCTTTCACTGGGGCAGGGTGCCTTTGGTCTTTAGGGTCATGCCAAAATATATTTAAGACAGGGTGGGAAGTGATGGCTTAAGAGAGCAAAGGAAAAAGAGGTCAGGCACACTCTTGTATCAGCTAACCTGCTTTAGTGATAGTGTTAATCTCTTCATGAGATCTCTTTCTATTCAAGTCAAATTCCCAACACTATTGCATTGGAGATTAAGTTGTAAACATATGGAATTTGGGGACTTAATTCTGACTGTCCCAGGACATGTGTCTTTTGTCATGAGCAATGCTGCCCATTGCTAGGCTGCAAATCCTGTACTGTCCTGCCAGACCTCACCAAAGCAATCCTCTGTCCCTCCAGTCACACCCCTGTGCCTTCTTCTTAATTGTTTATCACTCTTTTCCTCTATCCCTTTCCTTAAAGAGGATTTTAAATCAGATTTGAAAATTGGAAAGAAGAGTAAGAACAACGTTTTGTTTTGTTTTTTTTTTTTATTTTAACGACAGAAATTGGACCCAAGGTAGGTGTCATTTTCTCAGTTAACCAATGCATTTCGTACTACCTAAAGAAGACAAGAGCCTATCAATGCATCCTAGAGATGGGCATTTATCAAGGTATCATAAATGCTATCTTTACCTTTGGCATTCTGGGTAATCAGAAAATCCTATGATTAAAGTCACAGATAGCTGAATATATAAGAAAAACAAGCAACTGTGATTTTTTGGTAAGGGTGAATAATTGTAAATTCAGATACAAAGAAGCCCACAATAAAAATACACGTATTACAAAGCTGGGTGTGAGTGCCTACCTTGAAACCAATCCTCTAGTATCCATGAGATTAACTAGGATTCATAAAATTGCAGGCAAAAGATGCTGTAATCTTCATGTGGGCTTCATATCACTGATAAAGAATCCTTGGTATTCTGGGATATATGGTCTTTAGAAAAATTCTATGACTGCCCATCTGCTCCAGTCTCCTAGTAGCTGATAAATTTACTGACACTAAGATATAAACTATGCCCATTCTGTTCTCAGGTTAGGGAAGAGGGGAAATTTTTACAACTAGACGTTCCTGAGTGTAGCAATCTAGCAACATGCTCAGTGAGGTAATGTTAACAGGGAGAAAATATCTGCCCCTCCAAAGAGAATCACAAAAATTTAGAAGATGGCCAAAACATACAGAAAGCAAAAATACATATACCTGCTGAACTAATTTGATGTCAGCATTCCCTGGGACACTGACCAGATTCTCTATGAAGTCTGACCAGCTTGTCGGTGACTCAGGCTAGATGACCTCTAGACAAGCCTGCACTTTGGCAACAAGTGAGTATTAAAAGAAAAGATTGAAGTAGCTAAGTTGTTTGTCTTCTTCCATTTTGCTTGTTCTTAGCCGAGTTTGGATTGAGTCTTCCTTCTTTCCTCTTCAAGCTTAAGGCTTCCTGCCCAAAATGAAGTGCTATGAAGCTCAGCCAGACCTGTTCTGAATTATAAAAGATTGAGTTAATTAACTTTTCACCAGCTGATTACTTTCAACCTTTTTGTTGGCACATTGGGAAAACATACTAGTGGTTACTAATTAAAGGCATTGAGTGTACCTTTACATTGTTAGACTCCTGAAGTAAGCTGATTAGGAAGAAATGGGGAAACATTCATTAAAGCTACCATTGAAAATGTTAAGGAAAATCTACAGTGAACCAGAGTAAGCAAAGTTGCAACCTCATTTTATTATCTATTTTTGTGCCTGATGTCTTGGTCCGTTTTTATAAGCACAAGATAGTTTAAATGCACCCAAGTTCAGAAAACCTTAATAAAGGCAATACATGCATTATCTCACATAGCCTTTAATTCTCTGATATATAGGAATTCCCATCACACATTACAGAGGAGGAAAATTAAGGTTTCTAAGTTGGGTAAATGTTCAAAGACCCTGAAATTGGTGTGTTATAGAGGCAGAACTCAATGTGACTTTAGCATCTGGCGTCATCTCGGGGGTGTTAATGTAAATGATGATGAAGTCATAGTCCTGATAGCTGAAAGGATGTTTTAAAAGGTACTGTAGTTCCAGTGTACAGCAGTGGTTATTTTCTGTGTTATTTTTCTGCATCACAAATTATCCTTAAAATTTATTATTTCACAGAGCACCTGAGGCTTAGAAATCCAGGAGCGAGAGCGGAGCCTGGCCTACCTGCCACGCGGAACAGCGGCTCATAGAGGCTGAGCAACTGATGAGTGGGAGACCTAGACTGCAGGGGAGCAGAGAGATCTCTGCGGAGTGCACACGGAAAGTGCACACCCTAACTTGCCCTGCCCCGCTTTGCCCGATCCAGTGATTGGGAACAGAAAATTAGAACTTCTGTTTCCACCCGGAGGCGACTTCCGGACGCAGAGCGGAGCCTGGCCCACCTGCCAACCTAAACGGCAGCTCTTAGAGGCTGAGCAACTGCAATTGGGAACAGAAAATTAGAACGTCTGTTCCCACCCGGAGGCGACTTCCAGACGCAGAGCAGAGCCTGGCCTACCTGCCACCCGGAACGGAGGCTCGTAGAGGCTGAGCAACTGGTGGGTGGGAGACCTGGGCTGTAGGGGAGCAGAGAGATCTCTGTGGAGTACACACGGAAAGTGCACCCCCTGCCTTGCCCTGCCCTGCCATGCCTGATCCAGCAAACAGAAACAGAACATTGGAAATTCTGCTCACACCCGAAGACTCTGAGGCATAAAACAGGGCTCGACCCATCTGACACCTGAACCAGTGGAGAACCAGGGACACAGACCAGATACAAGGGAAAGGCAAGAACATATCACTGACAACAAAATGGCAAGAGGAAAGAGAAAGAGTATATCCCAAGGGAACCAAGACAATCTAGCAACACCAGAGCCCAGCTCTCCCATAACAGCAAACATCGGAATTCCAAACACTCCATAAAAAGAAGACACAGACCTGAAATCATACCTCAAGATGCTGATAGAGATACTTAAACAAGAAAGGGAGGAAAAGCAAAAAGATTCAGAAGCTTTTAAAGAAGAAACAAGAAAAACACTTAAAGAACTCAAAGAACGAGACGAAAACAGAACCAAAGAAATAAAGGAATGGAAGAGGGAAATTAAAACAGAGATGGACACAATAATGAAAACACTAAAAGAGATAACTCTAGAGTCAGAACACCAAAAAAAAGAAATCAGGAGTCACAGAAGCAAACATTTCCAATAGATTACAAGAGATCAAAGAGAGAATCTCGGGGTCAGAAGACAACATTGCAAACATAGACAAAACAGCCAGAGAAGATGCAAAAAACAAAAAGCTCCTAACCCAAAATGTCCAGGAAATACAAGACACAATGAGAAGACCGAACCTAAGGATAATAAAAATAGAAGAGGGAGAAGAGTATCAACTAAGAGGCACAGTAAATATCTTCAACAAAATCATAGAAGAAAACATCCCTACTCTCAAGAATGAGATGACCACAAGCATAAAAGAAGCCTTCAGAACTCCAAATAGGTTGGACCAGAAAAGAAATACCTCCCGACACATAATAGTAAAAACATCAAGTGCCCAAAGTAAAGAAAGAATACTAAAAGCAGTAAGGGAAAAAGGTCAGGTAACATATAAAAGCAGACCAATAAGACTCACACCCGATTTCTCAACTGAGACTATGATAGCTAGAAGAGCCTGGACAGACATCATGCACACCTTAAGAGAGCACAAGTGCCAGCCCAAGCTGCTATACCCAGAAAAACTATCAATCACCATCGATGGAGATACGAAGATATTTCAAGACAAATCTAAATTCACACAATATCTGACCACAAACCCAGCACTACAACGAATTATAGGTGGAAAACCCAATACAAGGAGGGAAAATACAGCCTAGTAAAAACAAGAAAACTCCTAAACAAGAAAACTAAAAAAAGAAAAAAACACAGACACAACTCAACCCAAAAAAGCAATAATGGCAGGAAACAGAAACAACTATTCCTTGATATCTATTAACATAAATGGTCTCAACTCCCCAATAAAGAGACATAGACTATCAGACTGGATACATAAACAAAATCCAACCTTTTGCTGCATACAGGAAACTCATCTCAGAGACAGAGACAGACACTATCTCAGAGTAAAAGGGTGGGAAAAAAACTTCCAAGCAAACAGCTCCAAGAAGCAAGCTGGAGTGGCTATTCTAATATCGAATAAAGTAAATTTCCAACTAAAAGTTATCAAAAAAGATAAGGAAGGACACTTTTTACTCATTACCGGGGAAATCTGTCACGAGGAACTCTCAATCCTTAACATATATGCTCCAAATAAAAAATCACCCACATTCATAAAAGAAACCCTACTAAAGCTCAAAAAATACATTTCACCCCACACAATAATAGTGGGAGACTTTAATACCCCACTCTCACCAATGGACAGATCAGGGAAACAGAAACTGAACAAGGACACTGCAAAACTAGCAGAGACTTTGAACCAACTAGAATTAATAGATATATACAGAACATACTATCCCGAAGTAAAAGAATACAGCTTCTTATCACCACCCCATGGCACCTTCTCGAAAATTGACCACATAATTGGACACAGAACGAGCCTTCATCGATATAAGAAGATTGAAATACTCCCATGCATCCTCTCAGATCACCATGGGCTATGGCTGGTCTTTAACAACAACAAAGACAACAAAATGTCCACATACACATGGAAACTAAACAACGCTCTGTTAAAGGATAGCAGGGTCAAAGAAGAAATAAAGAAAGAAATTAAGGATTTTCTAGAATTCAACGAAAACGAAAACACAACATACCCAAACCTATGGGATGCAATGAAAGCAGTATTGAGAGGAAAACTCATAGCCCTAAGTGCTTCCAAAAAGAAACTGGAGAGAGCTCACATCAGCAACCTGACAGCACAGCTAAAAGCCCTTGAACAAAATGAAGCAGATATACCCAAAAAGAGTAGACGGCAAGAAATAATCAAAATTAGGGCAGAAATAGACCAAATAGAAACAAAAAGAACCATTGAAAAAATCAACAAAACCAAGAGATGGTTCTTTGAGAAAATCAACAAGATTGATAAACCACTAGCCAGACTAACTAGAGGGCAAAGAGAGAGTATCCAAATTAACAAAATCAGAAAGGAAAGTGGCGACATAACAACTGAAACTGAGGAAATTCAAGAAATCATCAGATCCTACTACAAAAACTTATACTCCACAAAATTGGAAAATCTGGAGGAAATGGATGAATTCCTAGACAGATACAAGGTCCCAAAGTTAAATCAGGACCAAGTAAACCATCTAAATAACCCTATAACACCTAAAGAAATAGAAGAAGTCATCAAAAGCCTCCCAACCAAAAAACGCCCAGGTCCAGACGGGTTCAGGGCAGAATTTGATCAGACATTTATTGGGGATATAACACCAATATTCGCCAAACTATTTCAAAAGATAGAATCAGATGGAATATTACCCAACTCATTTTTTGAGGCTACAATAACCCTTGTACCTAAGCCTCACAAAGACCCTACAAGGAAAGAGAACTTCAGACCAATCTCACTTATGAACATTGATGCAAAAATACTCAACAAAATCCTTGCAAACCGAATCCACGAACACATCAAAACACTCATTCATCATGACCAAGTAGGCTCCATCCGTGGGATGCAGGGATGGTTTAACATAAGGAAATCCATCAATGTGATCCACCATATAAACAAACTTAAAGACCATGATCACATGGTCATCTCACTTGATGCTGAGAAAGCATTCCACAAAATCCAACACCCCTTCATGTTAAAAGTCCTGGAAAGAACAGGAATCCAAAGCCCATACTTAAACATAATAAAAGCAATATACAGCAAACCAACAGCCAACATCAAACTTAATGGCGAGAAACTTGAAGCAATCCCACTAAAATCAGGGACTCGACAAGGCTGCCCACTCTCCCCCTACCTATTCAACATAGTACTGGAAGTCCTGGCTGGAGCAATTAGACAGCAAAAGGAGATCAAGGGGATACAAATCAGAAAGGAAGAGATAAAAACATAACTCTTTGACGATGACATGATAGTGTACTTGAGTGACCTCAAAAATTCCACCAGAGAACTTCTACAGCTGATAAACAAGTTCAGAAAACTGGCCGGATACAAAATTAACTCAAACAAATCAGTAGCCTTCCTATACTCAAAGGACAAACATGTAGAGAAAGAAATTAGGGAAAAGGTACCCTTCAAAATTGT
Source organism: Micromys minutus (assembly GCF_963924665.1). NCBI lineage: Eukaryota > Metazoa > Chordata > Mammalia > Rodentia > Muridae > Micromys > Micromys minutus. The sequence continues at coordinate 45,115,149 of NC_137952.1, forward strand.
TACAAAAACTATGAAATACCTTGGTGTGACTCTAACTAAGGAAGTGAAGGACCTGTATGACAAGAACTTCAAACCTCTAAAGAAAGAAATTGAGGAGGATCTCAGAAAATGGAAAGATCTCCCATGCTCATGGATTGGAAAGATCAACATCTTAAAAATGGCCATCCTACCAAAAGCAATCTACAGATTCAATGCAATCCCCATCAAAATTCCAACCCAGTTCTTCATGGAATTGGAAAGATCAATGTGCAATTTCATATGGAATAACAAAAGACCTAGAATAGCGAAATCCATCCTCAACAACAAAAAAACATCTGCGGGAATCACTATCCCTGACCTCAAGCTATATTACAAGGCAATTGTGCTGAAAACTGCACGGTACTGGTACAGAAATAGGCAGGTGGATCAATGGAATAGAATAGAAGATCCAGAAATGAGCCCTCATGTATATGGTCACCTGATTTTTGACAAAGGAGCAGTAAACATTCAATGGAAAAAGGACAGCCTATTCAACAAATGGTGCTGGTCCAACTGGCACTCAACATGCAAAAGAATGAAAATAGACCTGTTCTTATCTCCTTGTACATAGCTCAAGTGTAAGTGGATTAGAGATCTCCACATTAAACCAGATAGACTGAAACTATTAGATGAGAAAGTAGGGAAAACCTTAGAACACATAGGCACAGGAGAAAATTTCCTGAACAAAACACCAATGGCTCAAGCTGTAAGGTCAAAGATTAACAAATGGGACTTAATGAGACTGCAAAGTTTCTGTAAGGCTAAGGACATCGTCAAGAAAACAAAACGGCAACCAACAGAATGGGAAAAGATCTTTACCAACACCACATCAGATAGAGGCCTAATATCCAAGGTGTACAAGGAACTCAAAAAGCTAGACACCAGAGAATCAAATAACCCTATTAAAAAATGGGGTACAGAGCTAAACAAATCATTTTCAGTTGAGGAACACCGAATGGCCGAGAAACATCTGAGGAAGTGCTCCACATCCTTAGCCATCAGGGAAATGCAAATCAAAACAACCCTAAGATTCCACCTCACACCAGTCAGATTGGCCAAGGTCCAAAACTCAGATGACAGCAGATGCTGGCAAGGCTGCGGAGAAAGAGGAACACTTCTCCACTGTTGGTGGGGTTGCAAGCTAATACAACCACTCTGGAAATCTGTCTGGCGATACCTCAGAAAATTGCATATAGTACTACCTGAAGACCCAGCTATTCCACTTCTGGGCATATACCCAAGAAACACTTTAATACACAACAAAGATATATGCACCACAATGTTCATAGCAGCTCTATTTATAATAGCCAGAAGCTGGAAGGAACCCAGATGTCCTTCAGAAGATGAATGGATACAAAAATTGTGGTACATATACACAATGGAATACTACTCAGCCACCAGAAACAATGACTTAACCAAATTCTTAAGAAAATGGCTGCATCTAGAGAAGATCATCCTAAGTGAGATAACCCAGTCACAAAAGAACAGACATAATATGCAGTCACTGATAGTGGGATGCTAACCCCAGAGGCTTGCACTCCCCCAGAAACAACTCACAGACTGTATGAAGTCCAAGAAATAAAGAAAACAAAAAAATATACATATATTCACAAAACAAGAAGACTTTGACTATTTCCATGTTGCGTTTTGTTTTGCATGTACTTTACGCTTATTGCAACTACTACGTTTTCAATGCATACTGTCAAGCCCTTGAAAAAAATCAAGTACTGACTAAAAAATATATTCACATGGTTTTATGTAAAATTTATTTTAATGTCTGAAAAAACAGTACTGACAAAAAGTATAATTTTAAGCAAAAAATGTTTAAAATCTGTACATTTATCTTTGTTTTGCAAAATAAAGTCGTTTAAAAAATAAAAAAAAGATTGTATGTTATATATATTATGTTATTGTATGTTATATATATATATATATATATATATATATATATATCCACAATAATAAAGATAAAGAGCTTTTTGTGTTTAAATAAAGGATAAATAAAAAAGGCATGGAGAAGAAAAGGGAAACAGAATAGATGGGACAAAAGAAAATGATTAAGTAATTAACAAGATAAGAGACATGAACCTAATTAAAATAATGATTACATTAATTTAAAATTGGAGGGAAAGACAACTGAAAAGCAGAGAGGATCTGCAGGAACAAAATAAGGAACCATTTATATACTACCTAAATCTAAACATAAATAGGCTTTAAAAAAAGGAAAGGAGTCAACATGCAAAAGAAAGCTAGATAGCCCCAATAATATTAATGTAAATATTAATATGAAGTACAATTAAAAGCTACAAATCAATAATTATGATGCTGAAAGAACTGAAAGTTTAGAAAGGATTACAAACCCTGAATTACAGATATAAGAAGTAACAGATCTTCCTAACACAAGAAACAGGTGCAAGCAAAGGAGAGAAACAGTACCATTTACAATTCTAACTACAGAGGGGAATTGAAATGTATTTATCTAATAAAAGCTTGAATCCAGAAAAATGTAAAGAATTCTTACATCACAATTAGAAAATAAAGTGTTGTTTAAAATCTAGGGGATACAACCCAAAAATCGATACATCATAAAAGATACATGATGGCCAGAAAGCATCTAAAAGAATCTCACATCTACTATTTATTGAATAAATGAAGTTTAAAACCTTTAGATGCAATTACCAAATGGGTTAAAAGTGAAAGGCAAGAATACAAAGAAACTCTGACACATTATCATCTAAAGTAATACAATAAAATGAATTTGAGAAGAAGTTGTCCCTGCAACACAGGAATTCCACTGCTAAGTGTTTACTAAGAAGAAATGAAATCATGTTTTGAAGATGAACAGCTTCATTAATGATAGCTAAACTCAGAAGTCACTGGTTAGTAAGTCCTCGTTAGGTTTTATGTGGACAATCTAGGCACAGACCTAGGCAGTAACAGAAAGAACAAATGACTAACACACCGTGTCTGAAGCTTGAGACAGAGAATGTTGAAGACCTACATGGTTTGTATAGACAGTAAGAACGATATCTAATTTTTCAATAACAAGGTAGGAGAACTGTACTTGACAAATAATTGGGCATTTCAAAATAGCAAAAACAAAAGATGTTGATTAACAACACAAGTAATAATTAATATCAGAGGATGAACATGACAATTATCCAGATCTCATCATTATACTGTACACAAGCATTGACATTCTTTATCATTATTGAATACTTTTTTTACTTACATTTCAAATGTTACAGCCTTTCTCAGTATCCCCTCTGGAATCCCCCCATTCCATCTGCTCTCCCCCTGTCTCTAAGAGGTTCCCCCATCCATCTACTTTCTCCCCACCTTGGCATTTCCCTACATTGGAGAAATGAGATTTCACAGGATCAAGGATCTCTCCTCCTTTTGATGTCTGACAAGGCTGTCCTCTGCTACATATGTTGCAGGAGCCATGGGCCCCTCCATGTGTACTCTTTGTTTGATAGTTTAGTCTCTGGAAGCTCTGGGGGGTGGGGTCTGGTTGGTTGATAATGTTGTTCTTCCTGTGGCACTGAAAAGCTCTCCACCTCCTTAGTCCTTTTTCTAACTCCTCCATTGAGGATTCCATTCTCATTCCAAGGGTTGATTGAGAGCATCTGGCTCTATTTCTCAGGATCTGGCAGAGTCTCAAGAGACAGCTATATCAGACACCAGTCAGCATTCACTTCTTCGCATCCACAATATTGTCTGATTTGCTGACAGTATATAGGATAGAAACCTGGGTAGGGCAGATCCTGGGTGGCCTCAAATTCAGACTCTGCTCCAAATTTTGTTTCTGCATTTTCTCCTGTGAATATTTTGTTCCCACTTTTAAAAAGGACTGAAGAATTCCTGCTTTTGTCTTCCAACTTTTTTAACTTCATGTGGTCTGTGGATTGTTTGTTGGGTAATCAGAGCTTTTAGGCTAATGTCCAATTATCAGTGAGTGCATACCAGGTGTAATTTTTGTGATTGGATTACCTCACTCAGGATGATATTTTCTAGTTCCTTCCATTTGCATCAGGATTTCATGAAATCATTGTTTTTAATAGCTGAGTAATACTCCATTGGATAAATGTACCAAAATGTCTGTATCTATTCCTCTGTTGAAGGACATCTGTGTTCTTTCTAGCTTTGGGGTATTATAAATAAAACTGCTATGAACATAGAGGAGCATGTGTCTCTTTTATATGTTGGAGCATCTTTTCAGGATATACCCAGCAGTAGTATAGTTGGTAGTACTCAGGAAGTACTATGACTAATGTTCTGAGGAACATCCAGACTGATTTTCAGAGTGGTTGGACCAGCTTGCAATCCCACCAGCAATGGAGGAGTGTTCCTCTTTCTCCACATCCTTGCCAACATCTGCTGTCACCTGAGTTTTTTATCTTAGCCATTCTGACTGTTGTGAGGTAGAATCTCAGGGTTGTTTTGATTTGCATTTCCCTGATGACTAGGGATGTTAAACATATCTTTAGGTGCTTCTCAGCCATTCTATATTCTTCAGTTAAGAAGTCCTTGTGTAGCTCTGCCCCCCATTTTTAATAGGGTTATTTGATTATTTTGAGTCTAACTTCTTGAGTTCTTTGTATAAATTGAATATTAGTTCTCTATCATATGTTAGATGAGTAAAGACCTTTTCCCAATCTGTTGGCTGCCTTTTTTTCTATTGGCAATGCCCTTTGCTTTACAGAAGCATTGCATTTTATGAGGTCTCATTTGTTGATTAGTGATCTTAGAGCATAAGCCATTGGTGTTCTGCTCAGCAAAGTTTCCCCCTGTGCCTATGTGTTCAACGATCTTCCCCACTTTCTCTTCTATTAGTTTCAGTGTACCTAGATTTATGTGGAAGTCCTTGATCCACTTGTACTTGAGCTTTGTACAAGAAAATAAAAATTGATCAATTTCATTCTTCTACATGCTTTCCTCTAGGTGAACCAGCACCATTTGTTGAAAATGCTGTCTTTTTCCCACTGGATGGTTTTAGCTCCTTTGTCAAAGATCAAGTGACCATAGGTATGTTGGATCATTTCAGGGTCATCATTTCTATTCCACTGATCTACCTGACTGTCTCTGTACCAATACCCTACAGTTTTTATCATGATTGCTCTATAATACAGCTTGAGGTTGGGGATTGGGATTCCCCTAGCAGTTCTTTTATTGTTGAGAATAGTTTCTGCTATCCTGGGATTTTTTTCTTTGTTATTCCAAGTGAATTTGCAAATTGCTCTTTCTAATTCTATGAAGAACTGAGTTGGAATTTTGAAGGGGACTTCATTGGATCTGTAGATTGCTTTTGGAAAGATGGTCATTTTTACTATATCAATCATGCCATTCCATTAGCATGTGAGATCTTTCCATCTTCTGAGGTCTTCTTTGATTTCTTTCTTCAGAGATTTCACATTCTTGTCATACAGATCTTTCACTTCTTGGTTACAGTCATACCAAGGTTTTTTATATTGTTTGTGACTATTATGAAGCGTGTTGTTTCCCTAATTTCTGTTTCAACCATTTTATCCTTTGAGTAGAAGAAGGCTACTGATTTGCTTGAGTTAATTTTATGTTTAGCCACTTTGCTAAAGTTGTTTATCATGTTTAGGGATTCCCTGGGGTAATTTGTGGGGTCACTTAAGTATACTATCATATCATCTGCATATAGTGATATTTTGACTTCTTCTTCAATTTGTATTCCTTTGACCTCTTTTTGCTGTCTACGTTATCTGGTTAGGACTTCCAGTACTATACTGAATAGGCAGGGAGAGAGTGCGCAGCCTTATCTAGTTCCTGATTTTAGTGGGATTGCTTCAAGTTTCTTTCCATTTAGTTTGATGTTGACTACTGGTTTGGTGTATATTACTTTTACTATGTTTGAGTATGAACCTTGATTTCATGATCTTTCCAAGACTTTTAACATGAAAGGCATTGAATTTTGTCAAATATTTCTTATCATCTGATGAGATGAGCATACATTCTTATATTTTTTCCTTTGAGTTTGTTTATATAGTGGATTACAGAATTCTGTATATTTAACCATTCCTGCATCCCTGGGATGAAGCCTACTTAATCATGATGGATGATCATTTTAATGTGTTCCTGGATTTGGTCTGTGAAAATTTTACTGAGTATTTTTGCATAAATGTTAGTAAGGGAGATTCATCTGAAGTTCTTTTTTCTTGTTGGGTCTTAATGTAGTCTAGATATAATCATCATTGTGGCTTCATAGAAAGATTTGGGTAGTGTTCCATCTGATTCTATTTTGTGAAGTAGTTTGAAGGGTATTGGTATTAGATCTTCTTTGAAGGTCTGATAGAATTCTGTACTAAATCCATCTGGTCCTGGGAATTTTTTTTGGGGGGTGGATACTTTTGATAACTGCTTCTATTTCTGTAGGGGTTATTGGGCAGTTTAGATGGCTTATCTGATTCTGATTTAATTTTGGTACCCAGTATATATCTAGAAAATTGTATGTTTCATCCAGATTTTCCAGTTTTGTTGAATACAGGCTTTTGTAGTAGGATCTAATGGTTTTTGAATTTCCTCTGTTTCTGTTGTTATGTCTCCTTTTTCATTTTTGATTTTATTAATTTGAATATTGTCCTTGTGCCCTTTGGTTAGTCTGGCTAGGGGTTTATCTATCTTGTTGATTTTTTTCAAAGAACCAGATTTTGGCTTTGTCATGGAATATTTTGGATTCTCCATCTATGGTAATTGAGAGTTTTGCTGGCTATAGTAGCCTGAGCTGGCATTTGTGTTCTCTTAGAGTCTGAATGACATCTGTCCAGGATCTTTTAGATATCATGGTCTCTATTGAAAAGTCTGGTGTAATTCTGATAGGCCTGCTTTTATATGTTACTTGACCTTTTTCCCTTTCTGCTTATATTCTTTCTTTGTTTTGTGCATTTGGTATTTTGACTATTATGTGACGGGAAGAATTTCTTTTCTGGTCCAGTCTATTTGGAGTTCTGTAGGCTTCTTGTAGTTGCATGATCATCTCTTTCTTTAGGTTAAGAAAGTTTTCTTCTATAATTTTATTGAAGATATTTACTGGTCCTTTAAATTGGGAATCTTCACTCTCTTATGACTATTATCTAGGGTTTTGTCTTTTCAATGTGTCCTATATTTCCTTGATGTTTTGGGTTATGAGCTTTTTGCATTTTGCATTTTTTTTTGTTGTTGTTGTTTCAGTGTTTTCTATGGTATCTGTCACCTGAGATTCTCTCTTCTATCTCTTGTCTTCTTTCTATTGGTGATGTTTGCATGTGTAATTCCTGCTCTTTTTTCTAGGTTTTCTATCTCTAGGGCTGTCTTCCTTTGTGATTTTTTTATTGTTTCTATTTCCATTTTTAGATCCTTGATGATTTTGTCCAATTTCTTGTCCTGTTTGGTAGTGTTCTTCTGTATTTCTTTAAGGGAGTTATTCATTTCCTTCCTCAAATCATCATTGTAAGATATGATTTTAAATTCAAATTTTGTTTTTCGGGTGTGATGGGATATCCAGGGCTAGCTATAGTAGGAGAACTGGGTTCTGATGAAGCTAAATAGCCTTACTTTCTGTTGCTTGTGTTCTTGCAATTGCCTCTCACCATCTGGTTGTCTCTAGTGCTACCCTTTCTAGCTGTCTCTGTCTGAAGCCTCTCCTTCTTGAGATCCTGCTTGTGTTTTAACTCCTCAGAATCCAGGTGTCTCTGTGATCTTATGATTCTGGGATCCTGGGAATCATGGAACCTGAGTGTGTCAGAGCTCCTGGGAGTCAAGCCGCATCTGTAATACTGGAGTTTTAATATGACCAAGCTCCTGATGTCCTTGAGTGTGTCAGAGGTTCAGTATTCTTGGGTGTGTCCAATCTCCTGGGGGTTGAGCTTCTTCTGTGATCCTGAGACTGTTAGCATACCTGTGTTTCTGTGTGCCTGTATTCCTATGATCCTGTGATCCTGTGATCTTTGGCATGTTAGAGCACCTGGGTGATGGGCTTTCTCTGGGTGTTGTGAGATTGTGTGCAGAACCAGAGCCCAAGCTTTGCTCAAGGTTCAGGTTCAGACCAGAAGGTCTTGACATTCTGTTCAATAAATACACATCATTTTACATATTTTAGAACAAATACAAATTTTTAGAAGAACTAGAAAAAATGTTGAGGCAAAGAAATACGCACAACAAGATTTTCCTGTAAAGTTCCAGTTTTATAAAACTAAGTAAACTAAGCATTTAAGAAATTAGGTGGTTGCCTTTGCAGTGTAGGATGTGGCAATTCTGGGAGGAGGAAGCAGGATATAGAAACGCTGGGAGATAAATTGTCTTCATCTGGCAGTTGACTAGATTCAAATTTAGAAGCATTTAGGAGACTCGTGTGTTGCACTAAATATTAAAAAGTAGAAACCTTTTATTCTTTGCTAGTGCCAGCACCCCTGAGATTGCATGGCTCTTCGGGGTATCTCTAACTTAGTAGCTCCATGCAGCCTCTAAGAACTCAGGTGTATTCTGCCACTGCTTCATGTTGTTTTCATTCACTTTCCTCCACCATCCAGTAGAAACATGAATCAACAAAGATTAACTTATCAAACAAGTTTATATGCTAAATTCTCATTCTGCAAATCCTCTACACAATAAGTTTACAAACAGAAGACAAAGATATAATCTACCCATCCAGAAAAGATAAATGAGACCCATAGAAACCCTTAAAAATAATTATAACAACCTCATCAAGCTAGAGTTGTGCCAAGAGAAACATACATGTTGGCTTCCATCTTCTTCTTCCCAAATTTCTGCCTCCTCTGCTCCTCTTCTCTTTTCCTGGACATTTTCCTGCCTACCTCTCCACTGTAAAGTTATGTATCACCTTAACATCAACTTACACTGCTGTCTCACACCTCTGAGCATGTCTGAGAGGCCTCTTATGTAATGCATGTATTAATGCCTTAATTAGTAAATAAGAAGCTTGCTGGTAAATGGTGCTAGTCTAAAGGAAAGTAGTCACTGAAAAGCCTGTCCTTGGATCCTGAATCCTGCCTTGGCACTTTCCTGTAGTTTCATTTCTGTTTCCTGTCTACAGTGATGTGGGTGGCTCTACTCTGCCAATCCCTCCATACTGATACCTCCAAAATAAAATGCTAAGAAGAATACTTTTTTTTTAAGCTGTTTCTATAAGACAATTGTTCAAACAGGGGAGAAAAGTAACCAAAGAAAAATCCCTATCAAGAATCCCAATGAGGGAGTTGGAGAAAAGACTGAAGGAGCTGAAAGGGTTTGCAACCCAATAGGAAGAACAACGTTATCAACCAACCAGACCCTCCAGAACTCCTAGAGACTAAAATACCAACCAATGAGCACACATAGGAAAAACCATGGCTCTAGTTGCATATGTAGCAGATGATAGCATTGTCTGGCATCAATGACAGAAGAAGCCTTTGGTCCAGTGAAGCTACAATCTTCCAGTGTAGGGGAACGCCAGGGAGCCTAGGTAGGAGAGGGTGATTGGAAGAGGGAGCACCTTCATGGAAAAAAGTGGAGGAGGAGGGGGTATTGGAGTGGGGGGAGAAAAGGGAATAACATTTAAAATGTAAATACAAAAATATCCAAAAAAACATTTAAAAAAATAAATTGCTAAGACCCTGAAGGTTACCTACTTTTGTGAATTTGCAGATAAAACTGGAGAAATGAGAATGCCAAAATGTTACATTACCCTGCCCACTGTAATTGAAAATAAAAGAGAATAGTTATTAGAGTGAACGATACATCTCATCACATAAAATACAAACCATAAAATGTGTTCATTTCTATGCTTCATTTACTCTACTGCATATATCATGCCTAGGATACTCACCTCAAAAATTCAAATAAATTAAGCAAATATGAAGTGTTCACAAGATTTAAGTATTATTCCTATAATATTGAGTACCAAACACCCCCCAAAACTCATTGGCTTACAAAAACATTATCAATATCTTTCCCACAAGTATACAGATTGGCCAGTAGTTCTGCAGAACTTGTCTTATGTGGAAACTACAACAGTCATCCTGGCCATGTTTTCACAGTGTTGACTTAAGCCAAAGAGCAAGGAGCAGTATATATCCTTAGCTTAAAGGTAAAGTCTTTCTATTTTCCCCTTCTAATGGCTAAAGTAAATTAATTGAGCAGGCCCAGAGCCAATAAAGTAGGATGGATGCCCTATGTATCATAAGCAAGTACAGGGATGAGGTCAGAAAGCAGAACTGTAGACACCAAGAAAAAAATCTCATTGTCACATAGTGCAGTGGCCAGTTAGTGTAAGGGGTGTCAGAGTTTCAGGACATTATTTGCAGCAGCACACCAGTTCCAAGCCATCCAGAAGCCAATCGATTTTACTCTGAAAATAATGTGAAGGGATGTCTTAGCATCTCTCACTCTTCCTAAGAGAGAAAAGTGACGGAACAGAGTATCACACTGCTAGATACAGAGATGAGACAGAAAGCTTCACTCCAGATGTTTGTTCACACATCTGAGAGGCTGACTCTCGGATGCAAAAAGCCCGAGGCTTTAAATGGGAGAAGAAATGTCAGTTAATATAAAGCAATACAGCAGAGCCATCTAACGGAGCCTAGGTACCATAAGCCTGCCTGCTGCCTCACTGGGACCACATTGGAGGAAGATCAAGGCATTCGGGTTCCCCTACATTGATGCTTTTAGTTTAGATAGGCAGCAGTACAGACTCTTGGGAATGTCAGGGGCAGAAGTATGTAAGCTCTATCACTGGGTGTGTCTTGTGGTTTGCAGTTTTGATTTTCAACATCTCTGGGAGTCATACTCCTGGATGACAAATTGCCCTTACTCAAGCTAATAACCTCTCTTGTATGTTCCTGATGGTAACCCTACCTAACTAAAGTGGCCACAAACAAAAGCCATGAAAAATAGTGCAAATAAGAGATATGATATCAAAGTACACTGTGTGTGTGTGTGTGTTATGTACATGTGAAAAGAAATCATGAATGAAAGAGTAAGGTTTTAAAAGGAAAATTAAGAAGGCAAAGATGAAGACAGACTTTTTAGTTGGTTGGTTGGTTTGTTTCAGAAACTATAACAGAGTATACGTATCTAATTTCAAAGGTATTTCATGATGGTCAGTTCAGTCTGTTTTCCCCTGTAAGCCTTGGTTAGTTGAGGACTTAAGCTACAGTTGAGTAGCTTGGTGTTCTTGTGAGACTCCTATCAGTGGGAGCAGGAGTGGGTGTTTCTGACTCTTTTTCCTACTTTTAGAATACTCTTCCTGCTACTGAATTACCTCTTGCAGCCTTATTATGAAGGAAGATGCCTAGTCTTATTGCAATTTGATATACCATTTGGTTGATATCTCTGGCAGCCCTGCCCTTTACTGAAGGGAAACTGAAGAGAAATGGATCTGAGGGGGAGGGGTAAGGAGGTGAACTGAGAGGAGAGGAACGAGGGAAATCTTTGGTTTGGATGTAGTATGGGAGAGAAGAATAAAAATAAAGGCATTAAATTTGTTTTAAAAATCTGGAACCAATATTACCTACTCCTAGCTCAAAAGAAATGGATATAATTTTGTTTTCATTTTTTAATAGAAGAAACCAAGTTTATATTTTACCTGCCTATACATAGTAGAGACCAGACTAAAGACTGGTGGTAGTAATTTTGCCTTCTTGTTTTTACAAACATAATAGAAAACCCAGACTTATCTTATCTGTGGGAATATTAAGCCATTCTCTACCCAGCTCAGCAGATGGCAGGTAAAGAAATGGAAACAAAGTTGCCACTAATTTAGACACAGGAACCTGACCCTCTCTTAGTCCATTCAACTGTGGATTTCTTAATCCCATTCCAGCAACTGTAGAAATCAACATTGGCACTCATCCTTCCAACAAGCAATGATCTTTCAACAACATGGATCATGCATGACAAGAGAGGACAGGGTAAGCACTCTTAGTGCAACATCAGTTAAGGGTCAGGATTGTACAGATCTTCAGAGGCTATTTAGCGTGGTAAAGGATCTTGTTGACTGCATCCTGCATGCGAGAGTAACAAACAAACAGCCAATCCTAAATTTGTAAATCCCCTAAAACCAAAATCTTTACTTTCTATAATACCTGAAGCTTAACATATTGGAGGGGAATGTTATAAAATCACAATCCTGGAAGATTAATATCACAAATCCTGACATTCTGAAACTCAACCCTCACCCCCAAACAAAAGCACAATTCAGACTGAAGAAAGGGGTAAGGAACAGAAAGCAAATTGTAAGGAAGGGATTTGGGAGTTTTCTGTGTACTTCTGCCCCTTCACCGTATTATAGTACATTCAAAAGTGTCCTTCATCAGATAATGAAAAATTCTGCCTATGAACCAGAGAGGTTCCCTTGGTGTTAGGAACACATTTAATAGTGAGATATTCTTAAAGAGCATAGTTCTTACATTTGCCAACTTAATCCAAAGGACAAGAAGCATGTTGACTGTGGCTAAAGATTCACAGTTTCCTTCAGGGTTTTGAGGAGCCATCTCTTTGGCAGGACCTTGCAGCCCCTGACTTTGGGTGCAATGCTTTCCTGAGAACTGCCTCAGTGGAAGAGGGTGATGCTGTACCTCCTTCTAGCTCTGCAATCTCAAGCCTGAAACATTAACTAGCTGAAGCATTTCCACAAGCTCAGTGAGAGGTAAATTTGAAGGCAGATGCATTATTTCTAGCCCCTGTGGAGACTAAAAACAGCTTAAAGGATCCTTGTCATCATCTTACTGAGGCCCAACATACACCCCCTTCCAGAACATTCTATCCTCTCTGCCTGTGCTCTTCCAGGATTAAGAAGTAAACACATCCTCAGAGGACAACTTTGCATTTTCCCTGCCAGGCCACCTGTGCAGTACAGTTACGATAATTAGCAGAGGGACAGGGAGGATGTTTGGCTAATGCTCAAGGCTGTATTCCCTGCTGGTGTTGTGGCATTAGAGAAAGGACCTGAATCCACATCTCCTTTTTAGTTTTCCATTAGTTTGATAAATGGTGAAAATCCTGAAAGTCTAAGTGTGGCCTCCCTGACATTTCTAAGGTACCATGGGAACCATGGCAATCAGAAAAATAAACTTTCAATGTAATTCCAATAGAAAATCCATCTGGAAAAAAAAATGCTTCCTAGGTTCACAAATTTATTCCCTGTGCTTCCCCCTGCAACAGCTTATATACCTATGGCTGCCGAAACAGCTGGCAGCACTGGAATTTTGTTTTGCTTATTTTGAAGAGAGGGGAAAATGTAATTTTCCCCTTCCTATCAGGAGTGTTACATTTAGATAAAACTATCATCAGTCAAAGTGTGGTGTTTGCACATCAGAGTCTTGCTGATAAACAAACATGATGCCTGGGTGCACTTCACTGTGCTCTCTATGAAAGGCTTGGATAACCAGGGTCAGGTTTCAGAAGAACTTGCCTTGATCTATGAATGTGCAAAAGGGTGATGTAGAGACCTTAAAGGGCTTGTGGGCTTGTTCCCACATCTATGGAAGTCATGGAAATTTCATGTGTTCTGACCATGGGAACTGTATCCAGAAAGGAATTTGAAAGAAAGTTCCTTATAATTTGTTCCCAGGTTACAATTTTACTTTGCAGCTGAAACTCTACCATCCAGGAAACTCTGACAGACTAGAAAAAAGCCCTATCAGTAACCAACATAATATCAGCATTTTCCTACAAACCTGTTCCCCTTCTACTTCAAGCTAGGTTCTGGAAATACATGAAAGTTTAGGACCTGTCAAGACTAAGACTCACTTTGTGCTGCCCTCCCAACTGCCTGCTGAACTCTGGACATCAGCAGTGTTACAGAAAGACCACAGCTGATTCATCATGTTGCCCTCTGGTTGGTCCCAAAGAAATTAGAGTGCCCTGCAGTCATGCTTACAGCATGCTTCTCAACCTTGGATCTCAACCCCCATAAAAGAGTTGCATACCAGATGTCCTGCACATCAGATGTTTACATTACAATTCAGAACAATAGCAAATTGCAGTTATGAAGTAGCAAAGAAATCATTATATGGTTGGGGGTCACCATAACATGAGGAACTGTAATACAGCAATAGGAAAATTGATAACAACTGGATTAATGGTTCCAGACCAGCCTCACCTTCAGATAAATAGGCCAGAGCTCAGTCTGTCGGAGGAGCTGAATCAAACGCACTTACATGTTCATGAAGAACTGCAGTACCTGTGTCCCCATCTACATTTTCTTCTCCTATTTCCATTTGCCTAACACTTAATATGACGGTCTTCTGGAAGTCATAGGGTAGCATTTGTTCCTTTGGTTTACAGTCCTTTGGGCTATCCTCAAGTACAGCCAAGTAACATGCTTCCTTCTGTGGCTACCTCTCCATTTATATCAGCACATGGCCTTTCCTACTCCTGACTTTTTGGTTCCCCTGGCTCCTTCTTATAAAAGCCTCTCTGGTGACACCTGGCCTAGCCAGGTAACACAGGAGCATTGTGTCAAAATCCTTAACTTTATCTGGTTTTCACAGGTCCTATGGATAGAGACATAGTCTCAGTTTCTGGGGAACAGAATACTGACATCCTCGAGGGACTTCAACCAGCCTTCTATAGGTGAATTCTGAGTCCGTGTTGCCCTTGTATTGGATTGAAGCACAGCAGTAAGGGCAATCCTAGACACTGAGCAGCTAAGAATGACAAATATTTTTTTCCTCGATCAGAACACCTTGTTCTTCCAGCTCTGTCAATTTGGTTGAACATTTTTAAATGAGGAAAAATAAAAGGCTTGCGATTTTTGATTCAGCCTATGGAATGATTGATGAGCCAGTCTAAGTGCCTGTGGGAGTCCCACTGAACACCACCAGGATTCTCACACTGATTACCATGTACCTGAGGGTGGTTTGAATGTTCTTATACTCCTTTCTCCTTGCCCAGGTCATATGCCACTGAGAGCTTGCCAACTTAAACTACCACCTCCAACCCAATGGTTTGACCCTCATATCAAGTGTTAGGCAAATGGAAGTAGGAGGGCTGATTATCAGTGGCTCATAATTTGAAGTTACTCTTTGACAGTAATAAAAACTAAAAGGTAAGATCTCATTGGAGGACAAAAATTATTAGTTCTGCCCTTGAAAATTCTGTCCTTCCCTTCCTCCTCTCCTTCTACCTTCTTCTCTCTCTCTCTCCCTCTCCCCTTCTCTTTCTCTGTTCTTCCTCTATTTCTCTCCCTCTCCCTCCCTCCTGTCCTCTTTCATTCTTGGCTTCCATGAAGTGAGCAGTATTACCTAACTATTTCCTGCTGTCCTGGTGCTGTGTCTCACTATAGCCCAATAACCACAGAATGAAAATAAACTAAAATAGAGCTCCCTGACCCTATTGTCTCCGGTATTTAATCACAGCAAGAAAAGGCTAAGTAGGGTAGATGAGAACCTCTTTCTCTTCTATCCCTCAGAACAAGCTAAGCTCAGAACTTGTAAAGATTAAGCTGTAGTGTCAGGAAAATGTCAGAGGAGACAGCATCCCCATCATCTCAAGAAGTCTGAAGAAGCTCACTTGAGGCTTATAAATATGACATGTGTTGAAATTAAGAGTAATTCTTAGGTTCTAGAGACCTAATTTCTAGTTCTCCCTCTACTGTAATTAACCATGGACTAATATGTCCCTCAATATCTAATCCCTCAGATGTAAAATGATGTGATTATGCGATCATTCCAAAACTTTATGGTTGTAGAATAACATTATTTTTGGATGATCAGGTGCCAGCCAACTCTCATGCCAGTGAAATTAAATAAACATATCCCCCTGTCTGATGGGCTGACTCCTCATACACTTGGTCTCAGCAAACTAAGAACTTAAAAACATAAATCTAAATTCTATTATCTCTGTATGAAATAGAGGCCTGAGGAACCAGTCTAGCTTAATTGCTGATAACTGTACACTAGAATGCCAGTGGAGGAACTGGCTTTAAAAAAAAGTCAAAAGAACAACTTATTCCTCATTTGGCATAAAATGAAGCTATCTGTTCCCTCCAGAATGCAAAGGCATTTGGATTCTTAAAGCTGCTTTAAAAGAAATGTGTTCATTTGGGGGATACTTAAGCTTACTGGTTTTCATAAAAGTGCTACTTCTGAAGAGTATCTAAACCCCCTAATCTGCTGAGTGAATTCATTTTGCTAACATTTGGAGCACTTGCTACACACCAGACACATGAAGCAGTGGAAATATAAGCCATCAAACACACAATCTACTTTATTTAAAAACTCACAATTAGTCTTTTAATTTACAACCTTGCACATTCTGGAAGCCTATTGTGTACTAGAAGCAGAGTTAGTTATTAGATAAACAAAAATAAACCAGGATAAACCAGGACCAGTCTCTGCCTTCTAGATTAGGGTTAAGGCGAATGGACAAAAACTGGCTATTTTGACCCTGTGTACAGAGAGATTTCTGAACTGATAATAAAAAAAATAACCAACACTAGAATGAAAGGAATATCCATCCCCTGGCCTGAAGTGCTGTAACACACAGCAGTATGCCTTGCTGAACATAAATATGCCCTATGCCCTATGCTCTAGGAAAAGCAGATGTGGGCCTTTTCACTATAATGAAGACTTATGCTGGCAATGGCAGTGATGGGCGTATGATTTCCATTTGAGTGTGCATTCTTACATCTATGGCAACACTGGAGTGGTAGGGTGATGGGATCTTTGGTTTGATCTCTTGTGGACCCAACAATTTACTCAGAAGAGTTCCTAGCACAGAGTATTCCCTTAATAACTATTTATTAGATGATTAAGGGAACCTTTAAGATCTCTAACTACTGGTTTTTAAAAGGGCCTTGTCTATTCCCTACAATATTCATTTTTTAAAAAAGCTTACCTTCACAGCCTAAACTACTGATAAGCAGTATTTTTAAAATGCCAATGTACGCACGCACGCAAGCACACACACACACACACACACACACACACACACACACACACACACACACAGTGACTTTTTTAGGGCTCAAATGGCAGACTGCCCAAAGTGCCTTTAGCGAGCCTTCTTTCTCTCTAGAAAAGCAAAGGCCTAGGAAAAGCAACAGGCTAATTGAATGCCTGGCCCAACCTTAATTGCAGTGTTTGGTTTCTCTCAACCATGGAGCAAAACGCTTAAGGCCAATTCGCAGGCTGCAGCTTAGGGTCAGGTACAAGGTTTTCCTACCAAAAGCAGGGCTCAGAAATAATTTAGGATCTGACTCAGTTCTAATTCTACCATGCCTCCCTGTCTGCCGAGATGCTAGACCTGTGCAGAGGGCTCTGGGGCTAACTGCTAACAAGCCCCCTCTGACTTCAACAGTTCTGTCCCCTTCAATCCACTGTTACTCTGTGCTTTCCCATGATGTCTTGAGATCCTGGCAGTTGCATTATGATAGAAATCAGAAAAAGGCTAAAGGCTGCTTTCTGTGAGCATGTGCACAGGAAGCAGCCACGGACTGGAGTGTCCACGTATGAGAAGATATTAAATTGATCCAGCAATCAGCAGGAACCCAGCCTGGCTGGATACCTGTAGCTCCCTCCCAGGCCAAGAACATAATGTGCAATACTGCCTGTTCTTTTTTATATGTATACATTTTTTATTTTATTTTTTATTCATTTGAGTTATGCAGTATGTGCTTATGCATCTATTTAATAATTGGCTTTGATAATATTATTCTTCCAAAGAGACAAAAACAGAACAGATGAGTCAGATACTCTCAGCATCTGTAGAATGCTCTACAATCCAGCATCTGTTCAGAATCTGAAGAAACGCTTGCTCCAAGTCTGCTTAATATTCATAGGCAATGACAAAGACTTAACAGTCATGGTGATTTTAGGATTTTGCAAGGAACTGTCCCACACACGGTCTCATTTTATCCTCATAGCTGTCCAAGTGAAACAGAGCTAAGCAAAGAATTCTCAACTGAGGAATATCAAATGGCAGAAAAGCACCTAAAAAACATTCATCATCCTTAGTCATCAGGGAAATGCAAATCAAAACAACTCTGAGATTCCACCTCACACCAGTCATAATGGCTAAGATCAAAAACCCAGGTGACAGCAGATGCTGGTGAGGATGTAGAGAAAGAGGAACACTCCTCCATTGTTGGTGGGATTGAAAGCTGGTACAACCACTCTGCAAATCAGTCTGGTGGTTCGTCAGAAAATTGAACATAGTACTACCTAAGGACCCACCTATACCACTCCTAGTTATATACCCAAAAGATGCTCCAACATATAACAGAGACACATGCTCTACTATGTTTGTATAGCAGCCTTGTTTGTAATAGCCAGAAGCTGGAAACAACCCAGATGTTCTTCAATAGAGGAAGGGATACAGAAAATGTGGTACATTTACCCAATAGAGTACTAGTCAGCTATTAAAAACAATGACTATATGAAATTCTGAGGCAAATGGATAGAACTAGAAAATATCATCCTGAGTGAGATAACTCAATTAGAAAAGAACACACATGGTATACACTCACTGATAAGTGAATATTAGATCATAGGGCTCAGAATATCCAAGGTAAAATTCACAGACTACATAAAGCTCAAGAAGGAAGACCAAAATGTGGGTGCTCAGTCTTTCTTAGAAGGGAAAACAAAATACTCACAGAGGTAAATACAGAGACAAAGTGTGGAGCAGAGACTGAAGGAAAGGCCATCCAGAGACTGCCACACCTGAGGATTCATCCCATATATCGTTACCAAAGACAGACAATAGTGGATGTCAAGAAGTGTATGCTGACAGGAGTTTGACACAGCTGTATCCTGAGAGGCTCTGCCAGAGCATGAGAAATACAGAAGTAAATGCTTGCAGCCAACTATTGGACTGAGAATGAGTTAGAGAAAAGACTGAAGGAGCTGAAGTGCTTTTCAAACCCACAGAAAGAACAACAATATTAACCAATCAGACCCCTGCTCCAGAGCTCCCAGAGAATAAACCACTAACAAAAGAGTAACATGGAGAAATCCATGGCTCCAGCAGCATATGTAGGAAAGAATGGCCTTGTTCAGCATCAACAGGAGGAGAGGTGTTTGATCCTGTGAAGAAGGCTCGATGCCCCAGTGTTGGGAAATGTCAGGGCAGGAAGGCAGGATGGAGTGGGTGGGTGGGGAAACATCCTCATAAGGCAGGGAGACAGAAGATGGGACAGAGCAGTTCTGAAGGGGAAACTGTGGAAGGGAATACCATTCAAAATGTTAATAAAGAAAATATCTAATAAAAATTACTATTTAAGAAAAAGGAAGTAAGAATCATTATCTTTGTCAATAACTCTTCTTGAAGACACTAAGATCAACAATTTAAATAGGGCCTCCTTACACTGAAAAGCCTTTATAAGGTAAAGGACACTGTCATCCAGACAAGACAGCAGCATGCAGAATAGAAAAAGTTTTCACCAATTCCACAGCTGACACAGAACTAATATTTAAAATATATAAATTATATATATATATATGCATATATATATATATATAAAGAACTAAAGAAACTAGACATCAAGAAACCAAACTAATCCAACTTTTAAAATGGGGAACAGATCCAAACAGGCATACCACTGAAGTGCTCTAGACTTCCGTGTACTGCCAGTTCTTGAGATAGACAAAGCTTATAGCCAGATGCCAGAGACCAGTGGAGAAAGAGCTTCTGTCTGCACTCAAAGTGTAAGACATTTGTGACAGCCCTGAGCAAGGTTGCCAAGGGTGGCTAGGAATGGAAGTGATGAGTATACAAGTCCCACCCCACTTTATAAAGAAAATGGAAGACTTAACTACTTAGCTACAGGGAAAGATAATTAGGTAAGAAGTAGAGAATCCATGTCATAGTTTTAAATACATGAAAATTCTAAGTTTTTTAAAAGTTAAATTATAAATTTACATAAAAGTAAGAAATGAAGAAACTTGAGAATGGGGGTGTTTGCTCATTTGCTCTGCTTGGTTTGTATTTTGCCTTTGCTTTTAGATTGTTATGTTCTAACTGTTCAGTAGTTTTATGTCCACTTGGTGAAAACTGGTGTTGTTTGGGAAGAAGAACTACAACTAAAAAAAACCTCCAAAAACTGCTCTACAGAGCATCTTCTTGATCAGCACAGGAGAGTCCAAGCCACTGTGAGTCTTGCCTCCCCTGGGCAGGCGGTCCTGCGCTACATAGAAAAGCACACTGAGCAAGCCATGGGGGTGATGCCAGTAAGCAGTGTTCCTCCGTGGATCCTAAATATTCCTAACCTATTCCACTTCATCTCTGGCAGTCTTATAATTTTCAGAAAACCAAGAGAACAAAAGCCAACCGGTGGGTGAAATAGGCTATGGCAAAGCTCAGCAGCCCTTTCCTGAGGCCAGGGCAACCCCACCCAAGCCTGTAGCTGGCTTTCTTTGCTCACCACTTTGAATACAGCAGAACATGAAATTTTCTAGCCTCCATAACCACAACAGCCAATATCTTATCAGTGTAAAACACACAGACTTATCATAGAGGAATGAAATGTTATTCTAGAACCCAAGAAATGGAAAGAAGTCTCAGTCAGTAAAGGGTTGGCTGTTCAAGTTCCTGAGTTATTGTGCCTGTAATCCCAGTACTAGCAAGGCAGAGAAAGAAAGAAGTCCAGGGCTTTAGTGAGGAAATTGAAACAAATTTCCAAGCTCTTTATTCAGTGAGAGTAGCTACCTCAAAAATAATAAATAAATAAATGACATGGGCAGCAATTGAGAAAAGTACCCTAAAATTACTTCTGTCCCCCACCTCTTTCTTATTGGCCATTGATGTTCCTGTTGAGAACTACCTCTTCAGATCATTAGCCCATTTATAGACTGGCAGGTTTGTTTTGGTTTGGCTCTTTTCTCACAAGAAGCCATATATAGCCATCTCTTTGTTCATAGTTTAAAATCTATGCTAAACTATAAGAATTCAAATCACTTCCTTCACTTCATCTGCAGAAGATGTGGATCTGGTGGACTATAAGCTATTAGGTAGCATAGAGAAATACTCACAGCCTGTTGACTAATGATGACATATAAACTTAAGATCAAAATGTTACATTCTATGCAAGAGGAGTACAGCTATTAGTGAATTCTAGTAGCTTGTATCTCAAATCTAGGGCCCACTCACTCTATCTCTCACCAGAAAGACCAGCAAGATATTGTAACTACCCATAGCTTTGGTCTCTTTGCCTATAAAACTGAAGTCTAGGAGAATAGTATCTTGTAGATGTGTTGGTTTATGTGTTGATGAAGGATGCATGTTGGAGGTCTGGGGACTCAGGAACAAAGAACTAGCTTAGCAAGTGTGGAAGCCCTGTGTTTTATTCCCAAAGCAAACACACACACACACGCACACACACACACACACACACACACACACACACACACACACTCATACATACATGCGTGCACACAGTAGGAGAAGAGAGAGAGGAAGATAGAGGAGGGAACAAAAGGGAGAGGGAGAGAGAAGGACAAGAAGGACAGAGAGAGAGAGAGAGAGAGAGAGAGAGAACCTAGCTCATATCAGAAACTCTAAAATGATAACAAAAGATAACAAATGGTCTTGTTACATAAAGCAAAACTAAATACTAGGATTTTTTCCTTACAACAAGTAGTGGGAAGAACTACCAACTGAGACAAGACCAAGAAAGACCAAGTAAAACAAGGAGTCAGGCTAAGATATTTCAGGGCAAAATCCTTCTTGTCCAAAATATTCTCAGCTTATTCGCCTATTTGACTCTGCTGATACGGCTAGCTAGCATGGTAAGCTCCTTTGTGTTAAAAAGATTTCTTGTACTATAAGCCTGTCTCCCTTAGAAGTCAGAAATTACCCACTAACTTTTCCAGACTTTTCTGTAACTAAGATATGGACATATCACCTTATCTCTCCTGGCTGTATACGTCCAACTTAGATTTTCAGAAGAAAGGAGTTGCCATGCAAAATCCATTCTCCACTGATGCAAAGAAGATGCCTTCTAGAGGTGGGGAGGTCACCAGGCTGTACAAAGAGTTTCTTACATAGAGCACCCTGGTGAAGCTGTGAGGTTGATGCCCAAGAGCGGTAGCTGGAGGGATTTCATTCTTCCCCAGAGTTGACAGTGATGACATCCGGGCACCCATCCTGGCTGCATGGACTCTGTGCTAATTCTTGCTCTCTATAATGCTATGAATTGCCTAATATGTTGGCATGTTTAATCTGTTATTTAGCCAATGCAGTGGAGTCTGCTATCCACAGCTGAAACCACTGTCAGTTCCCTGTACAGCAGATTCTCACTGCCTCAATGCTCAGAGATCTGGAGTCAGGAAATACTTGTGGGGCAAATGAATGTTCATTAAGAATGTTCAAAAGGAATAAAAACTGAAATGTGTTCAAAGAATCAGAACTGTAAAGTTATGATGCATCATTTAAAAGTGTTCCATTTGGGAAACTGGCTAATACAAAATTTAGGGAGGACAATTTTCCCCACTCAGGATAAACTCTGTTCTTCGATTTATTTTACATCATTTCATCAAACTGACCTCAATTTTCCAGAATTTCATTAATCCATTGCCACATATTTGCAGATCTTATTCATAACACCTGCATTTAAATGTAGCCATGATAAGCTAGAGAATATTAGCAACTATCAACAGCTTACACTGTAAGTCACAGAAAAACATAGATCGGCTGGGGTAGGAAAGTGTTACTTGGTGTTTACAAGCAGAATAAAATAAAATAATTGAATTCTAGCCATTAACTATTGGTTAAAATGATAGTCATAAAGATATTCATTATTTTAATTCAATAAATGGTTGTTTACTTGGGGACTACATATTTGATGCAATGCTAGGTGTCAAAAACTATTATGAGTTAATAATACATCATCCATTAGTAGTTTTAGTAAGGTCAAGTCTCAGGATGTTCTTTCTGAATATGGTTATCAGCCAGTATTAAATACATTCATCCATCTCCTTAGGACCTCAATAAGATCAGCTCAAAATTTTTCTGCATGTTCTGTAAAGTTCCAAAGCCTCAACATAGAAAAAGAAGTGAAATTATGTTATTCTATTTATTTTCTTGTGTCAAACATTTTTGTTTATACTCCTTCCATATGTACCATGTGACTTTTTAAAAAACCAAATATGAAATTCTTTTCCTGATCCACAACACACTCCCAAAATAAATTTTATTTACACAAGGCATTCAAATGTGAAGAAGATTGGAGAATAGGGGGGGGGTGCTCACACTGCACCCATGGGAATAAGTCTAAAATGATGTCACCTGAGCTGAAACGCCCTTGCATTTCCTTGCAGTAGGGCTCAGAAATCCCGTCACCTCCATTTCTGCCCCTTCTAAATTCCTAACCCCTTCTACTCACTCCTAGATCCCTCTCCATTTATAACCTCATTATTCTTTATCCCTTCTCTAGTCCTATTCCCTTCTTTCTAATCACCTCTCTTTTCCTAACTGTTATCACTCCTAACTCCCTCTCTATTCTTAACTCCTTCTCTATGCATAAGTGCTTCTCTCTACCCAAAACCCATTTGTGGTGTTTGTGCCCCTTAATTCTTCTATCTTTCTATTTTGTAAAAAAATAAATGACAACAAAAACACAAATCAGAGCCCTGAGGGGTATGGATCTCAGATCCAAACTTACAATGCACATCACACTACACATAGGTAAATCATATTGTATTCTTCTACAAAATAGAGGTAAGCCCTGTGCACAGAGTGCTTGTAAGTCATGTGAATTTATACACATATGCAGCCCTCAAAAGATGAGGGGCATAACTAAGGTGTTTTTTCTTTCTGTGACTGTATGCAGACTGGGCTGTCTCACATCCTGACTTAAATACTGGTAACTTCATTTGTTCTATGAGAACAGCTCCATTTCCTATTGATAGAATAATATTTGCCATTTTCCTCAGTATGAGAACTCATTTAGCAGGTCAGGTTTAGTTTAGAAAATTAATGATTTGATTTGGAGACTGTAATCTTTATATGAGCTTTGTCTCCTCTCCAAGGCAACTTCCCATTTCTGATACTTCAGATTTTTTTTCTGAAAACAAAGTACAAGTTCTTTATGTTCTGTTTTGTTTTGTATGTGAGTGTTTTCCATGGATGTGTGCTTGTGAACCACTTGCATGCCTGGTTCTAGAAAAGACTAGATGAGAGAACTGGGTTCCCTGAAAATGGAGATATGGATGGTTCTGGGCCAGCTTAAGGGTGCTGAAAATTGAACTCAGATCCTCTGAAAGAATAGCCAATACTCTTGAACGCTTATTTCTCCAGCCCCATGGGACTTCGCTCTTACCTATTTCATAGAATTGCCGTGAGGATTGACTGTTAATACTTCACAAAAGTTAGATTGGCTTTAATTGATTTATTTAAAAAGCTGCCGGTTATTTTCCATTCAATGACAAAGAGATAATACCACCTGCAAAGTTAACAGTAAACAGGATTGCCTAGGAATGCCCTCTTTGTTGAATGACAGCTGCTTTCTTACCAAGAAACCTTGTTCTCCAGCAAGACAGGTTGGAGGAGCTAAAAAGACAGCTCAGCTGTAAAGAGTAATTTGCTGTAGAGGACCGTAGGTCTATTCCCACAGTTCACAGTTTTTACAGGCCAGGATTTTGAGACCTTAAAGATGTAACATTGCAATGTGAGATCAAATGTTGACACTCCATCTCAGAAAGCCTGGAGGTCAGTGTTCATGAGGGAACTTTGGGTTGACAATTGAATTTACCTTTTTAAAAACATGTACAAGGTCCTTGTTTACTCGTTGACTGAGATATGGCTGGTGTCTGACTTAGAAGATACCATACTCTTACCAAGGACACTGGATTTGCTGTCACAAAGAAAAGCAATCAGAACTCAGAATTTACCTACTGGCATTCTAATAAAATATTGTGTCTCTAGTGTTTTACTCGTTAGTGCTTTAGTAATAGAGCCAAGCTTAGGTTCACTTTCTGTTCAGACCTGATGTCAACCTCTTACACAGAATCCCACTGTGCATGGAGACATCAGAAGTGGCTTCAATGGAACATTCTAGTAACTCCAACTTTCTCCTGTTTAATAAAATACTTAACACTCCCCCTAGTGCATATTCTCCTCATTGCAAGTAGTCAACCAACTATTGACTCCTGAGCTTGCTGGTCCACCAACCTCTTTGAAAGCAGGACTTCTCAACTCACTGACAGACCTTGGTCTCAAAACAAAAGAAGGAGAAAAACAGACTACACTTATAACATCAGAAAGCAGTGGCTCAGTACAACCTAACCTCTAAAATCACATACTCCCACACTCAGGCCATACTTGGAAAATTAACTCTCATTGTTTATCATACACTCAACTGACTTAAATCAGTGTGTAGAGAAGCATCCTGCGGTGTGTAGCAGACTTTTGGAAACTGTCTATGAAATAAATCAATACGCTCTGACATATGCTCCAAACAAACTCCACTCTCTAGAAACATAAACTTTGAGGAACATGTTAGCCTGGGCATGATAGCAGACCAAAAATATCTCCAGCACAAATAGACAAGACCTGGACATTCAGAATCAGGACACCAGCATCCTTAGACTTTGCATGAAAGCCTCATGACGACAAGTGGATACCGCAAAGACAGGGAATGAGGTTGAAACTCACCCTATTTCAAACCTCTCCACAAAACAAACATCAACCTACTCAAAATAGTGGATCCTTCAAGTCATCAAATGCCTCTTAAAGTCATCTCCACCCATCAGAAATTGAGGACCCAACCTCAACATATGTTTTGGTAGTTACAAATCAGATGTAAAACTTAACAGAGGTTACAGTATCTGTTTGATAGTTATTGACTCATTTAATCCTAAGATTTCTGGGAACTAGGAAATTAGACCCATTTTATGTGTAAGAAAACACTGAAAAGGAGTAGTTCAGTTATATAATAAATACTATCTACTTTATAAAACCTCCCAAAAATTTCCCAGGGTGTTTATAAAATTTAGTATTCACATAAATGGTATATTAAAAACTCTAGCTACTCCACATTCTCCCCAAAAATGCATTGCCAGACTAATTTTTCTGTCTGTACAAAGATAGATCATGTGAAGAGGTATACTCATTGACTGAAATAGCAGCTCCATAAACAGAAAGATCAAAAACACTAAGATGAATAGGAAGAGAATATAGCAAAGTCAAAGCCAGAGGAAGGAGGTCAAAAAGCTGGAGCTGAAAAGTCAGCAGAAATATCCTGAAAAGGCTTTAAGAAGAATTAATTGATAGGGGACCTAGAGAAATGGCTCATGGGTTAAGAGTACCGGCTGCTCTTTGAGAAGTTGGATTACCAGCACCAATGTTAACTGTTAGCAATCTTCTATAACTGTACTTTCAGTAGCTGCTCACTTCCTCCTCTGGCCTCTGTGAACTCTAGGCTCACATGTCATACGCAGACATACGTGCATGCAAAATACCTATACCCATTTTTATTATATAAAAAAGACTAACTAATAACCTTGCATGTACCAATCCAAGAAATAGAACTGTACATCTGCCCCTTCTCTCGTGGTTCATTTAACTGTCAGAGGCTACAAGGGACAGCTGAACTAAAGATGACAGAATGGAAAATTCCTTTGTCTTTACCTCTCAAACTGTCCTTCCTCTTCACATTATAACTTTTCAATCAACCGATGTCCCTAAGCACTTCTACTTTCTCGTATGTCATGAATAATTCAAATCAGTAGTATTATTACTAACCCGAAGTCATCATTTACCCCAGGATTCATTCATTTTCTGTTTTTCCCTTCTAGAAAGTGTTTACTATGTATAATTTTTATCATTATGGGAACACCTAGAGCATAAATGACAGACGATTAGAAAACCTTTAGAACAAATCAGCTCAGGTTCAAAACCAAAATGAAACCCCATTTTTTTTCTTTTTTTGAAATTAATATTTAGTTAGTTACATCCCGAACGCTGCCCCCTCCCAGTTCCCCCCTCACAGAATCCCTCCCCCGATCTCCCTCTCCTTCTCCTCTGAGAGGGTACCCCCAATATCTCCCCACAGCGGCACATCAAGTCTCTGCCAGATTAGGCACATTCTCTCCCACTGAAGCCATGCAAGGCAGCCCTGTTGGGCAATTTATACCACAATCAGACTACAGCTTTAGGGAGGAGCTCCACTCCAGTTGTAGGAGACCCAAAATCTGCAACCAAAGGAACTGAGCTGAAATTCTTCTTCTGTCCATACTAACCATCAATGGGCATTCCACTCATACTCCACTGTATTCCTGGAACAGTCTTCAAATCCTCATCAGCCTCATCCCTACCAGCCTTCTGCTGATGGGAGCTGGAGTCTAGCTGAATCATCCTCCCACTGCTGGTGCACTCCAGCTAATATGTGATGCCTGGTTGGTGACTCAGTGTCTGAGAGATCTCTGGGGTCCAGGTTAGTTGAGACTGATGGTCTTCCTGTGAGGTTGCCCTCATCAACTTCTTCCAGCCTTTTCCTCGTTTAACCATAGGGGTCCCTGACTTCAGTCCACTGGTTGACTGTAAGTATCTGCCTCTGTCTCAGTCAGCTTCTTGTTGGGCCTCTCAGAGATACAAGAATATTGAGATAATCCCATGTATCCTATCAGATCACAAAAGACTAAGGCTAGACTTCAATAACAACAAAAACAACAGAAAACCCACATATCCATAGAAACTCTACTCAATGATAACTTGGTCATGGAAGAAATAAAGAAGGAAATTAAAGACTTCCTGGAGTACAATGAAAATGATGACAAAACATACCCAAACTTATGGGAAAGAATGGAAGCAGTGCTAAGAGAAATATTCATAGTACCAAGTGCCCTCTTAAAGAAATTGGACAGATCCTACACTAGCAACTTAACAGCACACCTGAAAGCCTTAGAACAAAAACAAGCAAACATATCCAAGAGTAGTAGACTATAGGAAAGAGTTAAACTCATGGCTCAAATCAACCAGATAGAAACAAAGAGAATGATACAAAGAATCAACAAAACCAAAACCTGTTTCTTTGAGAAAATCAACAAGATAAACAAACCCCTAGCCGAATTAACTAAAAGGCAAAGAGACAGTAACTAAATTAACAAAACCAGAAATGAAAAGGGAGAAATAACAACCTTCTAATGTTATGCAGCAGAGGTTAACATTCTCTGGCATCAATAAGAGGAGAGGCCTTTGGTCCAACAAAGGCTGGTGTTTTTTTCCCAGTGTAGGGGAATGTCAATGTGTTTAGGTGGGAGAGGGAACAACCTCATGGAGGTTTAAGTCTATAGAAACTTCAAAGCACACCCACTTGGGCATCCTGGAAGTACGGGGTAGCTCCTCACCACAGAGAACATTGAGTTCTTCCTTGAATAGGCACCTTCTGTGTCTACTACATTAGCACACTTTTATAAAAAAAAAAAAAAAAAAAAAGAAAGAAATGTGTCATTGTCTGTAGCAGCTTGAAGACTTCTACTCCAGTAAAGTTAGGATTCTTAAATTAACTCTACAGAAAATAATTTCAGGTTGTGTCAGTATGAAGCAATGTGAAGTTCATCAACAACATACTTTAAAATGAATTTAGGCAAGGGTATTAATAAAGAGACCAAGAGACTAATGAATGATAAATAGTATCATTAATATAAAAACACCCAAGTTACATACACCCAAGAATGGTGGCCACCTACTCTTCTCCAGAGTTTCAACATTTAAATGTCAGTAGCAGTATATGATCTTGATAACTTTTGAAGTTACGTTGTTAAAGGATTTAAGAGACTAAGTGAAAATGTTTTGATATACTCATTTTTTATGGAAAGAAATTTAATGAGATCATAAGATGCTTTGTGAGGTACATTATACAGATTTTTCAGACTGGTAAAACATAGATCAAAGAAAGTCAACAGAATTCTTACTGTACATAGGTCACAGGCAAATTAAGGCATATGCTTGACTATAAACATGGTCCATAATGTTGTTAGGTTTTTAAAAAATAAAAATTCTCATCCAGCAGGGGTGAGAGTTCTTTTCCACCCGTGTCTGTTTATCATCACTCAGACTCAGACATAGCAACAATCAAGGTGTTGCCACGTACAGAGATGGGATGAGCAAAGCATTTGCACTGTCCACTTAGAGTCCTTGCAGAAACTCAGCATTAGTGAGCAGAAAAAAAAAGCAGAAACTCAGCTTTGATGGAGCCAAGCCCTCTACTGAGACACTGTGTGGATCCATGCTTTCAAAAACAGACTATTAAACACCAGTTGGCAGCTGAACATTCTGGGGAAAACTCTGCCAACTCTGATGATGTAGCTTTATTCAGGTTGCAGACTTATCTTTTTCATTTCTCATTACAAACCTAAAATAGTGTGAAGCATCATACATGCTGTATCTCTCCATGTTGTGGAATCTCCACACCAACATTAGATAGACAAACATCCTGCTACTGATAAAATGTGTCTGCTCTTGGTCTCTACTTCCTGTAGAGAAGGTTCAAAAGAAAACTTGAAATTTCTTAATAGAAATAAAACTATTTCTTCACTTCCCCTGGTAACTCACAGTTGAGTGGAGAACATAGATCTAGGGAATTAAGACACAGTACCAGCTAAATATCATGAAAGAGGAGAAAGTGTGCAGTTCAAGCTCAATTGCAAATAATGGTCAATAAATGAATTATGCCTACATAGTAAAGCCCCAGTTAAAAACTAAACTGAGCTCAGGTGAGGTTTCCTAGGTTATGAGAACACATCAAGGAGGTGAGAATTACTACCCTGAGGAACTTTAAGTGTCCAACTTGGGATACTTACAGAGACATAGCTCTGAGCATCACATTATTTAACTGTTCCTACTCTGTGCCCTTTATAACTATACTACAGTAGTGAACAGAAGGTTTTACTGAATCCTTCAGAATATTCTAATTAAGTACCAAACCTTAGGCAAATAACTGGACCCTCAGAAGTGAAAGCCACCTACTCAACAATACAGGTACCCTGGAATCACTGAAGCATGCAGCTGGTATCTGAAGTGACTTAAGTCTTGTGTAGGGCTTACCCTGAGCCTATAAAATCTGACTTTATGAGAGAGTCAGAGCCAGTATTTCCATCATGAACCAAAGAGTCCTACAATTCTCCTAGGTTCTTTAAATATCAAGAGAGAGCAGTCTCTAACCTGCATCGTCTTTACTCTAATTAAATGAACTTTGTATATCTTGATGAATTTCAGGATACTTCAGAAAAAGTTCAACCTGGAATTAGGGAATGCCCAAGTTAAAGATGGCCAAAGATCTTTCAGAATATCACGAAATATGTGATGTTAGCAAAAATAACTTGTTTGGGAAAACAGTTTCTCAGGAAAAGCAGAATACATGTTATGACTTCTCCATGTGTTCTTAAATTCTTACAGCCCAGTATGTAATCTAGAGATATTATGTCACATGGGTCTAAAGTTAGATAATAAGCCCTGGATCTCCTTATGGTATCCCTGCCTTTGCACACATGAGCTCTTTCTAAGATGATATTTTTACTCATTTTTTGTGAAATCACATAAAGCAAGCCTACAGTTTTAGTAACAATCTTCTTACATGTGCTGAGAAAATGATAACTTTTTTATTTTTCTATAACTGTCTTTTGATTTTTCACAACCACCCACCTGCTATGTGTGTGGGGGGTGTGATTTCATTTGTGGTGTAGAGATGATTTATATAGAGTTTTTAAGTATAATACACATGCATAAATATGTATGCATCATGAATGTACAGCTATGTGAACTTTCAGAAAGTAAACATATTCATTCAAGAAACAAAATGTGACAATCATTTCAGAGGATTCCCTCGTGTCTCATCTTGTCCCAGATGGTGAAGTGTGACACTTGCAAACCAGCATTCAGAGTGTTTGGTGGCAATCTTTGGAACACCTCTTTGCTTTAAGAAGCCACTGACAACCGTACCCAGCATTACAGGCAGAGCCCATTTATTAGCCCTTCCAACTGTAGCTCATACCATTTCTAGAAACTGATGTAAGTCCTTCTCTACTCTGGAATCCTTTAATGACTGTCACGAGATTCTGGCTCAGGTGGTCACTCTGCTGTGGTCCGAAATAAAACTTCTTTACCACAGCATAGTGACAATCACTGGGAGGACCCTCCACCAGACACTCAATGACTTCTCTTTCTTCCTTCAAGAGCAGTGACAGCATGTAGAGTTGCACAAGGACCACCTCTGTACTTCAGTAAGCACACATTGTCATAAAAATCACTAACATAAGGAATCTTAAGACTGGAGCAATGGCATTCTGACAACAAGGTTTATTTCTCTACCTTTTTTCTAATCCTCTGACCTTGCAGCAACACTGCTACCTAATGCCATGATCATGAGGCACATATGCAACAAAAGAGTGTCTTATTTAGGGTGTTATTGCTGTGAAGAGACACCATGACTGTATATAAGGCCTTATAAAGAAAACCATTTAACTGGGGCTAGCTTAAACTTTCAGAAGTTTAGCCCATTAGCATCATGGCAGTAAATATGGAAACAACATGAAGACAGTCATGGTGCAGGAGGAGCCAAGAGTTCTACATCTCGATCCAAGGGCAGCAGAAGAGGACTGTCCTACACACAAGGGTAAACTTGAGCACAGCAGACCCCAAAGCCTGTCCCCAGAGTGACACACTTCCTCCAATAAGGCCACACCTACTCCCATAAGGCCACACCTACTAATGGTGCTACTCACCAAGCATTCAAACACGTGAATCTGAAAGCTATCCTATTCAAACCACCACAGAGAGGCATCCAAAGTCATTCAAGCCTATTCAATTCCAAAGCTCTTAGGTCATCACACACCCAGCTGTTGGCCTTAAGGAAACACTGGCCCAGTTTTGATCTTCAGCTTTAACTGAAAACTGGTAGATTTCTCTACAGCTACAGAGGACAGGAGGTCCACATGATCACAGATAAACTTTAGAGAAGCCGGAATTGGTAAACACAGTCTTCTTAACCCATGAAGACATATGCATACCTGTTTCCATCCAAGAAGTCTGTGAGTGGATGTTTATATCCTGGTGATGTTTTGCTATACTGTAAAGCCTGGCCTCACTTGAATCCCTCTTATTCTGAGCATTGTTTCTCAATAGAACCTATTTTTATGAAAGAGGTCTCTTGTACTTTGCAAAGGGGGTTTTACTATTTTTCTTATTACAAGTGTTTCCTCTCTAGACCCTTATTTTAATTAATGTTTCTCAGTCAACTATTGTTTCCTAGTCCTCCTAGTGGAAGAGGTCACAGGTGCTTGCAAAATGCATGTCCTTTACAAAGGAGTTGTGATGAAACCATTCCTTGAGCTTGCTTGTGAAAGTTGTCATTCTTCCAAACTTGCACGGTGTGTGAATATGTAAACAATGAACTTCTCTGAATCAGACTGAAAAAGTTTGATACAGCACTGCTAAATAAGTCATGCTGAGCAAGGTTTCTATCTGGCAGCTCATGGTTTTTAATCTCTGATGACACTAGTGCTTGTAGGGACCCTGCAGTATGCCTCTACTGTCTTTCTTTTTCCACAATCCTGAGGGCCCAAAAGATAGATAATCCCTCAACTCCTTGTACTCTGGATCAAAGGAATCATCTTTACCACCCTGGATGGAAACCAACAATGAGAGTCCTCCAGGGTTAGAAAAGATTTCCTGGTCTCCAAGAGCCTAGTTCTCGAGTTCTAAGATTGTTCAAGAGTCAGCAGGCTTGCTCTGGTATAGGACAAGAACTGAATGTTATTTGTCACTATAAGTGTCTTCTGTAACAAGCCTAATTTTAATCCTTATTTTCTTCCAGTCTCCATCACTCTTTGTCTCTTTCATGCCTGGGAATAAAAGCTGCCTCAGGAGGAAAAAGAAAACGTCATCTGCATAGAAATGTGCATTGGAAAGTATAATTGTGTGTTTTAAAATAGGAACCCCGAGACACAAAATTCATTAGTAAAACATTCAGAGTGATTTTAGTTTCTATTTATCCCAATATCTACAGTTAAACAGAACAATACTTGGTGGCTAGTGAGTCAAGTCACCGAAAACAAAAGACACAAAGCACTTGGCAGACAAGCTTTGACTCATCACCTACACTCCCTTTAACTTCCTCGAATCCTTGTAGGACACAGTTTGCTCTTTCCTTTTGTTAGTTAAAGCTGTTCAATAATTTGCCAACACAGCACTGTAACACTGAAACCAAAAGTGGTGTCTTCTAAACATAATTTTTTTGTGGTTCTAACAGTAAAAATATGTATTTGAGGCAGAGGCCCATGTTTTTCCTGCAAAACCATATCCTTAACAAGTCTCCTCTGTCTCTTGGGTGCAGATCACATGGCAGTGACCTAGAGAGATGTGCTATGGGTGAACTAAAGGTAGTGGACATGTTAAAGGGGTGATCTTCCTTAGACAACAGAGAGATCAGAGCCATCCCCAGAGAGTTCTGGACAAGAAGTTCCATGGCTTACACCCTGTCTTGTGTTTGGTATTGTTTGGTTTTATTGATTGTTTTGTTTTGTTTTGTTTTGTTTTCTCATGGGCATGAGCCAGAGGTCAGAACTAGAGCTCTTATATTCTGGAAGACATGAAACACTTGGGAGTAGGACTGAAAGTCTGAGAGATTTTCAGACAAAAAAAAAAAGGATATTGAAATCTAGAAAACAGTCGTTTTTTTTATATCTTATTCTTTTGTTATCGCTAAGTATGAGTGAGGTCTCTGTCATACAGCCACATGTTATTCTTTACAGGATCTTCTTGGATCACATTCTTTGGTAAGACTTACCAGAAAAGATAACTATAGCAAATAAAAAATAGGGTCATAAATTCACTGGAGGGGTTGGAAGAAGAGACTGAAACTCAGGCTGGAGCAGAAGAATAAAGAATCCCCATGGAACATTCCAGCATTTCCTTCAGGGCTGTCAGATGCCTGTTGGCATCTACAGAGGGCTCCAGTGGGACCAAGACCACTGGAGAGGAGAAGAAAAGAGGAGACTCCATGGTCAGAGCAAAGTGGATTACAAACATAGCTTGTGGGAGCTCATGCCTCCTTAGTGGAATGCAGAAGAGGAAGGTAGACAGAGGGGACTGAGGAAGGAGGGCATTTCTGAGAATAATGAGCTCAGAGACACTACTTTCTTTCATCATAAGCAATGAGTTTACTCTTGTGGATACAGCAAGAGCTTAAAACTGGAGTCAAACCCGCTTAGAGCCAAGCTGTCCCCTTTGCCATCTGTGTAGCCTGGGGCAGGTCACCAAACCCAAGCTAATTACCTCATGTGTGAAGTGGAGGCCCAAAGCTCCCACGTAGATTGTTCTGTGAGAATTAAACAAGATACTTTAGAACAGCTACCTCGTTGCCCGGCCTTTAATACGTATTTCATGGGTGTTAATTTGTACAGAATCCACAATGTTGTATTGACCTTCACGTTTATTTGATGAGATTGTAAACTTCAAGTTTATTGGAATTAAAATGTTCTGGTTTCTTTTGGAATTATGAAGATATTGGTCTTTTCAAAATGATAAGGGCAGGAGGATCGCCCTCTGTTTGTCTTAGGATCAGCTTCCAACTCCTCTCAGGTGGCATTTGCATTTGCTCTGGTGCTAAATCCACACGGGAAGCTGGGCAAACAACCGATTGCCTTCGGTTGGATTTTCAATTACACTAGATATGCAGTCAGATGTCCAGATATCCTAGGCTGCCAGGGAGCATTGCCTTTGTTAGGTTATTTAAAGACACTCTAGTTCACCTGCCCTTAAATGTCCTCCTCCTTTACATCTCTTTGCTGTTTGGCATTGCCTTTAAATCCCAATGGCTTCCTGTGCTCCTGAGCTATTTTCTATCTTGATGCAAATGAGCCAGAGCCAGGAGAATAAGCTACACCAACTCATTTTACAGAGAATAATATTTTAAAGAGAACCATAGCAACAAACGTGAGAGTTTCTTGGTAACCCAGCTGTAGGAGGGGGGGGGGGAGGGGTAAGAAAGGGAAAGACCAGACTGGTAAAGCACAATTCTAGGTGAGCATCTCTACGATTGGAGGCCAAAGAAAAGGGTGGGTTTTAGAAGTAGAAGTCGAACCCTGTGATCCTTGTTTTGTCTCCTTGAGCACAAAACCATTTTCCTATGGTGGTCCAAGGATCAAATGAGATGATACAAAGATCATCTTGTCTTCTTTGAATGGCTTATTAATACTAATCAGAAGCAAAATTATTAATGATTTTATGAGCAGAAATGAACTATCAACCATTAGAGTTAGAGTGTTATCACTTTGATAGTTATACCTAAAAAGCAATTAAAGAACTTCAACATGAATTTAAAAAAAGAAAATGAGGAAAGAGTAGAGAAAAAAATTAACCAGGCTCCTCTATGCTGATCTCAACTGTCCATTCATCCTCCTGAAGCACCTTTTCAAACTGAGCCACAAGGTGGCAACATAAGCTTAGCCATGTCTGCATTTTCATGGTAGAGCTGAATTTTTCTCCCTTCTGTTTTTCCTTTTTTTTTTTTTTTTTTTTTTTTGGCTCTGCACTGATGTAATGATGTACCATTGGGACTGCCAGCAGTAAACAAATTGCAATGATTTCATTGAATTCTAGTACTTTCCAAAGGGTCCATGCTGACAGAAATTTATGAAGTCTCCAAAGGAGCAATCATGCTCTGTGTTTGGTCCTAAAGCCAGGGAAGACGCCATCTTCTCTAAAGCCAGGGAAGACACCATCTTCTCTAAAGCCAGGGAAGACGCCATCTTCTCTAAGCATCCACAGGTGCTCCTAGCTCAAGGGCAAAAACTCAGCAACAGAGATCCCACAGAAAAATACAGTAAACCTGAACTCCTTAAAGATATATTAAGGAGATTCCAGATAAGAACCTTTGAGGGTAAAAACGGATTTTTACACTAGCAACCTTTATGCCAGAAGAACCTCCCATCCTGGATAAAACAGGCCTACGGTGGCTCAGAGAGGCATGCATTCACCACAGAGTAAAGGCAGCTTGTCTTCCAGGAGGAGTTCTGTAGAGATCAAAATATATCTCACCTGGTTATCCCTCTGCAATCCCAGAGAACCTGTGCCTACAACTCAACAACCAGCATACAGTTTGCTGCCTGTCTCTAGACAGCAAGCAGAGCAGGTATGTAGTAACTAGTTTAGGCAAAGGCAATCTATCCAGTGGACCTGGTAAAAATCATCTTGTTGGAGCACACTGCTCTTGCCAACAATCAACAACCCTGGACCGGAGTTCTACGCCTGTTTTGTGAAAAAGCCGAAGACACTGCTGCCTCCCTAGGACTAAGTGGTCAGAAGCCCAGCTGTGGTTGCTAAAAGAGCAGCACTATGGTAGAGCTTCTACTAAGCAAAGGCCAGGAAACCACCAACTAAGTGCCACTCTCTTGCTGCAGGAGGAGGTTAGATAAAATATCACTTTAGAACCTATGCTGGCTCTGGCAACTGAAGTCAACACTGGAGCCCTGTGCTCTGAGACCTTCCAAGACTAACGACTTGAAAAAGTGCCTTTTCTGTCTGGCCCTGATGATTTTGAAGGAGTTTAATTTGTTTCAGGCGAAGCAGCATCAAACGGCATCAGCCTGACCCAGGCAAGCTCAGGCCACCGCTTGTCTATTTCAAACTGTGCCCTTGGACCAGCAACCATAGAGATCCAACCACACAAACATCTACATTCATTTCATATGCTCTTTCATGAAGCTTGTCTGTGGGGATAAAACACCTACATACAAGAGTGGGATATCCTGAGGAAACTGAATTGAGAAGGATATTAGTTGTGAGGCCATTCATGTTGTGTTTACACAATTAGAGATGAGTCGATAAATCATTCATCAGATAAGACTGTGTATGAAAAGGAGACAAGTTATAAGAATGCTGCACTAATGTATACACCAATTCTGGAAGGAAGAGAAAGGAAGGTAGCTCTAATTCCTTTTTATGCTGGGTATGGAGGTATGTCTTAATTATTTTTCTATTGCTATGTCAAGACACCATGACCAAGGCAACTTACCAAAGACATGATTGGGGCTTAGAGTTTCTGAGGCTCAGGCACAGTACATGACCATCATAGTCGGGAGCATGATAGCAAGCAGCCGTGGCTCTGGAGCAGGTAGGGGTGAGCATACTTCTTTCCATCCAAGCAAGACCCTAACTGGAAATAGTGTGGGATTTTAAAACCACAGAGTACACCCCTCCTCCAATAAGGCCACACTTCCTAATTCCTCCCAAGCAACGCCACTATCTGGGGGCCAAATTCACCTTCAGACCACTACAAGGTGCACACCAGCTCTCAAGATACTAGAGCTATAAGATCTTTAGTTCAAAGATAATGTGAACACATAGCAGAATTATCTCAAAATAAATGCTCCCTTTTGCAGAGGGATACATGTTATGATGAGAATGCCACATGGGAGTCAAAAGTTCCTTTACATGCATTTGTAGTACAATCCCAGATCTCTGCAAACAGCAATCTATCTTCTTCATGTGTATGTTTTTGCTAGATGCTGCACATAAATGCAGCTATAATATATTAGAGTATATTATATGAAGTACACATCTTTAATGGCTTCCTTCACTTACAATGAAATGCTGGTGATTCAAACAGGCTTTTAGCATTTATCAGAAAAACTTCCCTTTTTGTTTCTGTATAGAATGCTTTTGAGTAGGTATATATTTCTTTAACCTTTCACCAGTTGTTAGACATTCGAATCACTTCTAGTTTTGAGATATAAATTATAGTGATATAGCCACTCATGGTTTCTGCATGAAACTTTCATCTTTCTTGAGTAGGTCCCAAATGCAGTTGCTAGGTTGCATTTAATTGTAAAGTTTTAAGAACCTGACACTCTGTTTCAAAATGGAAATTCCCACTCACAACAGAAACTTCAAGGGAATATCAATTTCTGTGTGTTCTCAATAATACTGATTGACTGTCCTATGTATTTATCTGCTCCCGCCATATGTGCGTGTGTGTTACGTGTGTGTGGTCTTTCCATGTTGGGCATGCACATACAAGTGTAAGAATACATGTTGAAGCCAGAGGTTAACCTCAAGAGTCATTTTGAGAAGCTGCCCATGTTTGAGATCTTGACACATGTCTTACATTAGCTTGGGGTTCACCTTCAGCCAGTGTACCCACTCCAGGAATCTAACTGTGTTGCCCTCACCTGTATCTGTATTATCAGCACATACCCTTGGGCCCAGCACTTTTTAAAATTGTTTCCAAGGACCAAACGGAGGCCCTTGTGCTGGTATGGCAAGTGCTACTTTGGGCCATCTCCACATTTCTATGTGCTAATGACCATGTAGTACAGCTTCAGGTCGATTGTTCTAAAGGCTGATAATATCAATATATTTTAATAATAATGGTCATCATTCATGAGGACATTAGGTACATTTGTATTTTCTTTGATAAATAAAGTGAGATACAATTCTAACTTTTTTCTGCATATTTTCTTAGTTTTAAATATATATGAATATATATGTGAATATATATGTATATATATTGGATATTATCTGTATTTACATTTCAAATGTTATCCCCTCCCCCCACACACATCTATGACTTGTGTTGTGGCTTCTTTACTGCAATATTTTGAAGATTAAGCCTTTCTAAACTTTATGAGATCCATGTACATTTTCTTTTATTGACGTTTTTTAATATCATCTAAGAACACCTTTTCCAGTGCCAAATAATGAAGTTACCCTCCCACTTGTTTCTTATTGAAAAGTTAAAGTGATTTTATGATCCACTTTAAGTTGAGTTTTGGGAGTTTATTTTTTATTAATCATTCCATTCATTTACATCTCAAATGATATCCCACTTCTTTGTTGCCCCTCCATAAACTTCCCATCCCACATCTGTCCTCTCTGCCCTCTCCTCCCTCTCCTTTGCCTTGATGAGAGTGCCACCCCACCTCTCCAGCATCCTCCTACACTGGACGATCAAACTTCCACAGGACCAAGGGCCATCCCTCCCACTGATGTCACACAAGGCCATCCTCTGCTGCATATGTATCTGGTGCCATGGGTCCCTCCCTGTGTACTCCTTGGTTGGTGGTCTAGTCCCTGGGAGCACTGGGTTGTTTGGCCAGCCGATGTTCTTCCTATGGAGTTGCAATCCCCTTCCATTCCTCCAGTCCTTCTGCCAGCTCCCTCACCAGGATCTCTGAGCTCAGTCTGATGCTGGGCTCCAAGCATCCACATCTGCATTGACCAAGCATCCACATCTGCATTGACCAAGCATCCACATCTGCATTGACCAAGCATCCACATCTGCACTGATCAGTTTCTGGCTGAACCTCCCAAGGAACAACCATACCAGGTTTCTGTCAGCAAGCACCTCCTGGCAAAGGCAACAGTGTCAGGGTTTAGTGTCTGTAGACAGGATGGATCCTAAGGTGGGACAGTCCCCAGATGGCTCTTCCTTCAGTCCCTTCTCCAGTTTTTGTCCCTATTCTTTCTCTGGACAGGAACATTTCTGGGTTAAAAACTGAGATGAGTGAGTAGCTCCGTCACTCAACTTGGGGCCGTGCCTATTTCCTGGAGGTGCTCCCTACAGGTTCTGTTTCCCCTTCTCTGCCTATTTCTGCTAAAGTCACCCTTACTGGGTTCTAGGAGCCCTGAATTAACCTGGCATATGGGACCTTCCAAGGGTTATGCCCAGTTCCTCATCCCCCACTGCTACATAATTTTGTTCAATTTCCTGACCTTCTATACCTCTCTCTTGTTTCTTCTAGTACCTGATACTGTACCCCTTATTTTCTACTCCTTCTATCTTCCTCCCAAATCCTCCTCCCTCCACCTCCCATGATAATCCTGTTCCCCCATCAATAAAGGCCTGAAGTATCCATACCATGGTCTTTCTTCCTCATAAGTTCCATATGTTCTATGGTTTGTATCATGGGCATTGTGAGCTTTTTGGCTAATATCCACTTATCAGTGAGGACATATCATGTGTGTTCTTTTGTGTCTGGTTTGCCTCACTCAAGATGGTATTTTCTAGTTTCATTCATTTGCCTGCTAATTTCATGAAGTCATTGTTTTTAATAGCTGCATAGTATTCCTCTGGGTATATGTACCACAATTTCTGTATCCATTCTTCTGTTGGGGGGCATCTGGGTTGTTTCCAACTTCTGGCTATTATAAATAAGGCTGCTATAAACATAATGGAGCATGTGTCCTTGTTATATGTTGGATTATCTTTTGGGTTTATGTCCAATAGTGGTATATCTGACTCTTCAGGTAAGAACTATTTCCAATTAGTGATTTAAAAAAAATGCATAGTGTTGGTACAGAAATAGGCAGGTAGAGCAATGAAATAGAAATAAAGACCCAGAAATGAACCCACACGCCTGTAGTCACTTGATCTTTGACAAAGAAGCTAAAACCATCCAGTGGAAAAAAGACAGTATTTTCAACAAATGGTGGTGGTTTGACTGGTGGTCAGCTTGTAGAAGAATGCAAATTTATCCGTTCATATCTACTTGTACAAAGACCAAGTCCAAGGAGATCAAGAGCCTTCACAGAAGAGAAAGTGGGGAAGAGCTTTGAACACATGGGCAAAGGGGAAATTTGTGGCTTATACTCTAAGACCAACAGTCAACAGATATCCAATGAAATTGAAAAGCTTCTGTAAGACAAAGTGAATTGCCAGTAGAACAAAAAATCAAGACATAGATTGGGAAAAGATCTTTACCAACCTTACATCTGATAGGGGACTAATATCCAAATTATATAAATAACTCAATAAGTTAGAGTCCATTTTTTTAAATAACCCTATTTTTAAAATGGACTACAGTGCAAAACAGAAATTCTCGACTGAGGAATCTCAAATGGCCAAAAAGCACCTAAAGAAATGTACGACATCCTTAATCATCAGAGAAATGCCAATCTGACCAACCCTGAAATCCCACCTCACACCAATCAGAATTCCCTAAGACCAAAAACACAGGTGACAGCAGATGCTGGGGAAGAGGTGGTGAAAAGAGGAACACTTCTCCATTGCTGGTGGGTCTCCAGGCTGGTAAAACTATTTTGTAAATCAGTCTGGTGATTCCTGGTAAAATCACAGTAGCTCCACTTGAGTTTTGTTTCTGCCTTTTCTTTTTAACATGGCACTTACTCAATTGCCTCATACAGTTTTGTTTACTGAAAAGACCATGCCTTCATGGAAAAGAAGAAGCATGATTTATTTTAAACTTGTATTTTCTCTT
Organism: Micromys minutus; assembly: GCF_963924665.1. Lineage (NCBI taxonomy): Eukaryota > Metazoa > Chordata > Mammalia > Rodentia > Muridae > Micromys > Micromys minutus. Next base: position 45,156,326 of record NC_137952.1, read on the forward strand.
TTTGTTTGTTTATTTTGATATTTTTATTTCTTAAATTTTTATTATCAGTAGTGACTGAAATAAAAATGTAAATAATTGAGCCCCATCCTTATTGTCATTATGGAAATGGCTTTAAAAGGTAACTGGACAGATGAATTTATTGCTTCCCACTTTTCAACTGGTTAATAGTTGCCATTGGTAAAACAGACAAGCCCAGAGAATCTGTTCAGGATGTTCAAGACACGGCATATTATAGAATGTGCCTGTTCTCATGGAGAATGCCTAGGACATAGTTACGTGTAATTCTTGATCTCATCATACAAGACAAGCACAAGGCACCATCCATGCCTCCAAGGATGTTGGAAAATGGACCTTTGAAAAACATTTTGCTTTCTTCATCAGAAGTGAACTTAATTGGGCAAGCCAGCTCAGTCAATCAACAGGTTCTCAAGAGATGGAGTGAGGATTGAAAAGAAAAACAATAACAGCAACTAGACATTATAACATGACTCCAGCCAGTGCTGAGGCTGAAACAGCTTTATTTTCCCAGTTTGCTTTTATGTCATTTCAGGTACATTCAAAAGACTTGGTCAGTTCTTAGATCAAAGGCAATGTAATTAAGTAAAGCCATGGTCATGGTTTCTATTATTCTTATCTGAGTCTACTTCCTTGATGAAGCCCAGTGACAAATGCCAAATTTCTAGAAGTGGCACCAAAAGCTCTCAACACATTCTATTAGTTCCTTTGCATCCTGAATACATCATCATATGACTGTGAACATTATCAAAGGGATAGTAAGTCAGGCCAGCAACAGATGTGAGTATTTGTGGGATCTGAGATACCAAAATAGTCCACTCAGAGGATGATAATGCCCTGTGCTGACACATTAAAGCCTTAGTACAAGCCCTTAATTCCATCAGATTTGTAGATCTCAACCAGGCAGTAACCAAGGCCTTTGAATTCCCTTTCAGCTCCAGCTTTGCCCACATCAATTGCTAGAGGTGTATGAGCATACTAAAAAGGATACACAAGGATGTGGCCCTAGCAGCACCACCTGATGCCAGGTTCCCTGCAAGGTAGCATCAAAACAGGGACATCTTGTCTACCCCAGAAAGATATGGTTGTACATATCTTTGAAGGTAAGATGGAGAAAGTATCCGATGACATTGGTCAGGTTACCACATCAGAAGGACAGGACTTCCTGTTCCTTGCAGATATGAACCATCTGTCCATAATGCCTTTTTATTGCTTATCTGCCATGATTTGCTTCTCAGCATGCTGCATCTGCTGCAGCAACTTGACCAACGAGATGAATGCTAACACCATCTTGAATATGACCACAGCCACTCCACCAACCAAGAAGTCCTAGGTGAAGGACACTGTGGCATCTGTCATGTTGAAAGAGAAAAGAAGCAGGTGAGTGCTGGACAGGACTGAGCTGACAGCTGACTTTGACTACTGGATTCTGGGCTTAAATTTGTATTTTCTGTTTGTTTATATGTTCATGTGCCAAGACTACCATGCCCAAATTATTGAAGTTTTATAGTAATTTTAAAATGTAAAGCTTATATTACTTTTACTTTAAAGTATTTATATTTTATAATAAGTATTTACTGTAAGTATAACATATAGTACTTCATAGTATTATAAAGTATTATAACATAGTACTTTATAGTATTTTTACTTATAGTAAGTAAAACTGTAGATTTCTCCCATGAATTATTTCCAAAAAAGGAAAAAAAAAAGAATTGTCTCTGGAGCTGAACTAACTCAGAGTTTAAGAATACTGACTGTTCTTCAGAGGACCCAGGTTTAAGTTCTATCCTGCAGATAAACACACACACACACACACACACACACACACACACAGAGAGAGAGAGAGAGAGAGAGAGAGAGAGAGAGAGAGAGAGAGCTAACATAACATTAATTTCAGTCCCAGGGGATCCAACACAATCTTCAGGCCTCTGAAGACACTGGATTCTCATGACACACACAACAGCAGGACCTAGTAGCAAGCATCTCAATCTCAGAACACAGAAAGCAGAGACAGATGGATCTCTGTGAGTTTGAAGCCAACCTGTTCTACATAGTGAGTTTCAGGTCAGCCAGGGCTATATAGTGAGAACCTGTGCCAAAATACCAACCAAAAAAAAAATATTCAAATCACCTTGTCCATGCCATAACATTCAAAATACCTTGAGATAAATATATACATATATATTACAGTATATTATACTTTATATATATTATAATTGTAATTTTATATATGAATTATATATATATATTGTAATTTATATATATGAATTATAATTTATATGTATAAATTATAGTTATAATTCATATATATAATACTATATAATTATATATAAATATGTACTATACATCATTTATTTATTAATTCACATGAGGAGTCAGTCATACATGCACCATTCACATATTGTGTAATGGCACCATGTAGCAGAACAATTTCAAGAATCAGACCTTGCCAATCAACCATGCAAATCCTAGGGACTGAAATTGTCAGGCTTAATGGTAGATGCCTTAACCTGCAGAGCCAGTTCATTGACACTACTCTGGTGTTTTTAGGAGTAATTTAAAGTTATAAGTTTGAGAAGACATATGATTTAAACATTGAGTCTTCCAAATACTGGAGAGGAAATATCACGGGGATTGGAGGAAGCCCTGGGTGAATGAAATCCCGAGAAATGTGTATTGTTGACAGGGCTGTGACTTGTCAAAGACCATAGTCTCAGGCAATGGCAAAGCATGTCACCACCACCACCATGAGACTCAGAGAAGCAAAGCCTTCCTCTGGTCCGAGTATGAATGATAATAGTGTATGCAGAAAATGTCCAACAAAACTTTCTGTCCCCCAGGCATTTACAGGCTAAAGAGTGTTCCCATAAGAGACTGCACCTCCTGAGATTAGTTAAGCCTGTCTTCTTGATTCAGCTGTATACCATAACCCTGCCTCTCTATACAACTGTGTGTGTGATAAACACACTAAGCTTCCACAGTGCTGCAGCCTTTCTATCACTTAGCCCAGTGCACATGTGTTGTGGTAAACATTAGTTCAGAGTTTCTATCTCACCTTAGATCATTTATACCAAATAAAAAACACACAACCTTTATATTTGTAATAAGCCTTACAGCACTAGAGCAGGACAAATATCAACTCCCTATGAGATTTTTGTCTACTTCTCTGTTACTAACCCTGAGATGTCACTTGCCATGTTCTGGCAGAGCCGCTCCTACTCCACCTGGCTGACCCTCATGGCCATGCTCTCAGGATCCACCTACTCCCATGGCATCTTCTTCCTCTTCTCCCTCTCTCCTTGTGGTCTTTCAGCCCCAAGCCTGGGAGTCAAATCCCCGCCTACTTCTCTTCTGCCCAGGTATAGTCTGTAGGCATCTTTATCAACCAATAGAGTTTTAGATTAAAGACCAAGGTTTGTACAACAAAAGCTTGCTTGCATGCACGAGTACTCACTCATCTTGACTTGGGATGCAGAATTTAGCATTATAATACACAGCAACTGAACAAACCCCAACACAACTGATTCCAGTTCTATCTGTGTCCATGTTCCTGTCATGTTTCTACTCCCTCCCACCCGAATCAGGTCACATCTCCAAAAGCCTTGCTAAGATTCAACAAAACAACTGCCTTCTCAAGGGATAAAGAGAATCTGTTGCACTTTCAGAGGGTTGGGTTCAGTTCCCAACACCCATATTAGGCAGTCACAGCTGTCTGTAACTCCAGTTTCAGGAGATCAGATATACTCCCCTGGTTTCCATGGATACCTACCATGCATGCATCTGGTACACACATACATACTCACACACACATACACACACACACACACACAGAGAGAGAGAGAGAGAGAGAGAGAGAGAGAGAGAGAGAGAGAAGTATTTTAAGAAATGTTTTCCTTTTATTTATAACTTTAATATTTATTCATATCTGTAACAATTATTTACAATTTTTCAGCAATGTTTTTAGTGTACAAATTTTTCAGACTTTTGGCTAAATTTAGCTTTGTTTTATTCTTGTGCATGTTATTCAGTGTTTTGTTCATGTTATTAGATGTTACTCTTGTTTACTTCATTAGAATGTTTATTGATCATATGCAAGAACACAATTCCTTTCTGTACTTTCATTTTGTGTTCTAATAACTTGCCTGGCTGATTTATATCTTCTAAAACTTTAAACATAAAGGAACTTGACACTTGAGTAAGAAATTACCTACTTCCTTTGAGTAATCAGACCCTTTTATTTTCTTATCTGTATTTTGTTTTTTTTTTTTTCATGTCACTAGAAGTATAGTTTAAATTGCCATTATAATACCACATAAAAGAGACAAACATGGACATCTTTGCCTAACTTCTAAAATTTAGGGGCAAGTGGTACTTTTATCAGTTTCATATATCAAAAAATATGTTAGTGGGTGCATATAACTGTAAATTGTTGCATAAACTTTTTCATTCGTTTTACTTTGTATTTGGAGATAAAAAAAATCTTAGTATATAGCCCAGGCTGCCTCATAAATTACAATTTTACTCCAACTAGCTTCAAACTCACAATCTGTCTGTCTCAGTCTTTTAAACTGCTACAATTATAGCTATGTGCACAATATGATTATACATTATTGATATGATAAACATTTCTCAACAAGATGTCCCTTTTTTATTATTTCTAATAATACCCCTAACCTTAAAGTGGGTTTTCTGGTATTGTCATTGCTACAATTTATGGAATATCTCTATTTTCAATGTGACTATCTATATAAAGGGTGTGTTCTATAGATAACATACCATATAATCATGCTTTATTTTTTTCTTGCAGTGTTTGTCATATAGTTAGAATGTCTAGAGCATTTATATTAATATTAAATGGCTGTATACATACCTGTCACTTGCTTTCAGTGCTCCTTGCATTTTTGCTCTTCATTTGACTGCCTTGCTTAGCATGTGTTAAATGTTTTAATTTATCATTTTAATCCTATAATTTTGAGGGGGTTTTGGTATTTTAATGGATTTTCTATGGCACTAAAATGTGACTCATACTTCAATTTACTTCCAATTAAGGCTGCCTTAGTTCTAATTGTGCTAATTAAGCTTCATTTTGTCCTTTCTCTGCACCAATTATGGCTGACCTAGCCATGATTTCAACCTGTACTACAATTGGAAAACAGCTTTTACTTTTAAATGTTTTATAATCAAAAATGATTTTTATGTAACTGTCTTAACTATTCCTGTTGTTTTTTTCTCCCTTTCTACTCATAACACCAATTGTTTTAAACTTGAAAGAATTCTTCAAGTACTTCTTTTAAAGTATATGATATTAATGAATTTTCTCAGTTCTTATTTGAGAAGGTTGTTTACCTTCTTAAAAAAAAAAAAAACTAGTTTTGCTGCATGTCAAATTATTGACCAGTAGGCATTTTGTTCAGTTAAATTATGTGTTAGGATTTCTGTTTGTTTCTTTTGCTTTTACTTTGTTGAGCATTCCAAATGCACTATTTCATTGTCTTTGTACTTAGATTTTCTGAAATAGTTAAGAATTGTTTCTCTCTATATACAATAAGTTATTTTTCTTGCTACTTAATGTCTTTATGTTTTCAGCTAGTGACAGTTATATTATGAAATGTCCGGGTGCAGTTGCTTTTTACTTATCCATCTTGAAGCTTATTGGCATTCTTGAATGTGCACATTAATGTTTGTGATGAAATCTAGGGCATATCCAACCACTTTCTGCTTTCTCACCCTTCTCTTCCAGCATAATGTTATTCTGTGGGTGTCTAAGAATCCATTCATTTACTGTGCTAACTTACATAAACCTGTTTCCCAAAGAAATTTCTTCACATAGACAACACACAAGACAAACAAACAAAGGGATCACGGGAGCAGATGTTAAGTCAGAAACCAAATTAGCAAAGGAAAAGTGAAATATGACCAAATAATTGTCAGTGTCAGAGAACCTTATAACTGGAATAGAAAAATAAACCAAACACAGAAGGGGAAGGGCTTCAATAGAACATCAGAGCTCACTGAGCTATGCACCGACTCTCTGTACCCAACAGGAAGACTAATAAGAAGAGACATGTACTCTCTCACTAGTCTGAGGTTTCACTTAAAGCCATAAATGTCTCAGCTTGTTTCAGTGGTATCATGGTTAGAATCCATTTCTGCCAAGGCCTTGTAAGTAGAGACCATGAGGTCTGTAACTTAAAAGGTCTGTTTTATCAATTTATGAAAACAAAGGGCACATACTGTGTAGAGCTATAGGCAATCACAGTAAGAAATGATTCTAGTTTGGTCTTCTGTAGCTGTGATAAAAAATAAATAACCAGAAGCAATTTTTAGGAGGAAGATTTCTTTGGCTTGCATTTCATAATCACAATCCATTGAGAAAATTCAGGGCAGGGACTTAAGTAAGAGCAGAAGCAGAAAACATGGAGGGATTACTTTTATTGACTCACATTACTGGCTGGTGCTTGGCTATATTTCTTACACATCCATAATAATGGTACCACCTACAGTGGGCTGGACTTGCCTACATCAATCCTCAATCTAGACAAAATTTCACACAAGTGGCCACAGGCAAGTCTAGTCATGGAAATTCTTCAGTTGAGGTCTCCTCTTCCCAAGTGATTCTAGATTGTATATCATTCACAATAAAGCCAACCTGGATGGAAATCATTTTAAAAACTTGAAGGATTTGAGCTTGCATAGATTATAAACTGGAGTCCACAGAAGTAGGACTTTGCCTTCACTGAATGCAGGCAAGGTCCAGAAAGAACTTCATGTCTTAGTATTTTTAATAAATCTCCTCCTGACTGCAGTAAAAAGATGAAGCTAAAGCTATAGTTGGAAGTGATTCATATTCTCTTGAAGTAAAGATTATTTTCTTCAAACCAGGCTACAGTGAAATGGGAGGGTTTTCGTATGCACAATGATGGGGTTGAATTTGTAAGCCTCTCACTGTGGTGTAGTTTATTGTCGTATTTGTCTTTGTGTTTTTACTTTTTCTTATGCCCCTCTTACCTTTTTTAACCATTATTAAGATCATATGATAAATAATATGTTAGTTTATTAAAAGTGCTTGAATTCCTCTTGGGATATACCTTTTCTCTTCAGACTTTTGGGAGAAGTCATCTTTCCTTCTTTTGGTAGAGAGAAGACTTTTCATGAATAATTATAACGAGGCATATCCAATACCCAAGGGTTTCGTCCCATGAGCTGTGATCCTCTTCTGTGCTGAAATCAGCTGTCCTTGCTTCTCCTTTTCGGGATGCAGTCTTTGGCTTTTCACCATCCCATGACATTATTTTCTCCTAGCATTTAAGGAGTGGCCAGCAAGATACTTTCCTTTTGAAGGCTGTTTATATACCACCCTGGAGCCTGGATCATGGCCAAGAGAAGCTCAGCAAAAAAACAGTCTTCATTTCAGCTTTCTCTAGCAGAAAAAGTTCTCTGTAATCTCTATGCAGGAATATGTAGCCTACAGTGTCTACATAGTCCCCTCACAGACTGATCACAGGAGACTAATGCCTTTCTCACTGTAAAACAAATTGACCTTGTTACAAAGCTTCATCTGGTAGCTCTGCTAAAACACATTTTTCACCGCCATAGTAACCCAGGGAACACATGTGGCCATGCCCATCACAGTAGTCTGAGTTTTTGGTTAGATAGAATTACAGAGGAGGATCAGAAAACTACAAAGACACATGTGGAAAGTCATGATATCTGAAGAAATTTCTAGAAAAGCAAATGGAGAATGGAGCAGCTCAGAGGTGAGAAGAGAAGTTGGTGGGAGACGCCCTTGGTAAAGGACAAAGTCATAGTGCTTATTGTGAGCACTGGAGGTCCTGGACAGGACAGTGGAGAATCTTTAGTTTGCTGTGGTTCTTCTATAAGGTCTCGTAGGTGTTCCCTTTCCAGTTAGCATGCCTTATTCGACTCATGCTAAAGCAGCCATGTTAGTGAGATTTCATGGGTGCAGCTTCGGACGTTTCTGGAAGACATGATCTCAAAGCAAACTTCTTGTTTCCCTGGCTCTTAGAATCTTTCCATCACCCTTTTCTACAATGACCCCCTAACCCTTAGGTACAGAAGTTGTGTTCTAGAAGTAGGCACTGGGACAGGGCTCCACAACTCTGCACGTTGATGGGTTGTGTTTTTCTGTAATGATCTCAGTTTGTTTCAAAGAGTTTATCATCAAAGTTTCCTTTGATAAGTGATGAAAACTACACTTATCTGTGGATACAAGGATAAATATTTGGAATGCAGTTAGTGATTATACTGGTTTAGTAAAGTGACAGTTGTGAGTTTTACCCCAAGAAATGCTAAGAGCAAGAGAAAAAGTCTTTCCCAAGGAAGAGCACACAAGCTACTTATTATAATGTCACATGGTCCTAAGAACACTTACACTCAGGTGACATTATATGGACTGTGCAGGTTTTACTCACATAACTCAGCAATGTGAGTGAGGTGCAGGTAAGAAATAGTGAAGCTGGTGGCTTCCCGAGGGTACCAAGTGACAAAGGTTTTCAGGGCTTGGACTCCTAGTACATCTAACTTCACTTCTAGCTTTTGACCAGATTCTTTGAAGCTGTTTTCCATCTTCCCCATTTATCGTTTTTTCCATGGAAACAATAAACAAGAATGGGCTATCTTGGTAACTCTGGCTGCTTCTACCCAGCTTTATCTGTATAAGAGCTGACAATGCAGATGTGCAGCTATGATAAAGAGAAGTCACATAGCACAGCCTTTAAATGAGTATCCTGACTTAGTGGAGGAGCATCCTGAGGCTTGCAAGTCTGGACTGAAAAGCTGAAGATCCAAGTAAGGCAAGGTAAAGAAATGGCAACAGAGAACTGAGACTTTGGGATGGAGCAAGAAAGCTTGAGTTTCCATTTCTATGACTTCCAGAGTCCCCATGGATTCATGGGAAATACCAAGAGGACCTGTTTCTTTCTAATAGATGAGACTGATGTTGAGCTTGGAATGAAGCAAACCCTGAAAGGGGAGCTATTGTCTAGAATTAGGTCAATGAGCACAGAGTCCTGAGCCTCTGCCAGGAATACCACCTGTAATTTTAACATGACTCACCATCAGGAAAGAAGCTATTTATTAAATTCCCCTTCCAAAAAGTTATATATCCATGTAGACTAAACAAATTTCTTTTAGACTTCCTTTCCAAATATGACTCTTTCTGATAATACAAAGGGGAAAACTCCAATTCAGTTTCTCTTGTCATAAGTTTGCAATAAGATAACTTCTGGGATCCCAAAAAGAATTAGGATTTTTTTTTCCCATAAGCCAATAATTCTGCTGTTGACCCTAGATGAGCATCTCTCATTCAGTTCATTTCACTTTATCAAGCAGGAGACAGCATTAAGCCCCACAGATAAGGGCTCTGTCTCACAATTCTCCATCACTTTAGACACCACATGCAAGTCCAAAAAAGGCTCTAGACTTTCCAAATGACAGGCTATGTGTTAGGATTCGTAGGATGAATATATTTGAGCAGCTCACCGAGGACAAGAGAACATTTATTTACACCTGTCAGCTAACTACGCAGAATGTTTTAAGTAGCAAAGATAAACAACACATAAAGGTACATAAAATAAAGTCTGGAAGCTTCTTCTGGCAAGCAACCTGTGTCTGGAGAGTTGAGGTGCCTTGTTCTGACAGCTCTGGGGTGAGAAAGCCTATGACCCTCTATACCTTAACCTACACAGACATTCTCAAATTCCTCTCATTTGAGGTTTTCCCATAGAAACCTCACAGCACAGCCATGATTAACATAGATGGCCATGCAGAAAAGTAATTAGACACAAAGGATGCCATCCAGTTCTCAGAGTTTAGGTGAGAAACTCAACAAAGCCTGCATTGAGACGTTGTTGTTGCTCTGTGCAGCCCACGTTCCTCCAAGGCAAGGGGCAAAACCTTTGCTGAAATGAAGGGATTATAAACAACTAAAAGCAAATATGAGAATTTGTGTATGGCTGTTCCAGAGCAGAAAGCCATAGAAAATTGGTTTCTGGGCTTAGCCTTGAGAGAAAAATTTTTGTTCCTGTGGTCTGTCTTCTGAAGAAAACGGAGCAGATACAAGGAAAGTAGACAGGCAAAGACAAAGTTCTCTACAAAGCTACTTCTGAGTTCTAAAGCTTCCTGACAACAGAACAGAGTACAGACCATGCATTAACAGTATATGTTTTCTTTTGTCCACATGCCTTCTCCTATGTTATCTGTATTGCATTGGTAAGTGAGTCCCACCCTGCTAAGTACCTGGCTGTAGTTCTGATTTGCATTTCTCTGGTGGCTAACAAAATGGAGTCTTTTTTCATAAAGTTCTTAGCTTGCATTTATTTTGTGAACTGAATATTTACATTCTTTGCTCATTATAATCGAATTACTTAGGGGGTCATTATTGGCTTTTAGGACCATTATAGATCCTGGATATTAACTCCTTGTCAGATAATACTTTGCAGACATTTTCCCAGCCTCTAGGCTGCCCCCTTACTCTGTGTACTGTGTCCTATTTTGAGCAGAAGTTTCATAACTTGTTCTCATCTCCTGTGATATTTAGAAGTCTTATCCTAAAAAACCACTGGCTAGATAAATAATTTAAAATATCACTTCCGTGTTTTCTTCTAGTCTTCTTATGGTCTTGAGTTTTTTTTTTTTTTTTTTTTTTTTTTTTTTTTTTTTTTTTTTTTTTTTTTTTTTCATTTTGAGTTTATTTTGTTGCCTGTGAGAAAATTTTCTCAAAACAAAACAAAAATTAATTTAACATATAAACTATGCATCCTGCTTCTGGGCGTATATAAAAGGGAAATAGATGCTATCAACAGATTAAAGAAATGTTTGTACATCTATGTTCATTGCTGTGTGATACATAAGAACTAAGATATAGACCAACCTACATGCCCCTAATGGATAAACAGAGAGAGAAAATGAGAATATATACATACATACATACATACATACATACATACATACATACACACACACACACACACACACACACACACACACACACACACACATATATATACACTGTGATATTATTTAACCACAAAAACAACTGTGCTGCAAAAAACAGATGGGACAGACGGGCATTATGTTAAATGAAATAAGTCAAATACAAAACACAGATATCCCATGTTCTCTGTTTTATATGGGTGTAAATGCTCAGTGGGTTATATAAATGATTACTCATAGTGGGATGGTTTGGAGGAAAGGAATCTTGATAGAGGTTAGAAAATAAATCTTGAAGCTCAACTATACATAAATAAAGTCTATAGCACAGAAGGGTGACTATATCTCATAATATCCTGTCTTAGTTTTTTTATAACTAGAAGAAACTCAATAGAGTTGGAAACGCTAGATACCTTGATTCAATTGGAATTTTTTTGTGTATATGTAATGAAAATCACACTTCATCCTATAAAGATACACAATCATTATATCAACAAAAAGAAAAGCATTTGAATATGGAAATGCTAACCATCACAATTTGATCATTGACTACCCAGACAGGAATTGAAATGTTACAACACACCCATAAATTTGTATGACTAGTCATAATCTTTGTTAAGAAAGATGCTTTTTGCCCTCATCAGTGTGAAACTTCTCTGAAGCTGCCTCAAGAATCAAGATTTTAAAATTAGTTGCAAAGATTCCAGCTTTACTCTTCTAGTCACTTGGGGAATAAGAGCTTCACATTGTGAGAACCGTGAACAAAAATAAGGTAATATAGTCACAATACCTCTCTGCTGCTTATACTTTGAAATCCAGCTGTCTACCCAGAGTCATCATACAGGGATCTGCTTCCCGCCCCTCACTCCCAAGCCCTGCCAACTCTCACTTAAGCAGCTGCCTCCATCTCTCATTCTTTCAGAGACCAGATCTCTGCATCTCAGCTGTGCACACAGTGGCAGGACCGGAGGTCACAGGGTCTTCTTTGCCGACAGGTTATGGAATGTGCTCCTACAGGATGCCGTCCATGAAGCCTGCTTCATCTTGTCTCTCCCATCCTTATTGGCATTTTTGTTGGAGCCTTGTGTCATTCTCTACCTGAGAATTACCTTTGAGTAGTGATTAATTTATTCCTGTATCCATTTTCAGTTGGGAGTTTAAATAGGAAAGAGACAAGCACTACTGTCCACGCTTAAAGTTCATCAATACAATTGAAAGTTATTTTAACATAAAAACGTGTACACCGTCACTCTCGGTCACCTCTTGATATTGACTTGCCTGGATTTCATGGTTCTTTTTCAAGTTTCAAGGTCTTTTCTTCATAGGTTGACAATTTTTAATGGTACTAGAGATTAAGCCAGTCCTTGCATATTACAAACAACAGTTTTCCCAGCAAGGCTATATCCTAGCTGAACTATATCTTGGTTCATGCGTTCATGCTTTTTTTCTTTTTTACTTTCTTTCTTTCTTTCTTTCTTTCTTTTTTTTTTTTTTTTTTTTTTTTTTGCTTAAAACAGAGTCTCATTGAATTTCTCAAGATAAACTTGAACTCACCCTGTAACTCAGGCACACCTTGAACTTGTCTTGGCCTCTATAATAGCTAAAAATGTAGGTCTGTACCACCTGGCCAAGCATTTGACTTCAATTATCTGAGTTTAAAAAAAACAGTATTTTTGCAGTTCTGTAAATCTTTAAATGTATTTCTTTCTATACTGACTCTTCTATATATTCCTTTTCAGAAGCTGTGTCTTGCCCTCCTAACTCTTCAATATCTTTAAATTTCACCTATGTCTTTCTTCTCTCTACCCCTTCTACTGAGGTATAAACTGTGATGGGACGTCTGTGCTATCTAACCCTAGCTAACGGTCTGAGAAATGCTGAATGATGAGGACAGATGTAAGGGCTCTGGCTCTCGAGAGATCTGCTCATGTCAGAGGACAAAACATTGGTGCACTCCCATTGCAACTAATAATGTATGCTTACAATTCAGTGTTCATTCTATAAGCTTCCTCTTATTTTCCAGTGTATATCAAGCTAAAGCACATCACACACACACACACACACACACACACACACACACACACACAAACTTATCTTTATATTGGAGTATTAAAGGTTTTACATGTCTAAGGATTTAACACCTAAAACCATTCCCTCTCCAGAAATCTATGTAGCCACTAAAAGAGAAGCTATCAACTTCAAGATAAAACAAGCACAGCCTACTTAGAAGAGGTCCTAAGATGTGGACCTGTTGCCTCCTGGCACAGCTGATAAATGACAGGTCTAAAGAACCCTGAGGAAGTGCTGTCCTTTCTTGCAAAAGTGCTAGTGTTTAAACATTTGAGTCAGACAGCTTTTTGGAGCTTGGTGATGTCTGCTTTGTGTTCTGTCAAGAGCGCTAGATTGGTGCCTTTTCAAGCATCACCCAAGTCTATTTTCCCACCTTCTTATGCCTCTGTGAGTTAATATTTGCAGGCACCTACTCTCACACTAATTACTTCCTGTTCTTTGTTCAAGTTATTCTGACTGATGCTGTCCAAACTGTCTGTTAGAAAAAAATCAGGCTTTATTTTCTATTTCACATTTATTTCAGACACTTTCTAAAAACAAAATTCTTTAAATTATTTTTAAAAGCCTGACTAATTCTGTTATAAATGAAAATATTGATAGACTCATCATGTATAATTCATCTGAAGACATATAATTAAAATAAATATAAAAATATTTTCAGAAACTCACTTAAATGTTGAAAGTTATGCACATACACGAATAACACGTTAACGTATTCTTATTGTTCTCCAAAAAATTGTGACTGAAACAATGACTTCCCAAAAGAAACACATACACAATGTTTAGACAAATGAATTGATTGACATTTAACCTTTCAACACAAAAAAAAATCATGGATAAAAATAGAACATCATATTAATTTTAATCCACACAGTTTATCTTGTTCTCTTTTATTGACTAGTTCTCCAAATACAATGCTCAATTCAAGTAGGTCTCTTGTTTTAATAACAGGACTTTGTCAATGAAAATATCTTACTATTTATAAGCTATCATAACCCATCATCTGGCAATTTGTCCTATGGCATGCCCTTCTGCTCCACAATTACATATCCCGGCCTATCATCTTATACACACCACAGTCTATAAACCAAGCCCATTGAGATGACAAAACATAGTAAACCTGTAACAACCATTCTGAATACTTACTCTCAACTGCCATGTTAAACCTAGCCTTGGCCAGCGTTAAGGTTTTCGATGGCAGGCCTTAGGTACACGACACCTTCACTCTCACTTGTTTAGACATGCTGTCTCAAAAGAATACCTAGAATTAATATTTAGTTTATTTTCACAGTTCACAAAATCATACCCCGACAGATCACACTGCGTTAACTGCATTCGGTAAATATTTTTTAGAACTGTTCTTTGGAAGTACATACTGAGCCCCGTCACCGTCTGGTCAAGTCCTGGATTTTACATATACACAGTGGTCTTCCTTGGCTTCAAGTCAGGATAAAAGTTTGTTTGGTTGTCATTGGTTTTTTCATTATTTTGAGCCAGTCTTTCCCTGGGGAGAAGTGTGGGGGGGAGACTTGGCAGTTAAGGATCCTAATGCTTTAAATAATGAAGAAGAAGAAGAAAGAGAAGGAGAAGGAGAAGGAGAAGGAGAAGGAGAAGGAGAAGGAGAAGGAGAAGGAGAAGGAACAGTAGGAGGAGGAGAAGGAAAAGAAGAAGAAGAAGAAGAAGAAAAAGAAGAAGGAGGAGGAGGAGGAGGAGGAGGAGGAGGAGGAGGAGGAGGAGAAGGAAGAAGAAGAAGAAGAAGAAGAAGAAGAAGAAGAAGAAGAAGAAGAAGAAGAAGAAGAAGAAGAAGAAGAAGAAGAAGAAGAAGAAGAAGAAGAAGAAGAAGAAGAAGAAGAAGGAAGAAGAAGAAATGGGAAAGACATCATGTCATTCTATGGCCAGCTATTCTCGGGCACCAGCAGTCTTGCTGCCTTCGTTGGTAGCCCCAGGCAGAGCCCACTCATCTTACGGCTCTCTCGCTAAGGACTCTACTCACATTCCCAGTAACCCAGTAAAATCAAAACTCTAGAAGCTTGTCATTTATCAATCAGATTTATATCAGTAAATTCTCACCCCACAAAATGACCACATAATAAACTTAGAGCCAATTGATATTGATATAAACTGCCCACCTAGATAAAACAAATGGTCCTGTAATAATCCATCCCTTATAAGATATTCATAGCTGATCTGGGCCGTCCTTCTCCTCCTCCATCTTCCTTCCTTCTCCTGGAGTCCACCGTCTAACTGCAAGCCTCTAGTTCATTATGTCTTGTCCCCCAAGCTCTCTCACCACCAAAAGACCACAAATTTCTTTTCTCTGCCTCTCTTTCAACCTCCAACCTGGAAGTCCCCCAGTGATTGGTCCCCTGAAATCTTTATTCATTTGGGAAAGGTCCTTGCCAAAGGGTCCAGATAACCAAGCACAGTACACGTCCAAGTCCATCGAAGCCAACTCCTGTGTTTTGTTTATATGTTCAAATTTCCCAGTCCCATTCTCTTACCAGCCAATTCTTACAACACCAAGATAATAAGAAGTTCTAATATCTTAACTGTCTTGTGTGTGTGTGTGTGTGTGTGAGAGAGAGAGAGAGAGAGAGAGAGAGAGAGAGAGAGAGAGTTTGTATAAAACATGTGCTGTCACAATTTCACACAGATTGTAAATTTAGTAAGTGCCATTCATTTTGTATTGTTTTGTGCCCTGCTAGTCTTAATCATTCTTCCAAAAAGAACCTACCTGAAACACCTGTGCCAAGATAAATGTTACTGAAGACACATCAGTGCTTTGCTTTATTTACAGAAGGAAAAAAATCCCTGGAGCCAGGGAGATGAGTCAGTGCATGCATAAAGTGCTGTTGTTCAAGTATGAGGACCTAAAGATAGAGCCTCACAACACTTGTAAACAGCTACATATGGTAAGTGAGAGAGTGGACATGGGAGACAGGGGCTTGATGGCCCGTGAGTCTACCCAACTAATGAGCTCCAGATTTAGTGATTGTTTTTCAAAAGAAGATGGAGAGAAATAAAGACACCTGACCTGTGGCCACTACATATGCACACATAGACTCGCTGTATACCTGCATATATATACACATACACACACTGCACACTTGTGCATGCACACACGCACAACCAAAGGATCCATCTGTATTAGCATTCAAGTGCAACAGCTGATCATGGTTGACACTGTTTGGGTTTTTGTTTGTTTTGTCTTGTTTATAAGGAAAAGAATCATCATGGAAGGAGGCCAGGTCTGTTTGTTTGCATTTACCAATGGTTTCACCCTACTGCTACCATGGAAACCACGGAGGTCTACAAAGCTGATTATGTCTACAGTCAGACCCTCCAGAGAAAGGTCACAGTTCCTGGAACAGGATGATGTAGCACAGCCTCTGTACACTGTGTGTTGAAAACCTATTTCTGCAGCCATTCTTACAGACTGGTGAAGAGAAGCACACAAACATTCTCCATGACTGCAGAGATTTTCCTAAGGCAACTTTTCACTTAGGACACCCACTGTGGTCATGTGACATGGCCACAGAGTTCGCACACCCAGTCACTCCTTGGAAATGATCCCTCCATGGGCTCTGCATTAACTTCCCTGGATTTTTATGGGCTTGAACAATTAAGACATGGTGTGCAAAAGACTGCATTGTAAAATAAGCCGTAACTAATGCTCAGTTGGAAAAAAATTAAGCCAAGCATAGTTGGAACTGATTCCCATTTTTTCTACTAACAGTATTTTCTTTTGTTTTTTTTTAATAATAATTATGGATGACAATAGTTTCCTATACTATAGTTTGCCACTGAAGGAATCCAGACTTTGGGAACAACATTTAGAAATATAGCAGGCACAACCTCTTTGTGATTAAAGTGATTCTGGTACCAAGAGTAGACCAAAGTCCTGGCATCAGACAAAGGTCATGATCTTTCAAAGCATGATCACTCTGTGCCTTTGCCTAGGAGGCATCTCCTGTGGGCATATTTTCTTCAAAACTCAGTGTACAGCCAAGCAAATGTCTTGTGAGGTATGAGGCATGGAATAAGTGTCTCTTGGATGTTGGGCTTTGGTAGATAATTTTAATTGAATCCAAGCACTCTAGAAATTTGAACTTAATAACTATATTCCAACCTAATGCGGGCAGTCATGCTCAAGGAGCTCATCAGTCACATCATGGGAAGAGTCTAGATATAAACAGACAATACGTCACTGCACCCAAAGACCTGCAAAAGGACCTGGGGGTGAGAAGGCACCTGGGGCACAGAAAATGGATGATCAGTCAGTGGTGTTTTATTGATATGCAAGTACTGTAATTAGCTCCGTGCAAACCACCTTGCCTTCATTAACCTTATGAGCTGTAATAAACATTTGCTCCATGAGTTTTCATTGCTTTGATTTCTCTTGTTTTCAGCTTCTAGCAAGGATATAATTTGAACAAAAATATCATTATCCAAGACTTCTTACATTGAAGTGAGTCTGTCGAAGTTGACGCCTATTTTCTCCAATGCATGGGGAAATATAAGCTAATCCATGAATAATGCTGTCTTTTATCTAATTGTTGTTATGTATTACATTTTGAATTTGCTGTGCATTATGTAAGGTGCACAAAATGAACAATATACTTATTCATACATTATTCAACTTAGGAAAGGAAACATTTTGAGCTATTAAAGCCTAAATTAGCATGATCTCTCATCATTGAACCTCTCTGCATAGGAAACACAACAGTTCTCTTGATTTTGAAGACCACCACTTCTCTCCATACATTCTTAGGTATGTGTTCATCCCTGTAATATGAAATGTTGCACATGGCAACACATAACTAGCATCCTAATGTGCTCCTCTTGCAGATTATTTTAACAATAATTTTCTGAGGCTTATCCATATTACTTCAGGTAGCAATTATATAGTATACCATTGTATAAATATAGCACATTTTCCAATGCCATTTTGATGTGTATGTGCGTGTGTGTGTGTGTGTGTGTGTGTCTGTGTGTGTTCTTTCCAACTTTTTCTTATTACAAAATTATTTTTAGAATATATATATATATATATATATATATGTATATATATATATATATATATATTTCATTTTGGACATTGAAAGAGGTACTCTAGGAATCAAATACTAATGACATTGTGGTACCACGACCACCACCACATGACAGTTAAAAATGTAAAATAAATTTTATAAATAGTAAATAATTTTATCTTCACAATAAATTCTGAGATCAACAAAATTATTATCACTATCTTAGACATATAGGAAATATGTAGATGGCTACTGTGTGATACATAAATCTTTATATTTTTGCACTACTCAGAAATGGTAATGTTTGAAAAGTTGGACTTCAAAGTCTTAATTGGTATTTGTTTATCATTTCTATAAGTGCTAAAATGAAAGGGAAAGAGTTTAAGGTTGCTGGCTTGAAAGTGGATGGGAAGTCATTTACTGATGCATGGCAACTTATCAGTGACTCTTCTACGGTCTGCGCCTCTCGTCTGTGATCTTCTCTGCACCTTTTCTGAAGTTCTGCTCCTTGAAGGTCTGATATAGATGCCCTGTGTAGAGCTGAGCACTGCGCCAATACTCCTTCTTTGCACTTTTACCAGTTACAGATCTCTGCATGAAACATTGCCCATAGCAATAAGGAGCTTCTTTGTGGAAGACAGAAAAGCACTAACCTAAGGCTATAAACCTTAGTATGTAGGAAGTAGTTTTGCATGTCCACTTGGCAGAAAGACCAGGTTTACAGTACCAGGCGTGGGCGAGATTAAAGATCTTATAACTGTGGTCAGATGAAACAAAAATAAAATGTTCCAGCTCATGGAGATTCTAGTAAGTGCCATTTTTCCACTAACACATTTGTATTAACACTTGAAACAGATACTAAGAATCTTACTAAATGGAAAATTTCATGTGTGAGAAGTAGGCTTCTCACCCAGGGTTGTCTGATTCCTCCTCTTAAATGGCTCCTCTGTGTTCAGTGTATTTCAGAAACTCTGACATCGTTATAAGGATGCTGTGGAAACATGTTTGACTAAGAAAAAGGGTCAGACTTATTTTGCAAAGAAATAAAATCCAGGCCATAAAATGTTAAGATCTGCTCAGAGCAACAGAACTGCACACTAATCACAATATATTTTCATGCCAAATGCCTTTACCCACAAAAAGTGCAGACTTCTCCTACAATCACAATTCACTCCTCCCTTGCCCTCAAAGGAACAGCTCTGAGCATCTGATCACTCATGATCTTCAGAGAAGCCTACGGGCAGGCCATTAGCCAGCACTTTGCTTCTAAAGCACCAGAGAAAATATCAGTCACTCCAAGGAAAGCTTTCTCTTTGGTTTCTTATTCCTACTCATATAACAAAGATTTTCAAGATCTTCCCACATTAACCTAGTTAATTAACTAAATTAAATAAGTAAACACTATTTTTGAGACTGAGGTTAGAAAAACAGATATGGCAGGTCCTTGAGGCTGGTCAAAAATCCCACCCCCTATCCCCCAGAACAAGGATGGAAAGTCCTTTTCCTAAAACCAAACTAATTCCTGCTGAAAGCTTAGTGGTGGGAAGAGCGCTTCAAGTGATGTGAGTGATTATGGGTCAGTCTTTGCTCACACATAAAACTGCTCCAAAAGCTTAAAGTCTGCCATAATATTCAAAAGAGATTAAGAAAAGCAATTGGAAATACTAAAGCTCCTTTCCTGCATCATTTTTGAGCTGTAGAGTTTGTTCCCCAGAGAATGTCTGTGTCTGACTATTATGCATGATTATAGATGAACCTGCCCCATTAAAGGCTATTTCAATAAGCAGCCTTTCTGTCCAAGAAGTACTCTGAAGTCAACGTCTCTTCGATACAACGTAGTACCAAGAAAACAAATGCTGAGAGGTGTGCCATTACCCAAGAGTGTTTCCTTCCTGCCACAGATTCTACAAGAGTCCTCTGATACTGGCAACCTTTGAAAATGAGCTAAGAGCCTAAAATCTAGATGGAGACAAAAGAATGGGGATATGGAGAAACAAAAGGGTTGGAGTGAGGGGTTCCAAGAGTAGAGGGTATTACACAGGTATAATGATTAATCACAATAATTAAAATGTCTTATTCTTTCTGACAATTGTCACGTATAAAGCCTGACCATTTCTTCAAGGAAACAAAAGACCTTTGTTATTTTTTTTAAGCATTTGGTAGTGATTTGTTTGCAATTACACCGAATTGGAAAGATGGGTGCTGGGGGAGAGAAGCAACGCAGACAGTGTTACATGATAATTAATTTCACAAAACGAATTACTGAAGATACAGATTTATACTACACCCTCCCGCTTAAACAAACCAATGCTCCTGTTCCAGGTTCACAGTATGACTTTAATCAGAGAGCTTGAGTAGTGAAAGTGAAATAAAAAGCATTAGAATCCAGACATAAAACAGGAGATTCAACAGCAAGAACTCCGAACTGGAGCCAATATTATTGTATTTGTCTTAGTCAGGAATCCCACAGAGTCTGACCCTCAGCAGGGGTGTGGTTTCAATTAGTGTGTTCCTAAGGTCCAGGAAACACCTGCAAGATGCTGAGGAAGTGAGGAAAAAGAACTACCCATAATAATTTGAGTTAAACAAGCCAAGTATCACCAGAAGGCTTTAAGAATCTACAGGACTCATACCCTCATACTTTCTTAAGATGCAGGGGAGTTTAAATTCTATTTAAATTTGCCTTCTGGCACTGTTAATTCTCTGATACTTCCTACATCTTCCATGAGTAGGCAACAGCATCCTCACTCAGTGCCCTGGATACAATAATATGGGCATGTTATCCAAGAGTTGAAAAGAAAGGTATCAGTGAGGATTAGCAATACCAGAGACTGTTGTAAAGACCTGAATATAAAGGTTAAGTATATTATCAATCCAAGTCATAACCCATCAGAGGCTAACTTCCCTGCAACAAAAACTATTTGTAAGAAAATGCAAATCAAAACAACCATATGGTTGACCATACTTCAGCAAACCATCGGTCTGAACACAGGGACCCCAATGAAAGAGATAGAGAAAGGACTGAAGGAGCTGAAAGGAGTTGAAACCTCATGGGAAGAACAATATTATCAACCAACCAAACCCTCCAGAACTCCTATGGACTAAAAAACCAACCATTGAGCACACATGGAGAGACCCATGGCTCCAGTTGCATATGTAGCAGAGTATAGCAGTGTCTGGCATCAATGGGAGAAGAAGCCTTTAGTCCAATGAAGGCATGCTTTCCTGTTGTAGGGGAATGTGAAGGCACTGAGGTGGAGAAGGTGATTGGGAGAGGGAGTACCTTCAGGGAAGCAAGTAGAGAGGGAGGCAGATGGGATTGGGGGTAAAGAGGATATTTGAAATTTAAATACAGAGAATGCCCAATAAAATAATAAAAAGATAAAAAGTAAATATATATTTAAAAAGAATAGTTGGTAGCAGATTCTTAAGGAACCAGTCACCAAGAGGCATTCTTTTTTAAAAGACAGGATCTGTGATAATTAGTCTCCGTTGTCAACTTGATGGAATTTAGAATCACCCAGGAGATAAACCTCTGAGAATATCTGTGAAGCTGTTTTCAGAAAGGTGCAGTGGAGAAGAAAGATCCAATCCAGTTGTAAATTATACCATTCAATATCTCAGGGTCAAGGACTGAATGAAATAGAGAAAACTGGATCACCAGCATCCCTCTCCCAAGTTGCTGCTGTCACAGCCAGAGCCACCTTGCCTGCCTAACTCACTATACCATCACTGTGGGAGCCAAGGTAAGCCTTTCCTTGATTAAGTTAATTTTGTCAGGCATTTTCTCACAGTGATGTATAAAATACCACTTGTGTTCCCCACACTGGCCTCAAACTCACTATCCTCCTGCCTTGGTCTCCCACATTCAAGGTTACAACGGCATGGCTGTACATTTATAAACTGTAGGTTTACCACAGTTCTTCAGTCGTGTGTGTGTGTGTGTGTGTGTGTGTGTGTGTGTGTGTGTGTGTGATTCAACATTTGACCTAAGGGCCTTAAACAAGCTAGAGGAACAATTTCCCATTATACTCTATGCAACCAGTAGAATTTTAGTGTTGCCATTTCTTCCTTTAGCTTCCCCTGGAGGATTTAAGTCCTTGAAACATGAATCCACATCTCCTTTTTCCTACAGCATGGATGTAGTATCTTTCATTTCTTCTTGCACAATTCCAACCATCAAAAGGAGGCTAAGGAGATGAGTCAGTTGATAAAAGACATGGTCTCTAAACATGATGTCCTGTGTCAGATCCCAAGTATCTACACAAAGTTAGGTATGGCAGCGTATACCTGTAATCCTGGGGACCTGGAGACTCATCAATCTCAGGACCTCACTAGGAAGCCTAGCCTGTGGAGAGCCGCGATAACATTTGCCATCACTAGATGGCGCTGACTTCTGTTACAGCAGCCTGGCTCCTCCCTGTAAACAAACTGGGCACATGGGCAAAGAGTGGTGCAAGCCAAGTCACTGCCCATCCCAGGGCCTCACGATCAGACCACTGGCGGGCAGCCAATCACACAGCGACACACCACCCTTGGAGGTATTAATTAGGGTGCCTTTTCCTGCCCGGGGTCTTCCTCTTCAAGATGCAATAAACGCTTTGCTGCAGAAGGATTCTGGTGTTCCGCGTAGCGAGGGACACTAGCCAATCAGTGAGCTTCAAATGAAATGGTGGAGGGCAACTGAAGAAGACACCCAACCTTGATATTGGCCTCCACACACCCCTGTACATGTGCCTGTGCACACTATACAATGTGCACACTATACAATGTGCACACATAGACACACATCTAAAAGAAAGAAAAATATTGTAAATGAATCTCAGGGGCAGATGTACCGTGAAAGCAAAGTGCTTCCTATTATGTGCAAAAACTATGGGTTCTCTCCTCAGTGCTGAAAAAAATAGTGCCCTGTGAGTTCATTTCTCAAAGGATGAAGGCAAGCAATATTCTTTTTTCTCAGTGCAAGGCAGTACAGTAAGGGAACAGAACCAAGAATCATTCCACCGGTCAGGAAGTCAGAAACAGCCTAGCATCATGTGACATCTGAAATGTACGAGCTGGATTTGCCTTTGTCTCGCTGTCCCTTTTGTTTTTGTATTATTAAACATCTGATAGTTCAAGGGACATTTTAGCTGAACTTAAGACTTTCAAAAACATTGGAAGGCACACACTTGCAGTGTTTCCAAAAATATATCAAAGTATAAAAATAATATTTTAAATGTTTCAGCTGCAATCGAATCTGTAGTGATAACACATAGATACCGTAACAGTATCTCTTAATGTCCGCCATGTGAAAGCAATGGCAGACCAGTTAGAGAACAGTAAATGCAGAATCCCTGAACTCTCTCACATGATGTCATTGCCACTGTATATGTAACGTCTTCCAGGCCCTGAGAATTTCTCAAAAGGCATTCTTGAACAAAAACACATTTACTCACATTGCATTTGCCTGTGTGAAAAAGAGGGGACCTTCTTTTTCCCCCATAACTGACCTTTAGTTTCTCAAAAGTGCCACCTGCAGGCTTGCGAGAACAGATTCACAGATGTACTAGGTTCAGAAGATCAGAATTTTAAGCCGACTCTTTGCTGAAGAACTGTACGTCCACATGGGCTTCCACAAGGTCAACAAGCCCCAGGCGTCTGTACTCGGAGCAAGGGATGGAATCAGCAGCACAGAGAAGGAGTTCTAATAATCCTTCCCTATGTCTGTCTGTGTTAGGAATGGAGTCAGTTGATACGATCCACTCAGTACTGTACTCAATTCAAAATTAGTATTTGAGATTTGTAATTTTCTATTTTGAGAGTCCTTTCAAAATATATACATTTATATGTGTATTATACTATATACATATATACATTGATATATTAATCATATATCACAGATTATATATCATATATTATTACATATTATATGTTATATTTTGTTATATATTATATTTATACATACACACATATAATATATATATACATTTATACATTCAGATATCTTAAGAATGGGACACCGATTTCAATGCAATGTTCATTATGTTTTATATACATTCATATATAGTCTAAAGAGTGCTACATGATCTCTATATAGACCAGCACTTTGCATCCTGTTACATGATGTGAGATTCTGAAGTACTGAGTTAAGAAACTTGAAGAAACTGACTGAGCAGACACATTTGTTTACTCGATCCTTTCTAGCTTAAAGATACTGTCACATCAATTATCTGATTGTGTCCCCACTAACTGAAATTATGAGCTATTGTCCTTCTTGGAGGCATAGAGAGGTTGACTTATTTGCCAAGAGCACATAAAAGCACAGAGAAATCAATAAAAGACAACTTTCATTTCTTAAAAATGCATCTTTTATGTAGCTCAAGGGATAGAAGCTGAATTTGGTGTTTAGGTCAGACCAATTTTTGAAAGCTGTCTTTGTGAACTACTTTTGTTAAACATGAATCAAACAGGAGCCCACTATTCTGTGAAAAGCTGGATAATAGAAAGCAATCTAAATTCAAATGGCTCCAAATAAGCTGTTAAGTGTCCTGTTTGAGAAATGATCACTTGGGTGTGGCAGACTTGCTTTCCCACCTTTTAATAATGCTGAGTGCAGTTTGCATCTTACTTCGAGAAGTGGGAAGGGGGAGGGATGCCTTCTCTCTAGAGACATAACTGACTTGGTCTATTTGAAGGAATAAACTTGGAGTCCAGCTACTTGGAAGGATGCTAGTGTATCTGTAAGTATCTATGGCCAGTGGCGAAGGCAATTAGAAAAGGCGCTTGGTGCATTCTAAGAAAGTTTCCCTTTTGCATGTTGACATTACATCTTATCTTCAAGATGCAGTGTTAGTAAAGTCTCATTAGCAGCCTTTTGGAAATACTCTTGGAGGAATGATCCTTGTCTAAGAGGAAAATACAGTGTGGCAAGGGGGCACAGACCCCACTGCTCATAGTAGTACAGGTAGTACCATGGCATTAAACCTCATGTCTCATGCCAGAGAGTGAACTCTATCTCTGGACAGAGATATATCATTTTCTGGTCCCTTAAGAGTTAATCCAGTTACACTGGCCAATTATCTGCCCAAAGGACCATCCCTCAGGAATATGAGTTTCCCTAGAGCATGCTAAAGAAACAAGAGACACAATTAGCCTTTTAATGATGTGCTTTTCTTTCCCAGAATCAACCCTGCACCCCACCCCCGACACACACACATCATTGCAGGAGCAAACAGAGCCACAGCATGCAGCTTTGTAAATACCCTCATTTTCCTGAATTACTCAGAAATGCACATTTGCTCTTCATTTTAATCTCCTCCTCTTTAAGCATGTTTTCCCTGATAATTTACATTTTACTCCTTCTCTATAACGTCCTTTCCTTAACTTTCCCCCTTCCTGTATCTGCTAGTCTACCAAATGGATAACTTCTGGGCCTCAAACAGTGTGGTTCTTCTCCACCTTAAGCTCCCGCCTATGAATCTACAATAAACTTCTCTCTAGAATTCACTCTCTGTGGTCTGTGGTTTTCATTCTTTCAATTCACAAGATAATGAACTAAAGTCACCTGCTTGGGCAGCTTCCGTGGTCGTCAAGTTTTCTATGGTTCTAGCTCCCAGACAAAAGTGCCATCACTCTCAAACACAGCGAAATATCCCTGTACGGCAGGGAGGAGACGGTAAATCACAGGGACTTGAGAATACTTAGGATAAATGAGACAGACCAGAGGTACATATCTTTCTTTGGGAATTGAGCACTGTAAAAATATCATAGAATGACAGTTCCAACTAATCATCAAAAGTGCGATATAAACCCTCCTGGTACTCACTTTACTATAAATAAAGGTGGTAGGGATGGAAGAATCGGACCCCTTCATCCTTTGAGCTGCTTTGAGCAGAAGCGTTATCACTCGAACACCCAATCAAAATATCTCTAAGCCAGCTCCAGTCATCTTTAACATCACACAGACATTTGTCACCAAACATGCACAAAGCAACAGCTGGCTTTCCCTGGCTCCTGAAGACGGAGTTCCAGCCAGGACTGTACCAGACTTTTTAGTGAACCATTTCCATCTTGACCAGAAGGGGCGCTCTTTGCCGGGTGGAGGGACCTGAGAGCAACATCACATCACGATTGGCTGACTGGTGCTGAGAGGCATGGGTCTGATTGGCCCAAAGAGTGACTGTGGTGGATCAAAAATGGACTGCTATGATAGCTGCAGTCAAATACGTATGAATGTTCTCAGTCCCTCAAACTATTAAGTAGGCTTAGGCTCCCTCAGCAAAGCCAACTGGGAGAAGCTTTTCTATTCTATTTCCTTTACTGTTGCAACTTCAGACCCAATAGTGTTTTCCCCATGGCCTTAGGTTGCTTAATTTCAAGCATGCAGATTGAGCAGTGACACGGACGACCAGCAGCAGGGCAGCAGAGGTTAGTGGTAGCAATGAAGAGACCATGGACTGTGGTGGGCACAGTCCAGCAGCCGAACAGAATTTGAATCTAGTCTCAGGCAGCCTCCAGGCACAGATCACTTAATATTGGGCCCCTGAGCAAACTACCAATGCAGTTCTTAGTTCAGACTTAGAAGTCTCAGAGTATCCATGTGTGATGGCCTTAGATTCAGTCCCAGCAGGTTAGTGGTATCTTGTTTCTGATACCAGGTTCTGATGTCAGGTTCAGAGCTTCCCAATAGCTCTATTGTGTGACCAGTACCTGGTTCCTGAACCCTAAGTAGGGTTTCCAGAGCAAAGTAGTGTGCCAGACCCACTTACACCAAACTGGACTAGAGGGAGGGAAGCTTAGCCAGGTGGGTGTGGTGCGGATCTCACTGGGCAATGAGTGTTCAGGCAATGAACACACCGAGGAACAACATTAGAGATCTGATTTAGTTTATTGGCGGGGGAGGGGTGGTGTATTTATACTCCTGGGAAAGTGGCCAGGGTCTCTGGGGCAAGGATTGTGTGGCCTGTACTGTTAACCCCAGTGTGAGTGTTGGAATATGCTTTATCTACATACTCAGGGGTTGTAGGGTCTGCTGGGATTAGGGGGGGAACCTTGCAAGGTAAAACAAGGAGAGAAACCTGATAATAGTCAAGGTAATAAATTTTTACTAGGGTTGGTGGTACAGGAACTGGCTTTATGAAACCAGACTGAGAAAACAGAGGTAGCCAACTCCTGCAGCATCTTTGAAATATCAGGTAGTGAAGCTCCCTCAACCCTCCCTCCATAACCCTGGGCCATTACAGTCCCACAACCATGGCAGTAGCTTCTTGACTTCTGCAAAAGACATGAGGCTAAGACCTTGCTAGTGGTGGGAGAATAGGCCTATGCATTGGTGATGCTGGACCCGGCAACCAGGTCTGAATTGCCTTTCATCAGGACAAAGGAAAGTTCCTTGAAACAAGCAGTCTGGGAAACAGTTGTAGACAACTGAACAGTGTGAGAGCAGCCAAGGGGAAAGGAATAAAGGAAGTAGAAGAAGAAACACAGTGTCAAAGATGTGGTAACAGTTGACAATAGTCAGATAAGAAAGCCTGAGGCTGGGTTCTCCACAAGAGTTCCAGGAAATCACCAAGTGTTTAGGACCAAGGGTCGCAGATCTAGGCCTCGTGGTATAAGACTGGCAACTGCCAAAGACCAGTGGTCCCCATACCTGAAGCCTGCATTGATACTGTCATCTAAGAGGATGTCAGTAACTACTAGAACAAGGTGACATTTAAAGAGCTTCTTGTCTGGCCAGGATTTCCCTCTGAGTAGAGTCGAAGAACACAGCTGATTGGTGACATAAGTCAGGAATATTCTAGAATTTCTCTGGATTCTCAAAAGTATCTTTCAACATCCAGAGGTTTCAGATTGCAAATTACTGGACAGTAAAGAATTGGCCTCTAATGATAGAAATAGAATAATTGTGTTTACTAATATTTGTATCCTTTTTTCCCCTTAATTTGTTCACTTTAACACCCCAATCGCAGGACCCCCCTCTCCTCCAGGTACCACTCTCTCACCCCTTTCTCCCATTTCTTGCTCACCCTAGGTACCAACCCACCCTGGCATGTCAAGTCTCATCGGAACTAAATGCATCCTCTCCCACTAAGGCCAGGCAAGGCAGTTCACCTAAGGGGAAGGGGGGCAACAGAATCAAAAGACAGCCCCCGCTCTGATTATCACAGACACACACGAAGACCAGCTGCTACATATGTGAACAGGGCCTGGGCCCAGTCTATTCATACTCTTTGGTTGGTGATTAAGTACCTGAGAGACTCCACGGGCCAAGTTAGTTGGCTCCATAGATCTTCTTATGGTACATTTGATCCCTCAGTCCTTCCCCAAACCCACCTACAACCCTGAATTCTGCCTAATGTTTGGCTATGAGTCTCTGCATCTGTTTTCATCAGCTGCTAGATGAAGCCTCGCAGAAAACACTTGTGCTAGGTTCCTGTTTGCAAGCATAGCAGAGTATCATTAATAGTGTCATGGGTTGGTTTTTTTCCACTGGATGGGTCTCAGGTTGGGCGAGTCATTTTGGCCATTTTCTCAATCTCTGCTCCATCTTTATTCCTGAAAAACTTGTAGGCAGGCCAAATGTTGGGTTGAACATTTTTTTGGGGTAGGTTTGTATCTACCTCCCTCTACTGGAAGCCTTGATTAGCTACTAATATTTTTATGGTAAGCGCTCACTATGTTTCCCAGGCTGGTCTTGATATAATGATGTTCCTTTCATCATGACATTCCATCTCCCAAGGCCTGGAATGACAACCATGTGCCAGCAACCTGTAATGTCAACTGTCTATGCTATTCTATTAGCCAAATTTAAATGTCAAGCCATAATTCTTGTAATTAAACATTATATTTATTATATATTTAACAAACAAGTAAACAATTGCCCCCAAATATGAAACATGATCATTTTATTTACTTGTGTGTTGTGTTCTTAGGCCACAACTATGTTTACCCATCATCCATATGAAGAATTCTTTGGTGAGATATCTATTTCATGCCAGGCCACAAGATGTCAGCCTTTGCTCAGTTATCTCTGAGCTTTCTAGTTGCTGGATCAGGTTTTGTTTTGTTTCGTTGGTTTGGTTGATTTGTTGTTTCATGTTGTTGTTGTTGTTGCTTACTTGATTTTCTTTTTTTTATTTTGCTTATTTTTGCACACGAAAAATTATGAAGACGTAAAAACCATTGTGATTATATACAGATCATACACAGAGGTAGAAACTGTGTATCTCTGGATGTTTGCAGGACTATCACAGCTATCTCCAGGAGATAATCGATACAGTAAGACAAACCAGCTCCTCCCCCAGCATGCTCTGTGCCACAAGAAACTCTGCTTCCAAATATGGTTTGCAGACACCTTTACCATTGTCCTTGCACCTGCTCTCTCCTCTTGCCTTTTCTAGTCCTCTTTGGTTAGTCTCTGGGTAGATGAGGAAACTCTGCATCTTGCAGATGTGTATCTGGGAATGAACTTCCAACTTCCCTTTAGCAGCAACCAGTCTTTATGAGTGATTCTCTTAGATATTGACATTAGTTGGTACTGCATGTTTTCCTGCACATGTAAGAAGACATGTTTTCGATGAACACTTACTTGACCATACTCATATAAACATCCTATTTATGGTTTTCTTTTATAACCGGGGAAGAGGGTATAACATAGGGATGGTATATGCTTCCTCTTACCAATTCCAAAGTAGGACGTGTCACTGGAGCTTGAAAACCTGTTTAGCAGATGGGCCTTTAACATTAAAAATGTTTAACATCTTTTAAATTTTATGTTATCAGCTAGGAAAGAGAATGTAACTTGTGAGCTATGTGTGGTAGGAACAGCAACATGCCAACATGTTAGAAATTGTAATTTCCTCTAATTTTTATCAGACAGTGAGGCAGTACTACCATTGCTTAATAAAGGAGAAAACATTGAACTCAGAAAGAACTCCAGTAACTTTCTTCTATAAGAACTTGTTTATGGTTCGTGAGTGAAACAGAAGCAGATCCCTGTGCTTGCCAGGTCCTAGTCTTAAATAGTATCCATGTAAATCCATATGAACAAACACAACGCTGAGAACTACACCTCTCCAGATAGGAAACTACAGCTGGCTGCCCTTCCTGTCAGTCTCTCTACCATTGGGAGCTTCCGTATTACCAGGCCTATGGCCTGGTAAATATAATGGAAGAATCAGAATTAGAAATAGAGACATGTAAAAAGGAGATGCAGACAGTGAGCAGACAAAAGAGGGTTGAGCTGTATTTCTGGGTATAGGACTAAACCTGTATTAAAAGTCCAAGATTAATGGTCCCCTTTCCCATTTGCCCTCTTGTGCTAACTGTGATTTTTCTAATGGAAGGCAATAAATAACTACCAGTTATTTTTCATGCCTTCTCTCACCCTCCACTCAGCCCCAGTAAAGAGCTCAGCATTCCCTCTACCCTACTGAGTTTGCCACATAATTTTTTTTATACCAAACACTTTGTAATATTCTCTATAACCTTCCAGTGAAATCCACAAATTTCTAACTAAAATATCCAATATTTAAATAGTAGCTAAAGGTGTGTTTTTCATTGCACCAAAACCTCAGTGTTTTGCACCATGGTGTTTTTACAGCATGTGTCTACGTGTGTCTATGATTCCTTTTCTTTATTTTCTTTTTAGTCTATCTTTAGCCCAACTGCCACATGTTCTCCCTTTGTCTTCACCATTCCCCTTCAATTTACAAGCCACTTCTCCATTTCTTACCAATGCAAAGCTAACCACTACTATTTTCCTGATTCTTTTTCTTTCCACTCATCCACGGTAAATAACATATGATTACATGAAATACTATAAGAGCCCCTATAGTTATTGAAATGATTATTGCTTAAGAGTGAATTTAATGTAATTATTACTGTTTGTCCATAGTGTGCTTAGGACTTGATAGTGATCATTTTTAAAGAAAGAAATCTAGTTATTCAGGAACACTGGGTGTGGTGGTTTGAACATAAGTAGACTGATGTGTTTGAAAGCTTGGCCAACAGGGCGTGGCACCATGAAGAGGTGTGGCCTTGTTGATGTAAGTGTGGCCTTGCTGAAAGAAATGTGTCACTGTGGAGGTAGGCTTTAATGTGACAATATGCTCAAATTATGGCTAGTGTTGTGTACAGTCTTTTGCTGACTGAAGATCAAGATGTAGAACTCTCAGCTCGTTCAGCTCCATGTCTGGCTATACCCTAATCAGGTTGGACTAAACTTCTGAAACAATAAGCCAGCCCCATGTTAACGTTTTCCTTTATAAGGGTTGCCGTGCTTATGGTGTCTCTTCATAGCAATGAAACCCTAACTGAACACTAGGGATCAAGCACAGTGCCCTGAGCACTAATGAAGGAAAATGGACACCTTGGCCCTACTGCAACATAGTCCTTTTTGAACACTGAAAACAGCTGCACTAAGAAGAAATAAAACAGACTTTAACGAAACTTCCACCAACAATCACTACAAGTCTCAATGCAAAAAGAAGTAAAACAAAGACAAGATGTCTCCACAAATTACCAGTTCCAAAATAATGGTACTAATGAGAATGAATCAGATAAAATTCCAAAAGTAAAAAGTAGTTCAGAAATATTTAAAGGAAAAATGGATATGAAAAAAAAAAAAACTCATAAGTTGGAAACAAATGGGAAATAAAGTCAGCTGAGGGGAAATAAGAAAGTCAAAGTAGGGTATGAAAATGAAATTCAATGAAGATAGAAATGCAGAAGAAAATAACAAGCTGGGAGCTGGAAATACAGATTTCAATGCCAAATTCAAAGCTCAGTGGAAATTTTCACCAAAAAAGGACAGTGGCAGGACAGAATATTGGGGCTGAAAGATGTGAGCAGTGTCGGAATGGAGTGAGAAGAACAATTATGTGAATTGTGAGCACAGAAGAATTTCAGACAGAAAGAATGAGAAACATTTTCCAAACCCAAAGATAGAAATACCCCAAGTGTAAGAGACGTTTAGAGTATCAACAAGACAAGAGAAGAAAATAATCGTGGTCTGTGGTAGGTAGCATACTAACTGTGCTGAGGAAATGGAAGTGCAGAAGGACAGGAGTGAAACACTGTGTCCCTTATAGACAAGAAGGCCACCAAAACAACAGACATGTTGAAAGCCAAAACCTTATGAAATTGTACATTTTAAGTTCTGAAAGTTCTGAACCACTATTATTACACTCAGAAAAATAATTCTTCATCATTAAGGAAAGAAAACGTGTCTATGATGAAAAAAAGATGAAAAGAATCATAACTACTAAGTCATCTATAAAGAAGACACTTAGAATAACTAAGATCAAAAACTCAGATGACAGCAGATGCTGGCAAAGATGTGAAGAAAGAGGAACACACCTTCATTGTTGGTGGGATTGCAAGCTGGTATAACCACTCTGAAAATCAGTCTGGCGGTTTCTCAGAAAATTGGACGTGTTACTACCTGAGGACCCAGCTACTCCTGGGCATATACCCAAAAGAAGCTCTAACATCTAACAAGGACACATGTTCCACCATGTTCATAGCAGCCTTATTTATAATAGAGAGAAACTGGAAAGAACCCAGATGTCCTTCAACAGAGGAATGAATACAGAAATTGTGGTACATTTAAACAGTAGAGTACTGCTCAGCTATCAGAAACAATGACTTTATGAAATTCCTAGGCAAATGAATGGAACTAGAAACAATCATCCTGAGTAAAGTAACCTAGTCTCTCTCTCTCTCTCTCTCTCTCTCTCTCTCTCTCTCTCTCTCTCTCTCTCTCTCTCTCTCTCTCTCTCACTCACACACACACACACACAAAAACAAACCACACACACATGCTATGCACTCACTGATAAGTGGATACTGGCCCCCCCAAAAGCTCAGAATACCCAAGAAACAATTCACAGACCTTATGAAGCTCAAAAAGAAGGAAGGCCATAATGTGGATGCCTCAGTCCTTCTTAGAAGGGAAAACAAAACACTCACAGGAGGAAATACAAGGTCAAATAGAGGAGCAGGGATTGAAGAAAAGATCACTCAGATACTGCCTCACCTGGGGATCCACCCCATATGCAGTCACCAAACCCAAGCGCTATTGCTGATGCCAAGAAGTGCTTACTGGCAGCAACCAGATATGGATGCCTCCTCAGAGGCTCTGCCAGAATCATAGAAATACAGCTAATAATGCTTGCAGCTGACCAGGGGTCTGAACACAGGGACTCCAGTGAAGGAAATAGAGAAAGAACTGAAGGAGCTGAAAGGGTTTGCAACCTTATGAGAAGAACAGCATTATCAACCAACCACACCCTCCAGAATTCCCATGGACTAAAACATCAACCATTGAGCACACATGGAGAGACCCATGGCTCCAGTTGAATTTGTAGCAGAGGACAGTATTTCCTGGCATCAATGGGAGAAGAGGCCTTTGTTCCAGTGAAGGTGTGTTTTCCCAATGTAGAGGAACGCCAAGGCACTGAGGTGGAGAGGGTGATTGGGAGAGTTAGCACCTTCAGGAAAGCAAATGGAGGGAGAGGGAGGATGGGAGCATGGGAGACAGGGGAGAACATTTGAAATGTAAATACAGAAAATATCCAAAAAAAAGAAGGCTTGTAGAGACAAATAAGAAAATGAAATTATAGGGGAAAAACCCACATAGAATAGCAGTTAAGAAAATGTAAAATATGAAAATACTAAACATACAAATCAACAAAATAACAATAATTAATATGTTCTTAAGTATTTTTTGAATAGTAATTGTTTTAATTCCCAAACCCAAAGTCTATGACTATCAGATTGCAGAAAGAGACAAAATGCATGTATTTATTGTCTCTAAGAAACTTGTCTCACCATCAATAACAGATTTTACATAAGGGAGAAAAGTGAAAATTGTTATTCTAAGAAATAGAACTGGGAAACAAGCAGGAGTCATTGTTCAAATGTTTAATAAAATGGACTTCAGGCCAAAACTAGAGAAATTAAATTTGCTTATTAACACAAATCAAAAGACATGACAATTATGAACATATATGCACTAAAATGTATAAACCCAATTTCAAAAAGACAAGCATTCCAGATGTAAACATTAACCACTGCACAGTAATAGTAGGTAATTTCAAAACTATGCTCTCATCATGAAAAGGCCTTGAGAAAAATTAAACAAAGAAGCATCTGTATTAAATGACATCGAAGACATATACAGAACATTTATTTTATCTACACGAGGCAGAATACATATTCTTCTCAGCAGCCGTTAGAGCTTTCTCTAAAATAGATCATCCAAAGGGACACAAAATAAGTTTCACAAACAGAAAAATTAAGATAATTACATGTACTATATCTGAGCACAGTGGCATAAAGCTAAAACAAAGCAAGAGAAATTATCAGATGCACAAAGACAACTGAAGATTAACAGACATTTCCCAATCTGAGCAGCTCAGAAGCAGAGGATTACTGATTTCGATGGTTTCCTATCCTGGACCATTATTAAAGCTTCTGCTATATTCTGAACCATTGATTCCCCATCCTTGTATGGCAGAGTAGACTTAGGTGCTTCCTCCTGTCATTTTGCCTTGCTCCCTTCACTTCACTGTCTGGTTCTTCTCACGCGCTCTAAGTTTGGTGTTTGTCAAATGTAAGGCTATTTCACAGAGTTCTGACATGTGCTCTTTCTCACATGCTGGCTGCTGTAAGAACAAGCCAAATATTCCACCTCATAGTTTCTTTTTTTCTACTTTTCCTGAAAAAAACATCACAGGGCAATGTAGAGGACAGTATCTTCAAACCCTTCTCTCACTGTGATTCCTCCATTACATGGGCAGTCAGATTAGCCACTGTTGCATTTCTTCTTATAAAAAGCAACAAGCATACAACTGGAGCCAAGGCCTGCTTACACTCCATTCCATACTTGATATCTTTGGAGACAGTACCATTTTCTTTATTGCCACATTGAGGGACATTCCTAGAATCATATGGAAGATCTCATTAATCAAGATGTCATATCACACCATACCACATAGAAGAATATGGCCACCCAAAGATTCTCTTCGAGGGGATCTCTATTTTCAGACAGTTCAGAATTGGTTGTGTGTCTTATAACTAATGCAGGGAGCATGCATGTGGCACACAGGAAGGATGTATACCACATGGGAAAGGTTGCCATGTTGGGATTGTTTCCATGACTACTTATACCCCCAAGCAGTTCAGCCGTTGCTAAACATTAATATTTATCTCACCACACCCTAGATATAATCAGAAAAAGATTTTTTTTTTTGTTTTAGCAGGTATGACAGGGGATTACCTTCAATGGTCTCTTTCTCTCCCTCCTTCCCCCTCTCCCTCTCCACCTATCTCTTCCCCCTTCTTGCCCCCCTCACTAATAGATTCTTCTCTCATTTAATAAACCAAACCACAGTTACCCTCCCTCCAACCTTTTGCACTCCAACCTCCCTCCTACCTACCCCAGACACACACAACCTTCATTTCCCCTTCAGAAAGGACCAGGCCTCCATGATACAACAACCAAACAGGACAAAACATTTACAGTAAGACACAGCAAGAGCTTTCACATCAAGACTGGACAAGGCAACCCAATAGGAGTTAAAGAGTCCCAAGAGCATGCAAAGGACTCAGAGATACATCTGCTACCATTGTTAGGAGTCCCACAAAAACAGCAAGCTTACAGCCATAACAAATCACAGAGAACCTGGGTTTGAATCAGGTCCTCAGAGAAGCATTTCCAATTTATTTAATATTTAATATATGTATATTTTATAGCATTTATTATATTTGATAATAAATATATTTAATATTCTATTTAAAATAATATATTTGTTTACTCTGTGTTTGTGTGTGTGTGTGTGTGTGTGTGTGTGTGTGTGTGTGTGTAAGTGCATGCATGTGAGTGCACAAATGCCATAGCATGTATGTAGAGGTCAAGGAAAAACCTGCTGGAGTCAGTTCTCTATTTCTACCGCATGGACCCTAGGGATAAAACTCAATTGCCAGGCTTGGTGGGCAGCGCCTTCGTTCACTGAGTCTCTGGTACCATTACACAATGACTCTGTATTATCCATGGTTGTTCTGTATTATTTCTCTTAACCATCTCTCTCACCATTCTTCAATGTTTCTGTAAATGGAACTTAGAGCACTAAGTTAATTGTCATTGTGGCAATACAATGTCTCATCCTATAAATACAATGAGAACTTGGGTTTGGTTTGTTTCCATTTTTATTGATTATTTTATTTACTTACACTTCAAATGTTATCCTCCTTCCCAGTTTCCCCTCCATAAGCCTCCATCCCCACCCCTCTCCCCCTGCCTTTATGAGAGCCCTCACCCATCCACCCACTCCTGCTTCAACACCCTAGCATTCCCCTATCACTATGGATGTGTCTGCAGGATAAAGGGATGACCCTCACAGTGCTGCCAGATAAGGCAATCCTCTGCCACATATCCAGCTGGAGCCATGCGTTCCCTACACCACCAACACCAACACCTGTTGTGTATTTTTTGGTTGGTGGTTTAGTCCCTGGAAGCTTTTGGGTTCTGGTTGGTTGGTATTGTTGTTCTTCCTATGAGGTTGCAAACCCCTTCAGCGCCTGTAGTTCTTGCCCTAACTTCTCAATGGCACAGCCTGAGGATGAGGGATTGGGCCACCCACCCACCTCAAAAATATTGATCCTGAATACCCCTGTCAAAAGCAAATGCAGAGACAAAGAGTGGAGTAAAAACTGAAGGAAAGGCCATCCAGAGACTACCCCACCTAGGGATCCATACCATCTGCAGATGCCAAACCCAGACACTATTGCTGATGCCAAGGACTTGCTGACAGGAACCTGATGTAGCTGTCACCTGAGAGGATCTACCAGAGCCTGACCAATACAGATGTGGCTGTACACAGCCAAACGTTGGACTGAGTATGGGGACCCCAATAGTGAAATAAGAGAAAATTTGGGTTTTATCTAGTCATTTTTTGTTACTGTTCTGCTTATTGTTTGAGTTTTATGGGGTTTTTTTTCTTATACAAACAATGCTGTGAAGACATGAAGTAGAAATTTTTGGGATCTGTGTGGCTGATGGCATATGACAGATTCTCAAAAGCAAGATCACTGGGACAAAGGACATGTGTATTTTAACTTTATCAAGTATTACATTTCTTCTATATAGCTAAGAAGAGCTTTAAAAGATTAGAATCTATCACCTACTGCTGGTCAGAATCCCCAAATTCTTAGACCAGCCTGGAGCCCAGCTACGGAAATATAAATTACTACACTGAAGACATTACAGGCTTTTCATTTTGTCTGTCAAGATAACCTAATGTCAAATCAACTAGAAAACATTCTTATTTTATATTTGCTTTCAAAGTCCTCCTGCATCTTGTAGACAAATTTATTTCCTTTATTGAAAAAAAAATAGTTTTACTTGAAACTTTCTTTTTAAGATTTGAAAAACTGTGTTTGCTGTAGTATTGATTTCTATTTGTGTTTCTTTCTTTTTATATTAATAAATGTTGTTCTTTGACAATTTGATATACTGTGGTTACTTTCTCCCAACCCCGTATTTCCCTTCCATTCCTGCCATTCTGCCTCTTTCCATACAAATCTCTTCAACATTCATTTGTTTTTTTTTTGTTTGTTTGTTTTTGTTTTTTTTTTTTTTTTTTTTTTTTTTGTTTTGTTTTGTCACTGTCCCTTGGGGTTTTACAAGGAACTGTCTGTATAATCCTGGGTTTGGACCTGCCTGTCAGAGCTTTGTGGGCTCACTGGTGTGTATAAAACTATCCCTGTCTATTACTTGCCAATAGATCAGCAGAAAGTGGGAGGCACCAAGCCCCTTTGTAGTCATACAAGACTTTGAATAGGACCTGAATTGGGTGGAATCAAAGCCAGTTGTCACAGGTACTCTTGAATCTATGATCACTATGGCTACGCTACGCTTGGAAAATGGGCACTTTTGAAACCCCTCTTATCTTTTGGCTCTTCAATTTCTTTTTTATGTTTATTTTTTTTAATTATTTTATTGCATACTCTCTCTATTTTTATTTCAAATGTTATCCCCGTTCCCATCCCCCACTTTCCCATCCCCTGTCCCCTTGTCTTCAGGAAGGGTGCATCCTTTCCCAATCACCTTCTTCGCCCCAGTGCCTTGGCATTCCTCTACATTGGGAAAACGTGCCCTCACTGGACTATAGATAGCTTCTCACATTGATGCCAAATAGTACTCGCCTCTGCTACATATACAGCTGGAGACATGGGTCTCTCCATATGTGCTCAATGATTGGTGTTTTCTTCCATGGGAGTTGTGAAGGGTTTGGTTGGTTGATAATATTGTTTTTCTATGAGGTTGAAAACCCTTTATGCTATTTCAGTCCTTTCTCTCTCTCACTTCATTGGGTTCCCCTTGTTCAGTCCCATGGTTAGCTGCAAGTATAATCAGTTGTATCTGTATGACAATAGTGCTTGGGTTTATTGGGTGCATGTGGGGTGGATCCCTAGGTAAAGCAGTCTCCAGATGATCTTTTCTCCATGTTCCTCTATTTGTCCCTTTATTTCCTCCCGTGGACTTACACATCCACTTTCTGGCCTTCCTTCTCTTTGAGCTTCTTAAATTCTGTGGGTGGTTTCTTGGGTAATCCAAGCTTTTAGGGCTAGTATCCGCCTATAAATGTGTGCATACCATGAGTGCTCTTTTGTGACTAGGTTACCTCACCCAGGATGATAGCTTCAAGTTCCATCTATTTGTCTAGGAATTTTTATAAAGATATTGTTTCTAATAGTTGAATAGTACTTCATTATGTATATATATACCAAAATTTCTGTATCCATTCATTTGCTGAAGGATATCTGGGCTTTTATCCAGCTTCTGGCTATTATAAATAAGGCTGCTATAAACATGGTTGAGCTTGTGTCCTTGTTAGATGTTAGAGTTTCTTTTGGGTATATGCCCAGGAATGGTAAGCTGAGTCCTCAGGTGGTCTATGTGGAGTTTATTGAGACACTGCCAGACTGATTTCCAGAGTGGTTGAACCAGTTTACAACCCCACCAACATTGGAGGAGTGTTCAACTTTCTCCACATCCTCACCAGAGTCTGCTGTCACCTCAGTTTTTTATCTTAAACATTCTGACTGGTGTGAGGTGGCATCTTAGGGTTGTTTTGATTTGAATTTCCCAGATGACTAGGGATGTTGAACATTTCTTTACATGGTTCTCAGCCATTTGATATTCCTCAGTTGAGAATTCTTTGCTAGCTCTGTACTCCATTTTTAAAGGATTATTTGATTCTCTAGAATCTAACTTCTTGAGTTCTTTGTATATATTTAATACTAGCCCTCTATCACATGTAGGATTGTTAAAGACCTTTTCCCAATCTGTTGGTTGCCGTTTTGTCCTATTGACAATGTCCTTTGCCTTACATAAGATTTGCAATTTCATAAGGTCCCATTTGTTGATACTTCATCTTAGATAATAAGCCATTGGCGTTCTTTTCATGAAATCTCCCCTCTGCCTATGTGTTCTAAGCTCTTCCACACTTTCTCTTCTGTTAGTTTCAGTATACCTGGTTTTATGTAGAGATTTTGATCCACTTGGACTTGACCTTTGTACAAGGAGATAAGAAAAGATCAATTTGCATTCATCTGCATGCTAACTGCCAGTTGAACTAGCACCGTTAGGTGAGGAGCCTGTCCTTACTGCAGTGAACGATTTTACCTCCTGTGTCAAAGTTCAAGTGACCATATGTGTGTGGGTTCGTTTCTGAGTCATCAGTTCCACTCCAATGATCTACCTGTCTGTCTCTGTACCAATACCATGTAGTTTTTTCAAACTCGATCTGCAATACAGCTTGAGGTGAGGAATGGTGAATCTCCCAGAAAATTTTTATTGTTAAGAATGGTTTTTGTTATTTTGGATTTTTTATTATTTCAAATAAATTTTTAATTGCTCGTTCAAACTCTATGAAGAATTGAGTTGGAATTTTGATGGGGGTTGCATTGAATCTGTAGATTGCTTTAGGTGAGATGGCCATTTTTGTTGATCTTGCCAATCCATAAGCATGAGAGATCTTCCAATCTTCTGGGATTTTCGTCCATTTTTTTCTTCAGAGACTTGAAGTTCTTCTCATACAGATCCCTCACTTACTTGGTTAGTGTCACAGCAAGATATTTTATATTATTTGTGATTATTGTGAAGGGTGTTGTTTCTCTAATTTTTTTCTCAGCCTGTTTGTCCTTTAGGTATAGGAAGGCTACTGATTTGAGTTTTATATCAAGCCACTTTGCTGAAGTTGTTTATCAGCTGTAAAAGTTCTCAGGTGGAATTTTTGGGGTCACTTAAGTATACTGTCATATCATCTACAAATAGTGATACTTTGAATTCTTCCTTTCCATTCTGTATCCCTTTGACCTCATTTTTCTGTATGACTGCTCTGACTAGTACTTCCAGTAAAATATTGAGTAGGTATACAGAGAGTGCTAGGCTTGTCTAGTCCCTGATTTTAGTGGGAGTGATTTAGGTTTCTCACCATTTAGTTTGATACTGGCTACTAGTTTGCTGTATATTGTTTTTACTATGTTTAAGTATGAGCTTTGTACAACTGACCTTTCCAGACTTTTAACATGAAGGGGTGTTGAATTTTTTCAAATGCTTTCTCATCCTCCAATCATGTGGTTTTTATTATGTAAGTTTGTATATATAGTGGATTACGTTGATAGATTTCCATATATTGAACCATCCCTAAGTCCCTGAAATGAAGTTTACTTGATCATGGTGGATGATTATTTTAATGTGTTCTTAGATTCAGTTTGCAAGAATTTTATTGATTGTTTTTGCATCAGTGCTCATGAGGGAAATTGGTCTACATTTCTCTTTTCTTGTAGGTTCTTTGTGTGGTTTAGGAATGAGAGTAATTGTGGCTTCAAAGAATGAGTTGTGTAGTGTTTCTTTTTTGTGGAATAGTTCAAGGAGTATTAGTGTTAGGTCTGATGTGAAGCTCTGATAGAATTCTGTACTAAATCCATCAGATCTTAGGCTTTTTTGGTTGGGAGGCTTTTGATGACAGCTTCTATTTCATTAAGGGTTTTGGCTGTTTAGATGGTTTCTCTGATTCTGATTTAACTTTGGTACATGGTATCTGTCTAGAAAATTGTCCATTTCCTCTAGCTTTTCCAGTTCTGTTGAGTATAGGCTTTTGTAGTAGAATCTTATGATTTCCTGAATTTCTTCAGTTTCTGTTGTTATGTCTCCCCTTTCATTTCCGATTTTGTCAATTTGGATACCCTCTCTGTGCCCTCGGGTTAATCTGGCTAAGGGTTTATCAATCATGTAGATTTTCCCAAAGAACCAGCTTTTGGTTTTGTTGATTCTTTGTAAAGTTCTTTTTGTTTCTATTTGGTTGATTTCTCCTCTGAGTTTAATTATTTCCTGCTGTCTACTCCTCTTGGGTGTATCTCCTTCTTTTTTGTTCTAGAGCTTTCAGCTATGCTGTCAAGCTGCTAGTGTATGCTCTCTCCAGTTTCCTTTTGAAGGCACTCAGAGCTATAAGTGAGTTTTCCTCTTAGCACTGCTTTCACTGTATCCCATAAGTTTGGGTATGTTCTGCCTTCATTTTTATTAAAATCTAAAAAGTATTTGATTTATTTCTTTATCTCTTCTTTGACCAAGCGATCATTGAGTCGAGCATTTTTTAGCTTTCATGTGTATGTGGGCACTTGTTGTTTTTGTTGTTATTAAAGACAAGCCTTAGTCCATGGTGATCTGATAGGATGCATAGGAGTATTTCAATCTTCTTATATCTATTGAAGCTTGTTTTGTGACTGACTATAGGGTCAATTTTGGAGAAGGTGCCATGAGGTACTGAGAAGAAGGTATAGTCTTTTGTTTTAGGATAAAATATTCTATAGATGTCTGTTAAATCCATTTGGTTCATAACTTCTGTTAGTTTCACTGTGTCTCTGTTCAGTTTCTGCTTCCATGATCTGTCCATTGATGAGAGAGGGGTGTTGAAGTCTCCCACTATTATTGTGTGTTGTACAATATATGCTCTGAGCTTTAGTAGAGTTTCTTTTATGAATGTGGGTACCCTTGTATTTGGAGCATAGATGTTCATGATTGAGAGTTCATCTTGATAGATTTTTTCCTTTGATGAGTAAAAATTGTCCTTCCTTGTCTTTTTTGATGACTTTTGGTTGAAAATCTATTTTATTCAATATTAGAATGGCTACTCCAGCTTGTTTGTTGGGACCATTTGCTTGAATTTTTTTCCCAACCTTTTACTCTGAGTTAGTGTCTGTCATTGTTGCTGAGATGAGTTTCCTGTATGCAACAAAATGCTAGATCCTGCTAACATATCTAGTCTTATATCTATGTCTTTTTTAATTGGGTAATTGAGTCCATTGAAGTTAAGAGATATTAAAAATAGTGATTGCTATTTTCTGCTATTTTTCTCATTAAAGGTAGAATTATGTTTGTGTGCATTTCTTCTTTAATGTTTGTTGCAAGAGGATTAGTTTCTTAATCTTCTTAGGGTGAAGTTTCCCTCTTTGTTGTGGAATTTTCCATCTATTATCCTTTGTAGTGCTGGATTTGTGGACAGATATTATGTAAATTTTTTATTCCTGAAATATCTTGGTTTCTCCACCTATGATAATTGAGAGTTTTGTTGGCTATAGTAACCTGGGCTGGCATTTGCATTCTCTTAAGGACTGTATGATGTCAGTCCAGGAGCTTCTACCTTTCATTGTCTCTGTTGAAAAGTCTGGTATGATTCTGATCGGTCTGCCTTTATATGTTATCTATCGTTTGTCTCCTCACTGGTTTTAGTATTCTTTCTTTGTTTTGAACATTTGTTGTTTTGACTATTATGTGTAGTAAAGAATTTCTTTTCTGGTCCAATCTATTTGGGGTTTAGTAGGCTTCTTGTATGTTCATGACCAACTCTTTCTTTAGGTTAGAGAAGTTTTCTTTTATAATTTTTTTTATGATATTTACTGAGCCTTTTAGTTGGGAATCTTTGTTCTCTTCTATACCTGTTATCCTTAGGTTTGGTTTTCTCATTGTGTACTGGATTTCCTGGATGTTTTGGGGTTAGAATTATTTTTATTTTTGCATTTTCTCTAACTATAGTGTCAATGATTTCTATGATATCTTCTGATCC
The DNA here is from genome assembly GCF_963924665.1 of Micromys minutus. Lineage (NCBI taxonomy): Eukaryota > Metazoa > Chordata > Mammalia > Rodentia > Muridae > Micromys > Micromys minutus. Next base: position 45,199,509 of record NC_137952.1, read on the forward strand.
TGAGGTTCTTTCCTTCATCTCTTGTATTCTGTTGGTGATGCATGCATCTATGATTCCTGATGTCTTTCCTAGGTTTTCCAAATTCAGTGTTGTCTCCTTTTGTGATTTCTTCATTTTTTTAATATTTCTGTTTTCAGTTCCTTCACCTGATTGTTTGTGCTTTCCTTTAGCTCTTTAAGTACTTTTTGTGTTTTTGAGTTTCCTCTTTAAGGGTTTCAGCTCATTGGAGTGTGTTCTCCTGCCTTTCCTGTACTTCTTTAAGTGGGTTATTTTTGTGCTTCTCGAGGACCTCCATCATCATTATGAAGTACGGTTTTAAGTCTAAATCTTGATTTTCTGCTGAGTTGGGATATCAACCATTTGCCTTGGTGGGAGAACTGGGTTCTGATGTTGCCAGGTTGTATTAGATTCTGTTTCTTAGATTCTTGTACTTGCCTCTTGCAATCTTGTTATCTTGTAGCCTCTCCAGGCATAGACAGTGGGGAAGGAGTGTGGACTCACCCCTATGCTCAGGATTGAGAGAACTCCTGCAGATCTTCCAAGGGCCCAGCAACCTATGTGCAGGCCACCAGTCCTGATGAAACTGCTTGGCTCTTCAATTTCAATCCTTTCTTTTGAAAGGGTCTCAGAGCATTTAAGGAGTGGAATGAACTTCTTTTTCAGCCATGTGATTTTTCTATGTTTATGGTACTATGCATAAATTTTCTCTTGTAGAGCAGGCCTCAAATGAAAGAAGGCAGTGATTGGTTACCCTCATAATAGCAATGCCATTATTGCACAAAACAGATGCATCTTTCCTGGTATGTTTATTTATAATTCATAGAATTTACAGATGAGTATAACCCTTGATGCTTTTATTGACAACCCCCCAAAGCCTTTTTATCACATCCAACAGTAGCTATAAAGAAAAAAAAATCTAGTTTATTTAAAGCAAGATTTCACTAGATATGGCATCCAAGGTATATGGCATCTTAAGCAATGGGGTACAGTCAACAAATTCCAATAATTGAGTAATAAGTATAACTAATATAATCCCTTGTTTTAGGGGCTTCTGGGACCTCCCTGGCAGCAATTTCTATGGTAGTTTCTCACATCTTGCACTGAATTTTTGTTTAGTGAATCCAGAAACAGAAGACTGTTGTTAGATTTATTATCAGAAATTATTTTCTAAAGCAGTACTGGTGAAGAAAGCTCTGGAGAAAATGACAAACTTTTTACTTTGCTAATTGAACATAAAGTAGTTGATCCAACTTGGAGAACAATCTGGCACCTCCTAAAAATGGGATGAGTAGATTTGTGCATGTTCCTTCTATAACACTGTGATATTATGATCAACCATGCTACCTGTAGACTAAGCCCATATCACTTGCTCATTCAACCCACTCATCTAGGATTCTGAAGCTGAAATCTTTCTTTATTTTCTTATACTCTGGCAGATGTCCTAATCCAAAAATCCATGATGTCCAGAAACTAGTTGTTAAAAAAAATCTCCAGAGTCAACTAAGATCAAGTTTGTTATTTTGGGTACATTAATGACTCATCATTTTGTCATTAGCCAATTCCTACCAGTAGAGACTGAATAATGAAATACAATGTGTCCCGCATCAAAATTCTGTCTTAACTGCAAGGTAATATTTTGACCCTCACCATGTCTTTGAGCACATGCAGTTGGTCTCTCTCTTAATTAAACAAATAGTCTATAAAACAGAGAAGAAGGTCTTCAGCAGTCTGAGGAAGACTTGACTTTGCAATTCTGTAAAATCACATTGATGAATCATTTATTGTACTTATGCCAGCAGAGATAAAGATCGCCCACAGTAAAATCTGCAGAGAAACACAACAAGACATCTGGTTTCTCTAGTCCACACTAAATACTGTCTCTATTCTTTCCATAAGTGTGGGCTCCTGACACTACAACTTCATTCCCAACCATCTATGGCATTGTCAAAGAAACCTGCCACAAGCATCTAGCCATCAACTTTTAATACTGTAATAGTGTAGATCTCACTACCAGATACAAAATTGTGTTTACATCCCACAAATTTGCAGAAAAGTCACTGGATTCTGAAAAATGTCTATATCTTTGTACTAACATATATAAAACACCCTTATTGTATTATAATGAGGTCTCATGATGAGGTTTCAAAGGTCCTCCAGTTGCTTCATTCTCAAAATAAGTTTCACAAAACTGTCTACTGTATCTGACTTATTTTCTGATTTATGTGATGAGGTACCATGATCAAGAAACTTTCGGAAGAGTTATAGTTTCAGAGCGTGAATCTATGACTATCATGGTGGAGAACATGGCAGCACACAGGTAGACATAGTCTAGAGCAATCCTTGAGAGTTTACATCCTTATCCACAAGTAGGAGACAGAGAACCACATGTTACTGCTGCCAAATTTGGCTGCTTGCTTATAAGAAGGCAGAGAGAAGGATGAGGAAGACTGGAAAAAGACTACAACTCCTAGTCTTTTCCAACCTGCCCTACCAACTGGTGACCAAGTATTCAAGTATATGTATGTATGAAAGTCATTCTCAGTATAGCCACCACATTCTACTTGCTGTCTCCTGTAGGCTTGTAGCTAAATCATAATGCAAAATAATTTAGTTCAACTTCATGATCCCCAGAGTCTTTCAATGTTTTACCACAATTTAAAGGTTTAAAATCTCTGCTGAGGCTCAGTCTCTTAATTGTAACCCTCTATAAAATCAAGAAGCAAATTATATCCTTCCAACATAAAATGTCACAGAATATATATATATATATATATATATATATATATATATATATATATATATATATATATATATATAAAACCATTCCAAAAGAGTGGAATATGGATATAGTGAGAAAATACTATATGAAAGTCAGATGATAACTTGGCAGGTCAAACTGCAAATCCTGTGATTTCATGTCTGATGTCAAAGGACTTCACTGGTTCTGCACGTCCAGCTTTGTTGACAGTCATATCTCTTTGTCTGTCTGTCTGTCTCTCTCTCTCTCTCTCTCTCTCTTTCTCTCTCTCTCACACACACACACACACACACACACACATGTCTGTCTCTCTCTCTCTCTCTCTCTCTCTCTCTCTCTCTCTCTCTCTCTCTCTCTGTCTCTCTCTCTCTCTCACACACACACACACACACACACACACACACACGAAGACTAGTCCCACACCCTGTATATTGCACTCCTTGTGAAATATCCCATGCCTCTATCATCTTCATCACCTTTGGATCTCCAACAGAATTGAAGTTCATTTTCACACAGTGCCCTCTATAGGCTTCTATGTAAGAACTCCCCTACCACACTCCTGCCCATGGGAACGCTCCTTAAATATGCAGGAAGGTTCCCCAACCACTTGCCTCTTTTTTCTTTATAATTCAAAAACACAGAACCATATGCACTGCTGCTGCTAAGTCTGTCTGCTTGCTTGGGAAATAACCTGTTCTGTCCTGGAACTATGTTTGCATAAGCTTTGACTTGTTGAGCTTTTCTTTCCACAACTTTCAGGATTAGCTGGGTGGTGTCTTCTCCTTAGGGCTTCCTTTATTGCATTCTTCTTTGACTCTTTCAACACAAGCCTTGGCTCCAACATTAAATTTTCTAGTGCCCCCTTTCTCTTCAGACTGGATATTTTCTATTTCTTCTGCCCTTTATGCTCCTTTTCGCTGTAGATCAGCATAAAAGTGACTACAAATAACCAAGTAACAGACTTAATATTAGGCTGTCTTAAAATCTTTGCCAAGGAAAGTAGTCAATAACTTTTCAATTAAGCCTTAGGCAAAAGGCAGCAATTTTATTTTGGCCAAAATAGCATAAGAATGTTTTCTAGCCAGTTTCTAATATTGTGTGAAAACTTTTGAGTTAAGCTTCCATAGTTCACACTACTCTCAGCGTTACTATCTTCTAAGCTCCTGTTATGAAGGCTCATTATACCCCACTTATAACATTAAAGTTCTTCGCTCATCTAAAGTCCCAAGGTTTTTCAAATTCCTTCAGAAATAGCATGGTCAGGCCTTTGATAGCAATAGCTAACTTCCCGGTACCAACTTCTGTCTCAGTTAAATTTAAATTGCAATGATGGGACACCATTCACAAGACAACTTATAGAAACAAAAGTTTCAAGTTGGGGAATACAGCTACAGAGGGTTAAATTTCATGACCATCAGGATGCGGGGGCGGGGGGGGGGGGGGGGGGGGCATAGCTGAAAGGGAGGCCGGCATGGTCCTGGGGCTGCAGCTGAGAGCTTAAAATTCCTATGCAAAAGCATAAGGCAGAGAATGCACTTGTGAATGTCACAGGCTTTTGAAACCTCAAAACCAGTTTTCAGTAACCCACGTTCTCTAAGAAAGCCACACCTCTTAACCCCTCCAAGCCAGTTACACTAACTTGGGACCAAGTATTCAAACATATGAGCCTGTGGGAACTATTCTCATTCAAACCACACAATACAAAGCATCTGAAAAGAATCATCTATCTGTCAGCTCAAATGTTTACTTACATGTGATCTGTCACACTTTTAAACAGGCATGTATTACCTTATTCAGTGTTTGGAAGCAAAGCAGAAAATGAGTAAAGTTCTCTTTAACAATCAATAAAACTCTAGAAGTAGACATTGGATGAGATTGCATTAGAAGAGAGTCTGGAGGTTACTGAAGCCAGGCCTCAGTAGGCGTGCCCTATACAGGCAAACTGGGAGATTTGGAGTTTCATTATCTGGCAGATATGGTAGAGAAAGAAATTTAAATACTGTGTAATGCTATGTCTTAAAAAACTTTCTCCCCTTGAGGTTAGAGACCTCTTTACATGACTGAATATCTTGAGACCCAGCATCTGGGTTCATACTGACTAGGCTGTTTGTTCAGCTGTAGGGCTACCAAGAAGTCTAACTAGCCCCGGGCGGTGGGGAATCATGAAAACTTTTCAGAATAGCTTCAAGGCAAAAAGGTGGAGGGATTTAGAGCCAAAACTTGGATTCTATAAGCCAGTTTAGGAAATGGAAATCCTAAGCTATATCTTGCCTTTGAGTTAAAAACATACCTTAGAAAGTGGGCTGGTCAGAAAGAAAAAGACTTTTTCCCCCCGGAATCTAAAGCGATCTGATATTACTCTCAGTTGTTTTTGCCTTTCTAGAGCTTTAGGAATATCCTTCCAGGACCAGAAAAAAAGATGCTTTAATGATTTGTTTTGAATCCTAATCACTTTGAAGATCACAAAGGCTATATTCTTTAACTTAGGTAATAAATACTCACTGAAGGGCTCTAGCAGGCCCAGGCATAGCAAACTTCTCTAACAGGTATTTTCTATTGTACTTTCTTCCCATTCCCTCCCTCTTGATAAACTGATAGATGGCATCCCTAAAGCTTGTCACCAAGGTCCCTTCCCTTATTTGGCTTCTTCCTCTTTCTAAGGTTGACCACCAGAGTCTAACTATCAAAGTGTTGAGGTCCAGTAACCAAAAGCTACACTAACTATCATGCTCATTCAAAATCAATCAACTCATCCTAACATGGGGTTTCCTTTTCCATTCATAAACTGCCATTTCCCATGGGCCATGTCTATCTCTTCTCTATGCAAAGGCAGTCCTTTGTCCCTTCTCTTTCTCCCTTGTTTCATTTCCTTTCTCCATTGGTTCTTTATCTCCCATCTTTGTATCTTATTCCCTGCCCTTTGTCCCTCTGGAGAAAATCTCCTTCATACTGGGAACTTGGTCTTGGAGTGTCTCAGTTGACTTTCAGGTTCCTTTTACTAATAAAACTCCTGTGTGTGTGTGTGTGTGTGTGTGTGTGTGTGTGTGTGTGTGTGTGTGTGTGTGTGTGGTGTATTTACCTAAGAAATAAGAAACATATTTTTGAAAACCATTTTCACATAAAACATGTTGTTTATGAAAACAGTCAATGCCCATAAGTTTATAAATGGATAAAGTGTGATATATCTATATGATATATTATTATTTAGCTGGAAAAAGAAAATATCGATGCATACAAAAATGTAAATGAGCATCAAAATATTCTGCTAAGTGAGAGAGTGAGAAATGCCTTTCACACATACACACACAAAAAACGACTCTGATTCTGCTATATAAAATGTTCAGAATAAAGTAAAGCTCTATAGGAAAAGTAGATGAAAGGGTGACAGAAAGCAAAGGTTAATAAAAATGAGAGCTACTGCTAATAGATGTGATGTTTCCTTTTGTAAAGGAGGAAACAATGGTCTAAAAATGAGCTCTGACTATCATGAGAATGCTACATCAGAAGCAAAGATACACTTGTTTGTGCCTGCTACATGTGGAGATTTCCCAAATAGCAGTAAGTTCACAAGTTATGTTGGTTTCCATGGCAGCCATTTGCTGAGTAGTTCCAGTTGCCTTGATAGCTGGCTGAGACAAATTTGGGATTTTTTTATTTCAATGCTAAAAATTGACATTAATTCTCAGATTTTATATTATGCATCAAGGAATTCATTTAAGTATACATAGATAAGTAGGGAGAGATAGATAGATAGATAGATAGATAGATAGATAGATAGATAGATAGATAGATAGATGATGGATGGATGGATGGATGGATGGATGGATGAATGGATGGATATGGATGGATAGATGGAAGGATGAATGGTTGGATGGATGGATGGAGGGAGGGAGGGAGGGGAAGGGAAAGGGAGAGGGAGAGGGGGACATTTAGGTTATAGAAGAACTACAAAGTGTTTAAAAGAGAGTAGAGCAGTGTTCAAAGATCTCTAAATGGCTTAACTGACAGGCAGAAACAGGAAGGGAATAGTAATATCCAAAACATCTCTGTTATATTAGCAGTGTGTTCTGTTGGAGGTTTGCTAGAAGTATGCCTGCAGACTCAAGCCTCATGCTCAGTAGCCCTTGAAATGTAAAGTATAGGACTCAAGGGGCCTTAGGGCTGAACGCGAGGAACATCATGTTTGTGTTTGTTGTCAGGGGGAAAAGTAAGCAGGTGAGTTAATAGACTCAATCTAATACATTAACTGACTGATATCCCTTTCCCCTCTTCTTCTTTACTAGAAGATGAACCAATCTATTCTCCTTAAACTAGAAGGAAAAATTAGACAGCAGAATGCAACAGTAATAAATAAACAATGGCAACACCTTTGGGATATGTGTATTACAAAAGTAAATATTTCGGGCAGTAGTTCTCTACTTGTGGATTGCAACCTGCTTTGGTGAATCTCTATCTTCAAAAAGGAGAGAAAGAGAGAGAGAGAGAGAGAGAGAGAGAGAGAGAGAGAGAGAGAGAGAGAGAGAGAGAGAGAGAGAGATTACAATTTGTAACAGCATTGGGAAGGTTGAAGCCATTGCTATAGAGGAACATTGACAGTAGCAATTTTCAAGAAAAAAGGAAGTGTCAGAGGACTGACAAGAGCATCCTCAGGGTCTGCGAGGGAACCAAAAGAGCAAACTTAACTTCTCTATCAGTGAATACCAATGTGCTCAGTGCAGAAGCATCAGTAAGCAGAAACAGAAGGGCTTACACTGCCTCCCACATACCGTATCAGAGAGGAGGGGTATGCTTGATGGAGAAGAGCTGCAGAGGGATTCGTTAGAGAGTACATCTTTTTTTTCTCAAGCAAACTATTTTGTGGGGGTTTTTTTTGTTGTTGTTTTGTTTTGTTTTTTTGTTTTTTCTGTCTTCTATTACAACTCCCTCAACTCCCTTTTACATTCCTGGGATGAATCGAAGTGCAACACCTCAGGACCTGTGTGGGACAGGACCATAGAAAATGGGATTGACATGCTCATTCCTAACATATTTGAGAGACAGCACCACCAGCAAGGGCCTGGAGAAGACAATCAGACCCATGACGCCACACTCCCATGGAATGCTGGGAAGACTCTCTCTCTGTTGTAACCAAGTGGCCCTCTAATCACTAGGTAGATGGACTCCAAAACAAGTGACATATACTAAGTCCATCAACTCATGGTCCACAAACTTCACTTATTTTCTGGTGTGTGCCTGTATATCTCACCTGTTACTGGAGGGGGTGGAACTTAGGAGCAGAAAATAAAGGGTTTTCTCTCTTCATCACAAGAGGTTTAATTCCCCCCAACCCCTCTATTTTTTTAACTATTCAGTTACAGTAATACACTTCAAAATTAGAACATATGATGACAAAACAAGTTTCCCAGTGATTTGAAAATCCTGGCATTGCTACTCCCTGAGGTGCAGGAACAATAAATCAGAATCTTAGAAATTACAAAATTATAATTATTTTAAATATACATCTAATAATCTTTACACTCTTGTCTCTGTCAACTGATAAGAAGCTTCTTTGATGAGGAGTGAGAGCTACACTCATCTGTGGGTGTCAGGATAAGTATGGAGAATGCAGTTAAGAATTTTACTGTTTGGGGGGATTAGAAAGCCACTCACCACAAGTGTTTGGCTACTTTTATGGCATAAGGCATGATTTTCCTCCTATCAATCCAGCCTTAAGTCCAGTTGGATAATTCTTGGTTATCTACTGAATGTAAGTGCTACTTTTAGGTCATGGAGATCTTGTGTTAGCCATTGCTGTAGTTGGTAGCATTGCATCTGAGTAAAACTCTTGGTTTGGTTTATTGTTTGTTGGTTTGTTTGTTTGTTTTTTGTCCCCCCCCCCTTGCTTGGGAACTTGCACCAAGCTAGGACTATGAAAGCTAGTCCTTAGGGAGGAGGCTTTCAAGTCAATGGCAGCTCGGTTTCTCTTTGTCCTGTGTCTAATCTGCATGGTATCATCAGTAATGGGGACCTAACTTCACAAACAACAGCAATAGCTTCTTTCGGTTTGGAGAATTCTCAGAGTCCTCAGGCCAACAGCTTGAAAAGAGGATCCTCATAATTGCCACAAGGGTTTCTGTTAGATGGTCTATGGATCCTTCAAGGTACGTTTTCACCCCAAGTGCCATAACCTCATTTATTCTATAATACACATACACAAATATCTAAAAATATATACATTTCGTACATAATTTAAGTCCATATAAAATAATATGATTCCCTATGGCTTTTTCAAATATCCTTAGTGTTAATTGTCATTTCTCCTTCTTATTATCCTGTCTCTCTCCTACCCAATTAAAGTGCCCCCCACTTCCCCTTTCCCATTCCCTTGTCCCCTATTACTTTGGTCCCTATCAACCTCTCCCATGTTTGTTGTCCTTATTTTGTTTGTTTGTTGGTTCATGTGCATCACTGGTTTCTACAATTATTCTGTGCTGTCAGATCTGGAGATTTGGAATAGGAACCGCAGCTGAGAGAGAACATATAGTGTTTTTCTTTGTCAGGGTCACCTCACTTGATATAATATTCTAGTTCCAAAGTCTTAGACTCATTGTGAAAGTATTTCAATTTTTTACAGTGTAAAAAATACAAATTTCCAGAGGTGCATTCTTTCTGAGATATTCCAGCTTTTTCTATAGTTTTGGTGTCTCCTTTAGGAAAATTCATCACATGCGGATGGATCATATCAGACCATTGTATGGTATCCTTTGTGTTTCTTTTCAAGTTTTATTTATCTTTTTTGTTTGTTTCCTCTTCCTGGGAGCCTCTTTGGATGTTTTACTTTCTGTTACTTTTTCCTGAGGGATATCTTCATAAAGTTCAGTTATGGGGACTGATGAAATTTTGTGTCAAACAGCAATGAAGTCAGGGAGGTAAACTCATCTCAACTGTGTATCAACAGGGTCAAGAGTGGTGCCACATAAGCTCTAAGGAAACCAAATAGAGTCAAAACCTCAGTCACCTCTCGGAGTCTGTGAACTATGTTGGAGAAGGATACCAAACATCAGATATATAGTTCTCTATAGAATATTTGAGTACTGTGCTTAGAGCCAAAGGTCCATAATAGCCTTGAGATCACAGTAATATAGATTCACAATCTTTCAGTGACAACTGGGACCTCAGAAGTCAGAGATGCACACTCAAACTGATCTTATCCACCACAAGAGCTAAGTTCCAGTCTTTCAAGTGACCCTGGGCATGCTGGAGCTGAAGCTCTGTCCCTGCACGGACATTTGAAGCTATGCAATTGGATGGTGGTAACAAGGTGCACCTAGACCCTACTGGAGCTGAGAATCTAGTCCTGAGGTGCTCTCTGGTCCCCCTGGAACACGAAGCCTGAAGGCAATGATTAGCCTCTATCTAAAGAATTATTTTTATAGTTAAAAAGTTTGGAATCTTAAAATTCAAACAAGTTTATGGCTTGAAAATAAAATTATTGAATTGAACCTTAAGATTTTTGTATTTAGCTACTGTTGAGTCTACCTTTATAGTAGTAACAGACAAATCATAATGAGATGAGATGCTTAAAATGCTAATAATGGAATGGCTAAAGGAAGTAGTACAACTGGGATACTCACTGATAGACACTTGGAAACTATGTACTGATATTTTCAAAGTTGAAAAAACACACAGCAGAAGCCCCAGTGTGCTTACATCTAGATAGGCATCCAATAGAAAGGCGTTATATGGCTCTCAGTATTCAAAATTTTAATTCCTAAAACTTGGAAAGATCTCAAATGCCCACGGTAATTAAGTAATAAATTGTACCATGTACATAAAATGCAGTATTATATCACTATAAAAATAATTAAATTAATGTTACTTTTTTTTCAGTTACAAACTGAAATGTTCTCTCAAGCAAATTAGAGCTGTAATGACAAGGACAACCTGTTGCTGTCATTAGCACAAAAATAGGTGAGTCAATGGAATAGAATGAAGGACACAGAAATAAACTGGTAACGCTATGCCCACTTAATTTTTAGCAAAGGAGACAAAATTATGCTTTGGGATAAAGATAATATATTCAACAAGTGATGATGGCAAAAGTGAATTTCTACCTGCAGAACAATAAAATCTAACACATATCCTTCATCTTGTACAAGAGTCAAAATGGATCAGATGCCCTAATCTAAAAGCTAAAACATGGACTCTTTTAGAAGAAAACACATGGGACACCCTTCAAGGTATTGGAATAAGAAAGAGCCTTTTAAAGAGAACACCCACCTCACAGGACCTAAGCCCAAGAATCAACAGATGAGACTACAAGAAAATACAAAGTTTCTATACAGCCAAGAAAAAAATCAGCATAGTTAGCAGCTCACGGGATGAAAGATAATCTTTGCCAGCTGCCCTTCAGACAAGGATCTAATGTTCAAACTTACAAAGAATAAGCGAAAGTAAATGCCAAGGAAACTGCATACTCCTTAAAGGAAAAATCCACCAAGATGACATTTCAATTCTTAATATCTATGCCCTAAACACTACTACAGCTTAAATCACAAACTGATCTTGGAAGACTTCAATAACCAATTGTCATCAATAAACAGATCATCCATACAAAAACTAAACACAGAAATACTTCACCCAACAAACTATATTACAGATTTTTACAGAATATTTTGCCAAAATACAAAAGAATGTACCTTCTTCTCTGTACCTCATGAAACTTTCTCCAAAATTGACCACATTTTCAAACACAAAACACACCTCAACAGATGAAAGAAAATTCAAACACCTCCCTACTTTCTATCTAACCACCATGGATTAAAGCTGGATATTAATGACAGAAATATTAGATAGCTTGCAAACTAATGGAAACTGAATAACTCTACTGAGCAAAAACTAGGTCAAGACAGAAATAAATAAATTGAATTTTTTCTAACAATGAAAACAAATGCACAGCATACACAAACTTATGGGACAAAATGAAATGCTTCTGTGAGCAACATTCATAGCACCAAGTGCCTATATTTAAAAATATAAAAAGATTCATAACATCACACAACAAAAGCTCTAGAACAAAAAGGAGTAAGCACAACCAAGACAAATAGAGGGCATGAAATAAACTGAGAGCTCAAATCAACAAAAATACATACAAAATAACAATGCAAAGAATCGGTGAAGCAAGGAGTGGCTATTTTGAGAAAATCAAGATGTACATGCCTTCATCTAAACTAACTAAAAGACAGAAAGTGAATATACAAATTAACAAAATAACACAAGAAAACAGGATAAAGGCACAGACACCAAAAAAATCATAAGGACATACTTTAAAAACATGTACTCCACAAATTTGGA